>NC_086103.1:142378791-142686291 GCF_963921235.1 Mobula hypostoma
TGAGTAACAGATGGGGTACGAGGGGGAGGTGGGGCCTTAGTGGAAGTTAGAGAAGTCGATGTTCATGCCATCAGGTTGGAGGCTACCCAGACGGAATATAAGGTGTTGTTCCTCCAACCTGAGTGTGGCTTCATCTTTACAGTAGAGGAGGCCGTGGATAGACATGTCAGAATGGGAATGGGATGTGGAATTAAAATGTGTGGCCACTGGGAGATCCTGCTTTCTCTGGCGGACAGAGCGTAGGTGTTCAGCAAAGCAGTCTCCCAGTCTGCGTCGGGTCTCGCCAATATATAAAAGGCCACATCGGGAGCACCGGACGCAGTATATCACCCCAGTTGACTCACAGGTGAAGTGATGCCTCACCTGGAAGGACTGTTTGGGGCCCTGAATGGTGGTAAGGGAGGAAGTATAAGGGCATGTGTAGCACTTGTTCCGCTTACACGGATAAGTGCCAGGAGGGAGATCAGTGGGGAGGGATGGGGGGGACGAATGGACAAGGGAGTTGTGTAGGGAGCGATCCCTGCGGAATGCAGAGGGGGGGGGAGGGAAAGATGTGCTTAATGGTGGGTTAGTTAGTTTACGTATGACATGAAGGTTCGTGGTTTTGTGGATAGCGTAGAAGATTATAACAGGACATTGATAGGATGCAGAGCTGGGCTGAGAGGTGGCAGATGGAATTCAATCTGGAAGAGTCATACACTTTGGTAGGTGGAACTTGAAAGCAGAATATAGGGTTAATGGCAGGATTCTTAGTGTGGAGGAACAGAGGGATCTTGGGATCCATGTCATCAGATCCCTCAAAATTGCCATGCAAGTTGATAGGGTGGTTAAGAAGGTGTTTGGTGTATTGGCCTTCATTTGTTGGGGGATTGAGTTTACGAGCCGTGAGTTAATGTTGCAGCTCTATAAAACCCTGGGAAGACCACACTCAGATTATCATGTTTAGTTCTGGTTGCCTTGTTACAAGAACAATGTGAAAGCTTAAAAAAGGGTGGAGGAGATTTACCAGGATATTGCCTGTATTAGAAAGCATGTCTTATGAGACAGGTTGAGCGAGCTAGGGGTTTTCCTTTGGAGAGAAGGCAGATGAAAGGTGACTTGCTAGAGGTGTATAAGATGATAAGAGGTGTAGTTTGAGTGGACAGGCAGAGACTTTTCCTCAGGGTGAAAATGGGTAATACAAGATATTTGTTGGAAAGTATAGGGGAGAATGTCTGAGGCATGTGTTTTTACAAACAGAGTAGTAGGTATGTTGAAAGCCATGCCAAGGATGGTGTGACAGGCAGATACATTAGGGGCATTTAAGAGACTCTTAGATAGGCATATGGGTGAAAGGAAAATGGAGGGAAGAGTGAGATTGATCTTAAAGTAGATAAAAATATAAGCACAATATTGCGGGCCTGTATTGTTCTGGGTTCAAATTACTGAACAGTGTTTAAAGTATATCTTGGTTAATGTTTTAATTAGTTTAAAAATATCATTCAAAGCTTTTTAATTATTCACATTTGAATGCCAGAGTCACTTAAGAACTACACTAGACAAAGATGTATTAGGTTGTGGGTCACTCCAGAGTTATGTTCTGTTCTGCTCTGCTCGGACCAGACCATTCCACAGGAGTCAAGAGTGTTTCGGGATAGTGAGGTAGGCCCTCTGTATTTGCACCTGACATACAATGAAGAGTTGAGTCCAAAAGTGCTAACTCTGGCTGACAAGATCTAACCATATGATCTGGCTCATTATGAATGCATGCCTTTTAGCCCAAAAATTTATCATCCTATTTCCAGGATTTCTGATTTTTATAGTCAACATTTAACAGACTTTATAATCATTTATGATGGGATTTCCCTATGCAAAACAAAACTGCACATGAATCCACTTCTAAACTCTAGAAATACTACAGAAGATATATTAATACAGGTTTCCCCCCCACCACCCCATACGAAGGTAGAGCATTCCTATGAAACGGTTCATAAGCCGCAATGTCGTAAAGTGAAGAAGCAATTACCATTTATTTACATGGGAAAATTTTGTAAGCGTTCGCAGACCGAAAAATAACCTACGAAATCATGCCAAATAACACATAAAACCTAAAATAACAGTAACATATAGTAAAAGTAGGAATGATATGATAAATACACAGCTTATATAAAGTAGAAATACTTTTCCACAATCATTGCCTGAACTGTTGTCCATAGCAAAAATCTCACGCAAGCGCTGTCGGCAAAAACACGGCACAAGTGCTCTCCAGTAACCTTTAAGCTATGAAGCTGCCAAATCCTACCAAATTACACGTAAAAATACACAGCTGATATAAAGTAGAAATAATGTATGTACAGTGTAGTATCACTTACCGGAATTGGGAAAGCGCGGAGCACACTGATGGTGGTGTGTTAGACTGAGTCATTGGAGTTTGGGTGGTGCAGTGGCCCCCACCCTCTGAGCAGCGAACCAATACCGATCCGTGAAGCATGCAGCGGTAGCCGGGAGGCACATAGCACATCTTTAAGAAAAAAGCCGAAATAAACATGCTAATTAATTAGGCGCAGCCCGGCATGTAATTGTTGGCCCAGATCAGTGCTGATTGCCGATAGCCGATTGTATCGCCTCTGATCTGGGCCGACAATTACGTGTCGGGCGGCACCTAATTAATTAGCATGTTTATCTCGGCTTTTCTCTTAAAGGTGTGCTGTGTGTCTCCCGGCTACTGTTGCATTCTCCGCGAATTGGTATTGGTCCGTGGCCTGGGTGTTGGGGTGGTGGGACACTGGGGTGTTATCTTGTCATCTGTTTCCATTAGAGTAGTCAGCTCATCTTCTCCTGTGACTGCCTGCCTCGATGTCAAAGGTCGAGGTTCGTCTGCTGTGGCTGATGTGGAAAGCTTGCTTGACTGCTGAGCCTCGCGCATTTTTCTATCATACAGTTCTTTGTAAGCACTCAAGCCATCCTGCAAATATCCCCTAAACCAACGTACCCTTTCAAAATTAAAGTTGTACTTTATCATTACTCATTCGGTTTCGATTGTTATCCTTTCCTCTTCCAATTGCATCAGCTCTTCATCTATCAGTTCTTGGTCATGGGATGCCAAAACCTCTTCAACATCATCTTTGTCAACTTCCACAAGCCAAACTCACTTAATCCTTACTTCGTTCACCACGATCAAAACGCTTAATTATGTCTCGTTTTACGCTAAGTGTAACACCCTTACGAGCTCTTTCAGGCTTTTCCGATACCATAGAGCTCATCTTGCAAACGGCTCACAGGCACATGTTTAAGCAATGCCGGCGAGAATGCAGTTCCGAATCCGGGGAGAGCAGCTGCTCACGGCGCGCGTTGATTTTTTAAAATTGCACGCTGATTTTTTTCGCACGCTGCTTTTTTCATAACAGTGAGGTTTCATAAAGCGAACGTTTGAAAAGCGGGGGACACCTGTACAGTGGATTCCAGTTAATGGGACACATCAGGATCAGTGCATTTTGGCCCAATTAAGCTGTTGTCCCAAAAAGCTGAAGTTTCATGGACATAATTTAAAAAGGTATTAAAAAAGATAAATTACCATTTAAATGAATAACAAATTCAAATGGTTCAATTTAATATCAGAGAATGTATACAGTATACAACCTGAAATTCTTAATCCTTGCAGAGTATAATTGTGTATTTAAATGAAAAATAGGCAAATTAGAATGCTATCAATACTATTGCTGTAGTATAAAACTGTGTATTAGTTCCTAATAGTTAATGATGGAAGAATTAATCCAGTGTACATAGCCGTGTTCCTTTGATTGACTGCAAATGAACAAAATCAACACAGACACCTTGTGCAGATAAGCCTTCATACAATGCTTTTGATGACTGTATCCTCCAAATCTTCATTTTCATTGTAATATTCAAGATGATTGTCAATATTTTCAAATTCTTCGTTGAAGTTGTTGAAGTTGTGACATCATTTCATTTTCACTCCTGGCCATGTTTGGCATCTCCAAGCCTGGATCCTCGAAAGCGCAGTGAGCACTGTGGTGATATCACGTGCAATGATGTGCCAGTACCTGATTGGAGAGCACTGAGCATGCGTGGGGTTGCCAGTATGTTTCAGCACCTGGCGGGGTTAAGACATGTTTGTTTATAGCTGTAAATAAAAGTTCTCTAATTCTTTCAGAATATGATTCTTTACTCTTAACCCACGGTACGTTTAAATAGAAGAAATATAACATGATGTCAGAAGTACTTCTGGAAGAATAATACGGGAGAATTGAGAATCGAAGATAATTGGAAAAAAAAGAGAAAAAAGTTCGAACTGCAAACGGTAATATGGAAGGTTTACTACCCCCACCAAAACCAGCTGACTGGGAATGTAGTGGAGAATTGGAGGGTCTTCAAGCAACAGTTTGAAGTATATTTATCGGCGATTGGAGCTGATAGAAAGGCGGACAAAACTAAAGCTGCAATCCTGCTCCATATAATCGGGACTGATGCGGTGGAGGTATATAATAATTTTGTCTTTGAAGACGGAGATAATTTCAATTTAAAGTCGATAATGGACAGATTTGAAGTATTTTGTATACCTAAGTGGAACTTAACGTATGAACGATATAAATTCTTCACGTGTGCGCAGGGAGCTGCTGAAACGATTGATCAGTAAGTTATTGAGTTAAGACAGTGTAGTAGAACATGCGAGTTGGATTGCTCACAGACTCTGGTTAAAGATAGAATAGTTTGTGACACTCGTGATAATGCTCTGAGAGAAATGCTGTTGAGAGAGGAAGATTTAAGTTTTGAACAAGCTTTCGCGATCTGCAAAGCTTCTGAGACCGTAATGTTGCAGGCTGAAGAGCTTTTTGTTGAAAACTGCATTGTAAACGCTGTAAAAAAGCGTGAATATATCAAGAAATATAATAATACGTTGACAAAACTGACGGAGAGCAAGACGGCATTTGGAAAAAAAAAGTCATGTGATCGCTGTGTGCGGGCACACCGTCCAAATCAGTGTTTCGCATGCGGCAAACTTTGCTACAACTGCGGTGAGATTAATCATTTTTCATGCTGTTGTAGCAATAGAAAGAAGGGAAATGAAATGAAACAAATAAATGCAGTGATTGAAGATGAACGTGAGGAATTTTATATTGATGCGCTTTATGAAAATGCTGACATGGAGAATATAAAAGCAGTAGCTGCAGTGTCTGAGACACCAAACAGGAGGCAATTGATGATGTGAAAAAGCAATGGCAGGAAGAGGTTGCTTCAGTGCAAGCGATAATGAAAGAGACACTGAGAATATGAGATTCAGTCTGATCACCGTCTAGAGCAAGAACGTTCACAGTGGGCACAGTATACGCAAGAAGTGAAAGCACAAGTAACAGAATTGAGAAGTTTTATTGAAATGATGAAGTCTCAGCATAAAAAAAGAGACTACACAATTAATGAATGAATTAGATGAAGAAGATTCGTATTTCATTACAAATGGAAGTGGAAAGAATTAGGAAAGATACAGTCCAAAGAGAAGCAGGGAAGCAGACTGCTGAGGAGGATAGCGTGAACTGCTTACCTGAAATTCCAGATTCTAACCAGGAGGCATGTGAGTGTATATCAAAAAGTTTAGTTGAGATACATAAAGAAAAGCTTAAAGCAGAAAAAAAAGCACAAGAGTCACGGCTCAGATAGCGAAGAGACAACTTCAGAGTTTCAGTTAGCTGATACAGATTTGTTTATTGGTTAATGTTGTTATTTGTTTTTCTTTTTAAGGAAAAGAAGATGTGATTCTTCAGAGATTCAGAAAACTGATGCAGGCGAGACAAAACATGTAAATAATAACAAGGAAACACAAGATCTGTGTGTACCACTTAGGAGGTCTACTCGTGTTCATAAACCCACAGACTTGAGACTTGTTGAATTATGCCTTTGCTTTGATTAATGTTGTTATTTATTTGTTCTTCTTAAGGAAGGGAAGATGTGATATCACGTGCAATGATGTGCCAGTACCTGATTGGAGAGCACTGAGCATGTGCAGGGTTTGTCTATACGTTTCAGCACGTGGCGGGGTTAAGACATTTTTGTTTATAGCTGTAAATAAAAGTTCTCTAATTCTTCCAGAATATGATTCTTTGCTGTTAACCCATGGTACGTTTAAATAGAAGAAATATAACAAGCACAACAGTTCTGAATTGTCTTACTGCTTATTTCTTGCCAATTATCAGTGACAAAAATCACTACTTTTTGAATACAAACACATGCAACTGACGCTATTTAAAAACTGATTGCTCTAAGCACAGTGCAGTGTCTAATGGCCACACAAGTGCATATGACTGACACTAGTTAGATTCTGTTTGGCAACAGTCTCCTGCCCTAATTAAGTGGCGTAGAGTCCCAAATATAGAAAGGGAATCCCGCGTATTTTCTTGATCTGTTTTTGTTTTTTAAGAGTTGTCCCAAATAAGTGGCATCCTTGATTAACTGATGCGCCAATTAACTGGAATCCATTGTATTTCTAAAATTTGAAAATATATAACAATTATGAACAGCTGAATCAAATAATATTTAAGAATAGATGTCATAATCAATAGATGGATGACCTGTCAACATAGCTTCCAATTAGTCCCAAAATTAACTGGCAAGATCACAAAACATTCCTTTTTATCAGAAATGTTACATGCAATTTAAAATTATAAGCTTCAATATTGGAAGAGCATGGAAATGTTGAAGATCACAGTTAAATAATTTACAAATTGTGTGTGATTGAAAAACTGCACATGCAAAACATATCCAAAACTGGAGATTCATACTACTCTCAGAGTATATCTGACTGCTGTCATGGGACCTGCAATACTGTGCTACATTATGATAATGTGCAACAGGCTAAATAGACCATCTTGTCTATCTGTACAGCTTTGTGTTTCCTCATACCAGTAGCTATGATCTCCGAATGGTAAAAATAAAAGATAGTAAAATGACCATGTGAAATTTGGAGGATAGATAAATGGACCTTGATCATTAATTCTGATTCTCTCCGAGTGACCTGCCAATGAGTCCAATTTTTCTCTGCTGCAGTTGACACAAATTATTGCAAGTGATTAAAGCCCACTGTTTTGCCACGTAAGTAGCCTGTAATAAAAATATTAAAACTCAAACTGGGGCTTCTCTCTCAAAACCTAATATCAATTTAATTTATTCTTAGCTTAGGGCCACTGGAGTTTCAGGAAAATTATTACTCACTATATCTGCCAAAATCTCATGAAACATTGCCCTATTTAAATAGCACCTCCAAATTTGCACACAAATTATAACATACATGATTAAACTTCCAATATATTACAAAAGAGTACAAAAAGCCATAGTTATTAAGGGATAATTTAGGCATTTTAAGTTTAGGATGCAGATTCTATTTGCAAATGGCAGGTTTCTGCTTACAAGGATGATTATCTAAATACTTGAAATAGAGAGTAGTACAATTAGTTCGAGCCTCAGCTGTGTCAGCGTGTTTGTATCCTTGAGCAAGGCACTTAACCACACACTACTCTAGTGTCTCTGCGAGGAGTGGTGCCCCACACAGACTTCCAATCTGGGCCTTGTAAGGCATGAAATTGCCAGACGCAGACCTCTGAGTCGATGTTCCCCCCTCCCTCCCCCTCCTCCCCGTAGTACAATGGAAAATAAACCTTCCTTACCGGATCTACAGTACTGCGCAAAAGTCTTAGGTACATATATATAGCAAAGGTGCCTAAGACTTATGCACAGAATTATATTTGTTAATATGAAATGGAGAATGAGTTTGTAAATCTGGCAGAAGCAAAGGATGTTGGGAATGGTGAGGGTGGAGCACCGCGGGAGAGGTGTGGGACAGGTGGCAGAGGAGTGCCTGGGGTGGGGGAGGGGGCTTGGTGACGTGGGTGCAGACACACCCAGCCCTGAGATACCAGACAAGGTTATTTGAAACTAATCATTACAGAATGTCTGGTACTTTCCACTCCCTTCCCCTTTTCCCAACCATGGTGCCCTTATCCCTAATCTCTTCCCACTCTCAATCCATAATAGAGACCCATATTAAAATCAGATTTATCATCACTCACATATGTCATGAAATTTGATTTTTTTGCAGCAGTGCAGTGCAATACATAAAATGATCATGGTATTGTACGTATAAAACATTTACTTAACTTTAATGGATCACAGCACAATGTTCTATGACAGCAGCAATATTATTCTTATGACAACAATGCCTGTCATGGGTTGCCTAAATAATAATGTTTCAGGCTAGTTGTTGTTATTCCTTTTCATGCCTTGTGACCCACTGAGCGGCATTTTTGCCGTTTCCATAGCATTTGACTGTTTTTTATGAGGCCAATTTGCTAGCTCAGCGCTCAACCCTGCACGGATGGAAAGCGTACAAGGTGCTGGCTGGATTCACCTCAAAGTCCGGTGCCAATGCCAATACACCACCAGCCGGCATTCAGACTAGGCATTATATAAAATTTGGCTCGATTATCCAAGAGGCCTAATTCTGCTCCTATGTAAGAAATAAGAAAAAAAAACCTCACCAAGATGATATCAATTCATTCATACTAGGTGACTCCGTCTGCCCACACTGTATGAACCATTAAAAAATTAAAAGCATATCAATTAGATTGGCTAAAACAGGGGTCCCCAACCTTTTTTGCACCGCGGATCAGTCTAATATTTACAATATTCTTGCGGACCGGCCGACCCGGTGGGGGGGGGTTGGTGGTGTTCAAGTAGGGTTAAACTCACCTCAACATGTCTTTTACAGTTAGGGTTGCCAACTTTCTCACTCCCAAATAAGGGACAAAAGCAGCAGTCAAATCCCTTGACACTTCACTCGAGGAAAGACTACAATGACCATGAAGCCTTGTGCAGGCACCTGTGTGCGCATGCGTGACGTGCGCATGTGATGTGCGCATGCGCGTACGTACCAATTTTTCCCCACAAATCAGTTTTGCCTTCATCTTCCCAACTATACTGTACATACATTATTTCTACTTCATATAGACTGTGTATTTATCATATCATTCCTGCTTTTACTATATGTTAGTGTTATTTATTTTCGGTTTTATGTGTTACTTGGTATAATTTGTTAGGTTTTTTTTGGGTCTGGGAACACTCAAAAATTTTTCCCATATAAATTAACAGTAATTGTTTCTTCTCTTCACGCCATTTTGGCACGAAAGGTTTCATAGGAACGCTGAACCTTAGCGGGGGAAATACGGGACAAGGGCGGTCCCGTATGGGACAAACCAATTTAGCTCAATATACGGGATGTCCCAGCAAATACGGGACAGTTGGCAACCCGATGTTCAAGTTCAACAGTGCGTGACAGGGAATGAGGAAAAGGTGCAGCTGACTCATATCGTTTCCTCACGGCCCGGTAGCACATGCATTGTGGCCCGGTACTGGTCCGCGGCCTGGTGGTTGGGGCGCGCTGGGCTAAAAAGATTAATATAACAAAATAATTAAATAATATTCAAATGATGTATTTGGAATCTAAACTATATTGTTTTCCACTAAGAAAATGAATGTCCTTCCACTAACTCTAAATCAGCCATGATTGCGCAGACTTGATGGCCTGAGTGGTTTAGTTCTGCTCCTACATCTTATGGTTTTATGGGCTATACATTAACTCTGTTCTGTATTTAATAATTCAGTAACATTTGAGTAACATTGCAAATATACTGTTTGATTAAGCATTCTTTGTTGTTTACATAATACATTGCGGATTATCTGTAAAAGTACATGGATGGCATACATCATCACTTCGCCACAGCATATACCTGTGCACCTTACTTAAAGTAAAAATGAACAGGTTAAAGTAAAAATGAGTTATCTTTCGGTCCTGCCTTTTTATTGCAATTAATTTTATGTTTTAGAGTTACAAAACATAACAGTGGCGATGAGGAAGTTTTAAATGAACCTGAAATAACTACCTACCTGTTGAAGCTTAGCAAAACCTTAGAGTTTAAAAAAAGTGCAGTGAGAAATGATCGAGTAAAAAAAGGCAGGAAATGGACGAATTCATGGGTTCATAAACAGTGAGTACTAGGTGACAATAATCATAAAGTAATAAAAAAGGAAAAATGGCTAGCTAGATCAGAAAGATAAATGTCTTCAATTGCACAACAGATAATTGGCTCACGTATACTGAGCAAATTGAGCAGTATTTTAGGCAAACGAAATAGCCAATGAGAAGATGTGGCTGCTTAGCTCAATGCATTGAGTTTAAAGGCATACAGTTTGTTCAACCAAACCAGCTGAAATGAGCTTAGCTGATATCATAAGCGTAATGCAGGAAAATTTAGAAACTTCGGGTAAGATGGCGGTACATTCAATCGCAGTGGCTTCTACGTGGTCAACCAAAGGTGTTATTGTCCTTCTTAAACATATTTTTTACAATCTCAAGACCCTGCTGGGCATTAGGAACTTAAAAGTAATGCAGGTCTACCACATCAGTGAGTTGCTTATTGGCGTATTTCCAAGTCACTGAATATCCCTTGGAATACAGTTAAGTCAATCATCAAAAATGGAAAGAATATGGCACAGCTGTACATCTGCCTAGAGCAGGCCATCTTCAAAAACTGAGTGACCATGTGAGAAGGGGTCCAGTGAAGGAGGCCACCAAGAGGCCTATGACAACTCTGGAGGAGTTACAAGCTTCAGTGGCTGAAATAGGAGAGGCTGCACATACAATTATTGTCCTGGCGTTTCACCAGTCGCAGCTTTATGGGACAGTGGCAAAGACAAAGCCACTTTTGAAAAAAACTCACATGAAATCTCAGCTACAGTTTGCCAGAAGACATATGGGAGACTCTGAAGTCAGCTGGAAGAAGGTTCTATGGTCTGATGAAACCAAAATTGAGCTTTTTGGTCATCAGACTAAACACTATGTTTGGTGTAAGCCAAACACTGCGCATCATCAAAAAAAACCTATCCCTACCATGAGGCATGGTGGTGGCTGCATCATGTTGTGGGGATGCTTCACTGCAGTAGGACCTGGAAGGCTTGTGAAGGTAGAAGGTAAAATGAATGCAGCAAAATACAGGGAAGTCCTGTAGGAAAACCTGATGCAATTTGGGAGAAGATTTGTTTTCCAGGAACACAATGACCCCAAGTGTAAAGCCAAAGCTACACAGGCATAGCTTAAAAACAACAAAAAGTTAATGTTGTGTGGTGGCCAAGTCAGAGTCCAGACCTCAGTCCAATCGGGAATTCGTGGCTGGACCTGAAAAGGGCTGTTTTCTCATGATCCCCATGCAACCTGACAGAGCTGGAGCAGTTTTGTAAAGAAGAATGGGGAAAAATTACAGTGTCCAGATGTGCAAAGCTGATAGAGACCTTTCCATACAGCCTCAAGGCTGTAATTGCTGCCAAAGATGCATCTGGAAGGGAATGAATACTTATACAATCAATTATTTTATGTTTTATATTTTTATATTTCCAATTAATTTAGATCACTTTGTAGAGATCTGTTTTCACGTTGACAGGAAAGAGTCTTTTCCTGTTGAGCAGTGTCAAAAAAGCCAAATTAAATCCACTATGTTTCAATGTTGTAACACAATAAAACATGAAAACATCCGGGGGCGGTGGGGGGGAATACTTTTTATAGGCACTATATGTGTTATATGTGCTTTGAGCTGTGTGTGACTCTGGTACTACGTGTTGAACCTTAGCCCCACAGTAACGCTGTTTCATTTGGCTGTATTCATAGGTATTCATGTATGGTTGAATGTCAAATAAACTTGAAATTCTCATTCAACCATATGAAACCATTGTTTACAGCAGAACACTAGGTTTTGTAAGAGGAATCAAAATGCGCATTATCAGTTCAATGGTGGGCTTAATGGTGCACTGAGAAATTGTTTAGTTGGTGGAATCTTACAAGAAAGCATTCAAAAACAGCTCCTAACTAAAGCACAACTTAAATTTAAAAGAGTAGTTGAAATCAATGGAAACAGCAGACAGAGACACAACTGAGCTGCAGTCAGGAATGAATGTGAGCGTGAACAAAATTGCAATGTGTGAACAGAAACCGGCCTGGACAAACAAATGGCATTACCATTGTGGCACGGGCTTACATACACCAAAAAATGCAACCAAGTAGGATATATACTGTACAAAGAACAAGTTGGGCAGACAAAACTAAATGAATTGAAGAGGAAAGAGACAGATAAAAAGTCAAGCTGAAGTTTCAAAAAGAGGACTAATCTACATGCTGTTGATGATGAGAGTGACACAAGACTGAACAGACCTGAGATTTACAAAGTGAAAACTAATAGGAGACAAGCAATATGGCCTATACCAGAAGTGAATGGCAGATAAATTAAAATGAAACTGGTACTGGCTCAGCATTTTCAGTCATTCCACAAAATAGGTTTGAATGGCATTTTAAAGATACTGAACTGAAGCCTACAGATATCCAACTAAGGGCTTATACTGGGGAAAAAATAATGCCTGTGGGAATGACATTTGTAAGTGAAATACGACAATCAACAAGCCACATTTGGCTTGTATGTGGTACAAACAGGACGGCTAGCATTGTGGAGACGTGAGTGGCTGAGACAACTATAACTTGATCAGAGATCCATCCACTATTTGCATGCCACATACCCTGCAATAGAGTCAACTGAAAGTGAATTAAGAAAGGTATTGGATGGTGCCACAGCAGTTTTTAAGAATGGCATTGGAAAACTCAAATACATCATGGTGAAATAGTGTTAAATGAAAACGCCACACTATAGTTTCACAAAGCCCATCCAGTTCCTTGCACGTTCTGTGATAAAGTAGCCAAAGAGCTTGATTGCATGGAGGCTGAAGTAAATCTTTCCAAGGTTGAGTGAAGCCCCAGGACAACAGCAGTGGCCCCAGCATCAAGAAGAATGGGTCTGGGACAGGATCTATGGTGATTTTAAGATCAATATCAACCCAATACCGAAAGTAGATCAATACCCTTCTGACCAGGCAAGACATCTTTTCAAACCTTTCTGGAGGAAAACTCCTCAGCAAATTGGGATGTGCCTGAGGCCTATCTACAGATGGAATAGAAGAATTCAAAGTGTTTCTCAGCATAAACACTCACAAAGAAGGGCTTAACGCTATAATAAGCATATTTTTGGAGTAGCATCTGCACCTGCACTCTGGCAGAGAGCTATGGACCAGGTGTTGCAAGGCTGTCCAGGCACTCAGTGTTACCTGGATCACATCATTGTTACTGGTAAGGATGACAAGGAACATCTCCAAAATCTCAAGATAATGTTTTCAAAAAAACAGAAGACAGAAGGCCTGGATGAACCATGAGATTCCAATCTGCTGAAGGCCAGATCAGAAGCATTCAAGTCTGCTGACCAAGAAAATTACAAAAGGTCCAAGTACGATCTCCAGAAAGACATCTCACAGGTGAGATGGCAATTCTGGATTAAAGTTGAATCAGTAAAGGATGCTTGACAGTTGTGGTAGGGCTTGAATGCTATCACCTTTTATAAAGTTAAATCAAGCAACATGAGCTTCGCTTCCAGATAAGCTCAATAGCTTCTATGCTCACTTTGACCATCAAAACATGGAGGAACCTTCACGAACTCCCAAAGCCCCTGATGATCCTGTGATTTCAGTCTCTAAGGCTGATATGTGAGCAGTCTTCAGCAGGGTAAACCCCTGAAAAGCACTTGGCCTGGACAGGGTACCTAGCCAAGTGCAAAAGATCTGTGTTGATGAACTGGCTGGAGTGCTCACTGCAATCTTTAAACTCTTGCTTTGGTAGTATGAGGTAACCACCTGCATCAAGAAGGCTTCAATTATACTGGTGCCTAAGAAGAACATGGTGACCTGCCTCAAAGACTATCATCCAGTAACACTCAAATCCAGAGTGATAAAGGGTTTTGAGAGGTTGGTGGTGAAACATATCAACTCCTGCCTGAGAAGTGACTTGGACCCACTCCAATTTGCCTACCAGAGCAACAGGTCCACAGCAGATGCCATCTCATTGGCTCCTCACTCAACTCTGTAACATTTGAACAGGATGCTCTTTATCAACTACATACAATGCTATCGTTCATTCAAAACTAGTCAATAAGCTCCAAGTCCTTGGCCTCAATACCCCCTTGAGCAATTGGATTCTTGATTTGCTCACTTGTAGACCCCAGTCAGTTTGGATTGGCAACAACATTTCCTCCACAATCTCCATCAGTACAGGTGCACCACAAGGCAGTGTGCTTAACCCACTGCTCTACTCGCTTTACGCTTACGACTGTGTAGCTAAGCACAGTTTCAATGCCATATTCAAGTTTGCTGATGACACCGCTGTCAAATGCCAAATCAAAGGAGGTGATGAATCAGCATATAGGAGGGAGACTGAAAATCTGGCTGAGTGGTGCCATAACAACAACTCCTTACTCAATGTCAGCAAGATGAACGAGCTAATTATTGACTTCAGGAGAAGGAAACCAGAGGTCCACAAGCCAGTCCTCATCAGAGGATCAGAGGAGTGGGTCGGCAATTTTAAATTCCTCTGTGTTATTATTTTGGAGGATCTGTCCTGGGCCCAGCACATAAATGCAATTATGAAGAAAGCATGGCAGTGCCTCTGCTTGCTTAGGAGATGGCAAAGATTCAGCATGACGTCCAAAACTTTGACAGATTTCTATAGATGTGTAATGAAGTGTATATTAACTGGCTGCATCACAGCCTGGAATGGAAAATACCAATACCCTTGAACAGAAAATCCTACCAAAAGTAGTAGATATAGCCTAGTCCAACATGGGTAAAGCCCTCTCCATCATTGAGCACATCTATATAAAACACTGTCGTAGGAAAGCAGCATCCATCATCAGGGACCCCCCCACCATCCAGGACATACTCTTTTCTTGCTCCTGCCACCATCAGGAAGAAGGTACAGGAGCCTCAGGTCTCATACCATCAGGTTCAGGAACAGTTTGTACCCCTCAACCATCAGGGTTTTGAACCCTAACCTCACTCAACTTCACTTGCCCACTGAAATGTTCCCACAACCTATGGACTTACTTTCAAGGATTCTTTATCTCATGTTCTCGATATATATTGCTTGTTTCTTCATTATTTTTATTTCTTTCTTTTTGTATTTGCAGTTTGTTGTCATTTGCACACTAGTTGATGTAGTCTTTCATTGATTCTGTTATGGTAATTACTCTATGGAGTTATTGAGCATGGCTGCAAGAACATCATGCACTTTGATAAAAAAAGTAGAGCCGATGTAACAAGTGTGAATTCTTTAAAGTAACCATCACTTACTTTGGTCACACCATTGATGCACAAGGATTACACAAGTGTGCTGAGAAAGTTCAAGCAGTGGTGGATGTCCCAAGACCAAAGTACATGTCACAGTTGTGGTACTTTTTAGGATTTGTCAACTACTATAAGAGGTTCCTGCTAAACTTGGCTACTGTGCTCCACCCATTGAATACATTACTACTGATCAGGAAGAAATGGCAATGGACAAAACAGTGTGAAGTGGTTTTCCAAAAGGTAAAGGAAATAGTGATGATACTGTAATCACACATTATGATCCATGTGGTCCAGTGATGCTTGCCATGCACTGTTTAAGGCTGATTTATACTTGTGTGTTAAATGTATGCCGTAGGTACAGTGTAGCTGCGAACCCTACGCAGTATCTACGCCGTAGCCTAATGTGCACCTCTCCCAAAATGTAACTACGCGTAGTGGCGACGCAGACTGCAACAACTGTGATTGGTCCGCTTGGTAGCATCGCACTTCCTCCTACACTGCAATAGCTTCCCATTGGGCGACCGAAGGGCAGGGAAGGAACTCTGGCTGCAATGCTTTCCGTAAAGTTTTACAGACCTCCGAAATTATGGAGGACCCTGTGCTTGACGCCAATTTGAAGCTAGCTGCTACAGCCCGTTGACTTCCACCTGAAGCTAAAACTCAAATGGTGATTGCCAGTCTCTGAGTATACTGTGCGTACACTGATCTGAAATAAATGGTTGGAGACGATGAACCAAATCATCAAATTCACCTGCCGACATCCGAAAATAATTGAAATGCATTTCCTCGTCTATGTCTCTCAGTGGCCGGACAAGCACAGAAAATTCACCCTCCTTCAGTTTCAGTCGCCATTGTTTGAAATTTGAGTTTCTTTGTGTTGAGTTTCAACATGAAGAAACTCAACACAGTGGCACAGAAACCCCACCGCTAACTAGCGTTTTGATAGTGAATTGCACAGTGATGCAGACACACCAACGCACAAGTATAAATGCTCACAACGGCATAGCCCCCTTGTGTATGCTGCGGCGTAAGCTTGTACGCACAAGTATAAATCAGCCTTTAGGATGCCAACACGTCCGGAAGCAAGGAGCCCAGAGCTGTCAGAACCACTTCCTGCAGTCCCAGAGTCAACTCCGACAACCACCAGGGAGAAGGACTCAGAACCTGAGATTGTTTCACAGCCACAGGTCTCACCTGCCAAGCAGAGTGACCTCCTTGGTCAGGAAAGACATTATCCCACAAGAGTAAGAAATTCTCCAAAGCGATATCTTTAGGCCTGAATAGGACAATTTAAAATTTACTATGGTGTGGATGTCTCTACAGTAGGTATATTAAATAGTATACAGTGTGTATGTATAAGTTGAGATGTATTCTGCATTGCGTTGAAGTTTATACAGTAGTTAAGCAGAGAGGTGTGTAGTGTATCTAATATTTCAGTAATATTTAAGTAATAATTGTAAATATATTACTTGACTAAGCATTCTTTGTTGTTTACATAATGCATTGCGGGTTATATGAAAAGGTCCATGGTTGGCATGTTATATATGTGAGTGCCTTGCTCAAAGTAAAAACCAAACATACACGAGTTATCTCCTGGCTCTGTGTTTTTATTTCGATTAGTTTTATGTTTTGGTGTTAGAAAACATAACAAATTCTATCAATAAATTTGAGCATTGAACAAATAAGATCAGAGCTTTTCCTGTTTTCTATTTAGATCCCTGGAACATTATCAAGAAACAGACAATTTACGATTTTACTTTATGTGTTTATGTTATGACTGTAACACTCTGTTACAGCCATTTTAAATAAAAGTAAAGCTAAGCCAATAATAAACTGCAATGAATGTCAAACAATTTCAAGCCACCCAGAACTTAAAAGTCAGATGAACATATTTTCAGTAAAATGACTGCTGAGATAATGAAGTGCCAGGAATCGGTGCCTATTATATGAAGTTGTCATCATCTTGATTTCAGTGACCCATACAATGTTAACAATTGCTATTGTGCATTACAATAATCCCTAATTTTGTATCTGTCATGAAACACAGTCAGCTAGTTGAAAAATGGTAGCCTACTCCTCTTAAAGAAAGATTCGGTGTGTGTGCTGGAACCAAGAAGAATTCAGTCCACAGGTCTTGGGAGCCACAGATGAATCCTCTGAGAGAAGGTCCCTGATGTGCCTAAATAGCCAACAGATGGGAGAAGTGTGTATGGGGAAGAAGGGAAGCATTCTCGACACACACACTAAAGTGACATTGGAAGTAAACTACTATCATGGTCGATATGATGAATCAAGTCGCAAGGAAGTACATACTGTCCTGCAAGAGGTTCCATGAACTCACAACAATTTCTGCTTAAGGCCGCACATTGCCTTACTCTCCTACCAATGATCTCTCTATTCATCACTTGCCACCATTCCAAATTTCACAAATTACAAATCAGCTACTCAATCATCATCCAAGCACATTGTGCAAAGCTCACTGATATATGTCCTTTAATCTCACCTCACAACAAGCTGAGGTGATATAAAAACTCCTCATTCTCTTCCAGTTCTGCTGCTCACCTCACTTTCTCTCACCATAATCCTAGCCTGCACCTTTCTCCTTTCAGATTATTACACCATGCAGCTTGATTTCCTGGAGATCAGACATTTGGGCTCCTTTTCCCACTGCTTCATGCAGCCCACTAACACTGAAAGATAGATACGTATGGGCTTCTATTTGCTAAGTAAAATAAAAACAAAGATGAAAACTTGCTGATGTTTGATCAGAAATCTACAGCCATCATCCAAGGTGCTACTCAAGGCGGAATCTTCTGCAATTATTTGCCATGAGTACCAGGCAAGAGGTAAAAGGAACCCAAAGATCAGATTTCTTGAGTATTGTGCTGCATGCGAGTCTTATTGCGGTAGATTCAGATGGGGCACATCAACTGAGTAATCTCTTTTCTTTTCCCCATTTTGCTTTGCTATATTCCCAAGATCACACAATCTCCTTGCGATCTCTCTCTTTAATTTAGGTAAATAACTATAGCTAGGACATCGGTACTCATCTCTTGGAATACAGCCTTGTACTGACAACATGAAGAGCATAAATTTATTCCAGGCATGACCACCTTTGATTTTGTGATTTCTGCAGCTGATCAATGGCTTCCTTTGGCAATAAGGCAGAAATTGTGAAAACTTTGGGAACGATATGTTCAATTACTAGAATAATTGTTTAAAGTACAACATAGAATGTAACAACATAGTACAGGGCCCTTCGTCCCATGATGTTGTGCTGACCATTTAACCTACTCTGAGATCAATCTAACCTTTTGCTCCACACACCCTTCCATTTTTCTATCATCCATGTCCTTATCTAAGAATTTCTTAAAAGCCTCCTAATGTATCTGCTTCTACCAACATCTCTAGCAGGGTGTTCCATGTGCCCATTCATATTAGCCATTTCCACCCTGGGAAAAAATCTCTGGCTGTCCACTCGATCGATGGAGGAGCTTCCATGGCCTTCTGTCTCTTTCACCAATTTACTTCCCAGCCCTTTACTTCATCCCTCCCCCTTCAGGTTTCACCTATCACCTTGTGTTTCTCTCTCCCTTCCCCTCACCTTTTAAACCTAATCCTCAGACTTTTTTCTCCAGTCCTGCCGAAGGGTTTCGGCCTGAAACGTCGACTGTACTTTTTTCTATAGATGCTGCCTGGCCTGCTGAGTTCCCCAGCATTTTTTGTGTGTTGCTCGGATTTCCAGCATCTGCAGATTTTCTCTTGTTTATGTTTGGATTGCCTCTTAAATATTGTTTCATTTTTATATATTCCTCTTTTGTCAGCCATAAGGCAACAACTATTTAGCTTGCATCAGTTTTGCACCATTTGATAGCAAGTTTTATCTATTCCCTTTACTGTGAGTTATAAAGCCCAGAGTGATACTACGCTATGTATGAATTCAAACAGGTTTGGTAAGGCTTTCTGGTCTATTCTTCTGCATTTCACAGCACAGTCCTAAATCTTTCAATAATAATGTTTGCCATGTATCAATGTGATCCTTCAAGAAATGAGTGAAGCTATGAATGTTGTTCTTTAAATAAATATGGCAGTACTTTAACACGTTTACCTAAAGTCAATACACATCAACGTAGTAACATCAGACGTGTGTACATTCAAATATAACCAGATATTCTTTAATTTGTTAACTTCTTTACCTTCAACATTAACATTTTTATAAGATCCCTTGAATGTTCTGAAAACAATGTCTGATGTTTCATATCATAATTATTGAAAAATGGCACGTGTAAGGTAGAATGTAGTGAGCACAAAATGGGAGATATAATGGAAAGGTAAAATAGAATAAAAGATTAAGACTGAGATGCTAAGACAGAGAATGCCAAGGCAGCTGAATTGAGGGTTAAGAGAATACAACACATTACAGACAGGCAGTGTTTTCACAAATAGTAAAGTCTATTTAAATTAAGCACCAAGAAATTTGTAATTGTTGATAAAAAAATGAAGACATCACCATTGTTATATTGTCAATCTACAGTAATTAAGATATTTCAGAATAACTGAGCGAGCAGCAGCAGTTGAAATATGATGCTATGTAGGAGGGAAGAAAACAAATCCAAGATTTTGAAGAGGTATTCACACTGGCTGGAGTCTAATCTCCAAGCTTTTGATTCTATGGGAAGAAGAATTGATCTGAAGAATGTTGCTGGCATGGCAGGGTTTGACCCAATGCCAAAATAAATAACTTAAAATCTGTTCAGTGTTGTAAACTATTAGTTTAATACCAGTGTGCATTAACTTTCTGTGGACAAATAAAACAAACTTTTCTACCAATACAATGTGAGGGGTCTGCTCTTAAAATCAACAGAGCTTTTCTTTTATTGTTGGCAATAAATCAAACTAACAAACTCACTAAATGTACTTGGACTAACTCTTAATTGCTGAAAGATGTAAACATTTTCAAATGTATTATACATGAGGATCATAGAAAATTTACAACACAGGACGGCAGTCAGCATGTCTTTGTCAGTTAGATGAAAAACCTTACCTAGCCTAATCCCAGTTTTTGGTCATCACTCTTAAAATTTTTAATTTAGATATACAGCTCTGTAACATACCCTTCTGGCCCAACAAGCCACACCACTCAATTTGTAGCCATGAGCCCAATTAACCTACTACTCCGGGAAACTGTAGCACTTGGAGGAAACCCCCGTGGTCACAGGGAGAACTCCTTACTGACAACGGCGGGAATTGAACTCGGGTTGCTGGTGCTATAATATTGTTATGCTAACCACAATGCTACCATGCAAATCCAAGGATTCGTTTTTAAATAGGATGAACATTTTGGTCTCTGCCACCCTTTCAAGCAAGCATGTTCTAGACCCCTTGCCATGCTCTAGATAGGGAAACGACCATGAACAGTCCTCACTTTTCAAGCAATTACAATAAAGTTGTGTTCCCTGGATTTTGACCACTCTGCTCAGGAAAGTTGGTTCTTCCTAAATTTTAAACACCCTAATTGAATCTCTCCTTGGCCTCCTCTTTCCTAAGTAAACAATCCAGTCTTTTTTCACAGATGAAATTTTCCATTTCCTGGCAACATCCTCATGAAACTGATCTGTACTCTCTGTCCTGTTTATCATACTGCACTTGATATTCTGGCTGAGGCCTAAGTGTTATATACAGTTCCGACATAGCCTCCATTTTCTTATATTCAATGCCTTGGTTACAAAAAATAGCAAACTGTAAGCCTTGCAACACACAGAAAATGCTGGAGGATCACAGCAGACCAGGGAGCATCTATGGAAAAAAGTACAGGAAGGTTTTGGCCTCAAATGTCGACTGTTTACTCTTTTCCATGGATGCTGCCTGGCCTGCTGAGTACCTCCAGCATTTTGTGTGTGTGTTGCTTGGATTTCCGGCAACTGCAGATTTTCTCTTGCTTGTAAACTGTAAGCTTTTTAAACTATATTATTGCTCTGTCCTGTAACCTTTATGGATGTATGGGCAAAGAAACAAGGTTCCTATTGCTCCACACCTCTCTACGTGTCCACAATTATGTCTATTCCCTTGCCATATTGTACTTCACCAAATGCATTTTCTCACACTGTTCCAGATGAAGTTCCATTTGTTTATTCTCTATCCAAGTGACCAGTCAATTCATTTATTCAAATCAATTACTCAGTCTGAAGCAAGGGTTACCAACCTGGAGTCCAAGGACCTCATGCTTCATGGTAGCATAAAAAAAGTTGGGAACTCCTGATCTAAAGCAAAAAGACGAACGTGGAACGAACTCGGCAGGTCAAGCAGCATCAGTGATAACTAAATGTATATGTCACCCTTTCAGACAGTTGAAATAAATGAAGTGAACATCTGAATGGATTACTAGTGATTTCCTTCACATACCTGTACTGTATAAATAACTATGGTTATTTTTCATACTGATATTAACCACTCACAGATACACCAGGTTTCTACAATCAATATTTAAAATAAAAAAAATTGCCATGTAATGCTTTGAATAAATCTGTTGGCATTTGATTGCATGGGATAGGAGGTGTCCATATTATATTACAATATCTAAAATCATTTAAAAATAAGTAAATAGCACTAACTACAATGATGTAAAGGAATGAGTCACAATATTGTTAAATAGTTTCAAATTTTGCTGGATTCTTAAATTTTATTCTCTATGCCTTGCTTTAATATTGAATGTGTATGATTTTCTGTAATGAGATCTACCACATACTAAACAATTATTTTTGCCGTTAACTGAACAGGTCTCATGACTTTCCAACAAAGAAACATTACATGCTTAACTGCTATTTAACCATTTAGTTATGCTGTTAACCACAATGTACAACAAGCCGGCACAAAACTGAAACCATGCAGTACATTGTTTTAGCTAATAAAACACAGGAAGACATTTATATGACTATATATGTGAACTGAGATACAGTCAGATTTATTGATTCAACATGATTTTAAACTCAAGGGAACACACATTTTCTTGAAATATCACAACAGAGTATCACCATGACAAATATCTGTGTTTTGCTATTATCCTTCAGAATACACTTATTGTCTTCTGATGTTTTTGCGTTGGCAGAGAGCTGAATTAGTAATTTGTTCAAAGGCTTTCTGCTTGTCTTCTGTTCCAGACAGAATCCTATTCAGCTATTGACTTTACCCTTGTCAATATGTTTTACCTTCCTATAAAGGAAAATAGGGCAGAATGCACAACATATACCTTATGTGCAACCACCAAATATGGCCCCATCCACCACAATCCCAAATGTGATTTTGGATATTCCCTTTCTGAAACCTCTCAATGTGCAGATTAAGAATAGATCCTGTCCTTGTCTACATCTTCATTTCCTATATCCTCTATGGCCCAGTATTTTTTTTTTCTGTAAGCACCTTCTGCTTTTCTGATGCCAGACTTCTTTCCCTCAGTTTTCCAAGGACCTCTAACAGTTCCAGATCCACACCAAATATTCTTCTGGTTGAATGGTATTGGGAAGATTGAATAGTAGCCTTGTGAAATAGAAGGGAGAAGATACTATGATGGGACAGGGAAGCATAGTGTAATGATCTATGAATCACGAAGAACGAAATTGCTAAGGATGGAGTAAATAAAATGACTACATTCAGTAAAATTCAAATAAGCATTACATTTTTTTTTTACCACAATTAAAAAATTATAAACTGTGAGATGTAAAAATGTTTAAAATGTTACAAATTTTTTAAATAATATAATATTTAAACATTTTCCTCAGAAGTGAATACCAGACCTGACTAGAAATGGGTCAACATACAAAAGTGCTGGGAAAGAAAGCACTTTTGAGTAGTTCACAGTATTTAAATTTGCTGCTCAGCTTTCATAATGTTATAGTCAATTTAAATCCCCATTTGATATTTGACAAATCTTAATGAAGAATACTTAAACTTTGCCATTGAAATTTTGTTTTCTTGACTGACAAAAAGAGTATAAAGAAACAAACTTATTTTTATGGACAAAATTGCAATTTCCCACTTTCCCTTTGGTAGTAATGTACCAGAATTATAGACTTAATTGAAGGATAAGCGTATTTCCAAATCCTCACCATAAAATTAATCCACTTCCTTCAGCACTGAACTTCTGGATTTCATTGTAATAGGTTATTTATACATGGCAAATAAAAGAATGTTGGATATATAACAATATTGTTATAAACCCCTGGACTGCAGCACTTTTATAGTTTCAGATGGTTATGTCTGATCTTAATACTTGCTAACTTTGAATTTCATCTTTTAGAAACTTTACCCTTATTTGTTAGATTGTAATGTTCGGCACTTATTACACCATCCATTAATGCATTTCACTCCATGAGCTAACCACTTACATTAAATTCATTGAAATCTATTTGATTGCAAACTAATGAATTATATCAGGTCAAACTTTAACTAGAATCTCATTAAACTTGTACATGGCAATACGCCAATAAAACTTGTTTCAGTCACTTCAAAGAAAAGCTGTATTTAAGCATTCAGGCAGATTGAAACCCCATGCACCAAATTTGAAAATGGTTGTCTATTTGTGTTGAGAGCTGTTTCTGAAATTAATTTTCATTTAGGTTAACGGCTACAAATGATATTTCAAAAGCCATGAAGGAAAATCAGCGCTATGGCTGGAAATCAATAAAATAATATAGCAGTTTTGACCAATTAATATAAAAAAATTATATTATTTTTGGCCCAGATATCACAGCAGTAATGATGGGGTGGTACCACTGGAGTCTACTAACTACTATCTGAAACTGACAGCATCCACTCTGAGATTTTTGCAACACATGTTCAGCTGTGAAAGTCCAGGAGCTATTGTCAGTGCTAAAAAGCAAATTGTTGGAGGAACTCAGCAGGTCAAGCAGTAAAAAGGTAGAAGATTGAGACCATGTAGTCAGTGGTTCTCTCACCGACTCAGTATGAACCTGCTGACTGCTGTTCTAACTCAACACAGGTCAACAAGAGAGCAGGAACTGTCTGCAACTGAACAAAGGATCTCACCCAAAGAGGAAGTATAGAGTATTTCGCAGGTAACTTTGGTAGGAAAAAGTCTCTCTTAGAAACATGTTAATAAGTTATTAACTTAAAATGCTTCTTAAAGTTACGTTGAGATCTTTTAACTGATTATTAATTTAGGTAAGTGTTTAAATGTGTAGTTTTTTTAAATTCTGAAATTAGCAAATGCATGTGAACACCTCAGTAATATTCAGAACATTTTTCTAAGGTGATAAGGTTTGGACTTTTTTCGGATTTTCTGTGGGCTGGATTTATTTTGAGCACACATCTGATGCCCTTCTACAATTTGAGCTAGTTACTTACCCCAGTAAACACTCAAGAGGCACTTTATTAGGTGCACCTGCATGTTAGTGTAAATATCTAATCAGCCTATCATGTGGGTGCAACTCAATGCACAAAAGCATGTAGACATGGTCAAGAGGTTCACTTGTTGTTCAGGCCAGACATCAGAATGGGGAAGAAATGTGACCTAAGTGACTTTGACTGTGAAATGATTGTGGTGCTAGACAGTGTGGTTTGAGTATGTCAGAGACTGCTGACCTCGTGGAATTTTATGCACAACAGTCTTTAGAGTTTACAGTGAGTGGCAGTTCTGTGGGCAAGAACATCGTATTAATGAGAGATCAGAGGAGAAAGGCCAGACTGGATCAAACAGATAGGAAGATGACAGTATCTCAAATAACCATGCATTCAAGTTCAAACTTAATTATCATTCAACCATACATAAATACCCATGAATACAGACAAATGAAACAGCATTCCTCTGGGGCCAAGGTGTAAAACACAGTATCACCAGTCATACCCAGCACAAGGCACATAAAAGGTAGCAAGTAACCATACAGTCCCACAAAAGAATACATAGCCCAAATCCCTGAGTGACATGTCCTGTAAATTGATGGTGCATAGGTGTTATTGGCCAGAGGAAGCAGTTCTCAGCCATCTGCAGACGAATGAATGGATGAATGGATGAATGGATGCATGCATGCGTGCAACTCAGATCGTCATTCCACTGACCAAACACTGGAGGGCAGCACCAATGGAAGGGGCCAGCCCCCAACCCAGCATAGACAATGTGCTACACTGCCTCTTACGTCTCCTCTCCTGGACTGATGCAACAGGCAAACCCATAATTTGAGTCCTAGTTCTCAGTACAACTGAGGCCACACAACTCCTCCACTGTCTGTCTTTCCAATAAACAAGGGAAACAGACTAGCAGCATTTTACATTATCAATGTCCAACAGGGTCTTATGATCTCAAGTGAAACATCCAAGACAATCACTTGCAGTTAGACTGTGCACCACCTTCATGCACCAACTCCAATGCCTTTCTGTAGCAGGCAGTTACACTGTTCACGCCAAGTCCAGCTCCTCCATCAACAAGAAGCTCTGTGATGGGGTAGACCTGCACTACCTGAGGGAGTTAGATATGTCCAGATTGTCCTGCGATCATAAAAATATCTTTGGTTGGCCCTTGAAAGGCTGCTGCATCCGAACATGCTGCCGTCCTACAGGAAGTCCTTATAACAGTGGTGTGCAGAAGAGCATCTCTGGATGTGCAACGTTTTGAATCTTGAAGTGGATGAGCTACAGTGACAGAAGACCACAAACATACACTTAGCCCTGACGAAGGGTCTCGGCCTGAAACGTCGACTATACCTCTTCCTAGAGATGCTGCCTGGCCCGCTGCGTTCACCAGCAACTTTGATGTGTGTTGGTTGAACATACACTTAGTGATCACTTTATTAGGTACATGAGGTACCAAATAAAAGTGGTCACTGAGTGCAAGTCCTGTTGCATTCTTTGAAGATCAATTCCTCTGTTATAAAGTTAACAGTAAATATAGAGTCTCTATGATACGCAAAGATATAGTCCACCCTTAAGCCCTTCTTCTCAAAGCTTAAATCTTTTCAAGACTGTATTGTTACTAATTTCAAAAATCCGCCTATACAAAGCACAAACATTTTAATGGGATACAATCCCTTATAATTGGATTATCCATCAATGTAGCAGTAAGAATAGAGTTGCAAACAGCTGAAGTTGGAGAAATATGTTATTCATTTAGAATAATTATCATGAGGGCATAATATTTCAAAATTCTTGTACAAGAATTTTTCAGCCACATTATTGAATGATAAAATTGACAAAGAAATATAGCTCCATGTTACAAGCAATTTTAATTCCATGGAAATTAAGTGTTACCATGAGTGCTTATTATTAAAATGAAAGAAACTAAACCATAATTCCTGGAATAAGTACCAGTGAAACTAAATGTGCAAGTTTAGAAGCTAGAATATAAGAACCTTATATTTCAATAATATTGCCTCTCATTCGTATAAACCCCAATGAGTACAGACCCAACCTGTTCAATTTTTCCCATGAAAATCCTCCATATCCAGGGTCATCTCAGTGAAACTTCTTTAAACTACCTCCTATGATAGCAACACACATCAAAGTTGCTGGTGAACGCAGCAGGTCAGGCAGCATCTCTAGGAAGAGGTACAGTCAACATTTCAGGCCGAGACCCTTCGTCAGGACTGTACCTCTTCCTTGAGATGCTGCCTGACCTGCTGCGTTCACCAGCAACTTTGATGTGTGTTGCTTGAATTTCCAGCATCTGCAGAATTCCTCATGTTTGCGTTCCAATGATAGCATCTCCTTTTTTAAACTATTCACTGTATTCTACATGTGGTTTCATTTGTGCCCTGTATAATTGTAGCAGGACTTTCTACTTTTATACTCCAGACATCTTTAAATAAAAATCAGCAGTCCATTAGCATTTCCAGTTGCCTGCTGCACCTGTGTTTCATGTACAAGGACCACCAAATACCTATGCGCCACACCTTTATGTCGACCTGCTCTATTTAAATAATAATCTGCTTTGTTATTCTTCTTTCTAAAGCGAAGTTCACACTTTCCCACTTTATATTTCACTTGCCAATTTTTCTCCCAACCAGTTAACTTATCAATATCTCTATAAACTGCTTATATCCACACACAGTGTACCTCCCTACTCACCTCTGCCAATGTGACTAAAAGATTTTCAATTTCTCTCTCTAAATCCTTAGTCCCAGTACTGATCCCTACGACACCCATTGTTTATAGAAAATCCAGCTTGAAAACAACCAATTTATCTTTATTTGCTGCTTTCGGCATGATAGCCAATACTCTGCACACACTAACATCAATACTATGAGTTCCTGTCTTGCGAAGTAACTTTTTTGTGTGGTACTTTGTCAAAGGTTTTTAAACGATCCAAAAATATCACATCTACTAGTTCCCTTTTATCAATTTGAGCTCATTCCTCAAAGAACAATAAATTTGTCAGACATGATTTTCTCTTCATATAGACAAATACTCTGCTGTTAATGCTTTAATAACTGATTCTCACATTTTAACAACAATAGTTTTTGTCTAATTGGCCTGTTTTTTGATTCCATCCTTTTTGGTAAGCTCATTGCATGGGTATTCTATCAATTCACTGCATTTCTATGTAGTCTAAGGGGGTTGGAAGATGGAAGATTAAAGTTTAAAGTTCGAAGAAAATTTATTATCAAAGTAGATATATGTCACCATATGTAACCCTGAGATTCATTTCCTTGTGGACATACTCAATAAATCGACAGTCAAATAATAGCCATAATAGAATCAATAGAAGACCGCACCAACTAGGCATTCAACCAGCATGCAAAAGACAACAAAATGTACAAATAAAAAAAAAGAAATAATAACAATAAATATATAAACATTAAATATCCAGAACAAGAGATGAAGAGCCCTTGAAAGTAAGTCCATAGGTTGTGGAAACATTTCAGTAATGGTGCAAGTGAAGGTGAGTGAAATTAATGCCTTTGGTTCAAGAGCTTGATGGCTGAAGGATCATAACTGTTCCTAAGTCTGGTGGTGTGAGTCCTGAGGCTCCTGTATCTTCTTGATAGCAGCAGCGAGAAGAGATCATGACATTGGTAGGAGTCTCTGATGATGGATGCTGTTTTCCTGTGAGAAAGCTCTATGTAGATGTGCTCAGTGGTAGGGAGCAGTGACTAGGCCATAATCACTACTTTTTGTAGGATTTTCCATTCAAGGGCATTGGTGTTTCCATACCAGGCTGTGATGCAGCCAGTCAATATACTCCCCACCCCACAGCTATACAAGTTTGTCAAAGTTTTAGATGTCATGCTGAATCTTTGTAAACTCCTTAGAAAGTAGAGGCTCTGCTGCACTTTCTTCGTAAATATACTTGCATACTAGGCCCAGGCCATGTCCTTCAAAATGAAAATACTGACGAATTTAAAGTTACTGACCCCTCAACCTCTCATCCTCCAATGAGTACTGGCTCATAGTCCCCTGGTTCCTCCTCCTGAAGTCAATCATCAACTCCTTGATCTTGCTGTCATTGACTAAGAAGTTGTTTTCAATCTCCTTCCTGTATGCTGATTTGTCGCCATCTTTGATTTGGCCTATGACTGTGGTGTTGTCAGCAAATTTGAATGTGGCACTGGAGCTATGCTTAGGCACACAGTCATAAGTGTGAAGTGAATAGTGCAGGGGCTAAGCGCGTAGTGTTGTGGTGCACCTGTGCTGATGAAGATTGTGGAGGAGATGTTGTTGCCAATCTAAACTGACTGAGGTCTGCAAGTGAGGAAATCGAGGATCCAATTGCACAGGGAGGTATTGAAACCAAGGTCTTGCAGCTTATTGATTAGTTTTACGGGGATGATGGTACTGAATGCAGAAACTACATCTGCTGCATCTCTGCGATCATTTCTTTTGGGATCTTAAGATGTAAACCATCAGGTCTAGAGGACCAATCAGCTTGTAGTCCCACTAGTTTGCGCAATAATAATTCTCGAGTACGGTGACAGTACTTTAGCCCGCACCTCTATACTTCTTAGTACCACCTAGTGTAAAAAATGATGAAAAACCTAATTTTTCTGTCATTTCCTTATTTTCCATAAGTGTGTGATAGTTTAAAGAATAACAATGAGAACAGTACGGCTTGCTGAATGAAGTGCAATTCATACTTCACCCTAACATGAATCCCATTTAATGCCCTGTTTGATCCTAAAACAAATTTAATGCCTGAAGGCCAGTTCACTCGAATAATTATTTCACTATTCTGTGTTTAGAGTTATACAGAATGGAAACAGGGCTTTTATCCCAACTGATCCATGCCAACCTAGATATTCACCTAAGCTAGTCCCATTTTCCCATATTTGGCCCTTTTCCCTCTACACCTTTCCTATCCATGTATCTGTCCAAGGTCTGTGATATATTGTTAATGTATCTGGTCAACTACATGTTCTGGCAGCTCATTCCATGTATCAACGACCCGCCGAATGGAAAAAGTTACCCCTCACGTTCCTATTCAATCTCTTCCCTCTCACCCAAAACCTATGCTGTCTAGATAGTTCTCAATTCCCCAACCCTACACATCTCTATAAGGTTATCAGGGTGGCGGAACGGAGATATGTCTCTACCAAAGGAAGTGTAAAGTGCTCCTTCCCTCCACTAATCTGCAGGTTACCCTTGAGCAGGCTTGACCTTTAGTCCCCTAATCATGGTCATGTAAAGACATGAAAGCAGGTGGTGTTTGGCCATATGAGCAGCTGGTGCGTATCACAAATCCTGGTTATGTGACCACACGCCAGACTGACAATCTCTGAAGGGTATTGATAATGGCTGGGGTCACCTGTCTTGTAAAAGTCACTGCTCAGAAGAAGGCAATGGAAAACCACTCTGTAGAAAACTTTGCCAAGAACAATCATGATCATGGAAAGACCATGATTGCCCATGTCATATGACACGGCACATGACGAATGAACGATAAGATTACCCTAAATTCTCCATTACTCCAGTGAATAAAGTCCCAACCTGCTCAATCTCTCTCCATACCCAGTCCCTCAAGTCCTGGCAACATCCTCATAAATCTCCTCTACAATCTTTCCAGCTTAATAGTATGCTCCTACAGCAGAGTGGCCATAATCAGACACAATGCAGCTTCAACAATGTTTTGTACAACTGCAACATAAAATCCCAACTACCATACTCAGTGGCCTAACCGATGAAGGTTAGCATGCCAGAGCTCCTTCACCAGCCTCTGTACCTGTGTAACACTTTAGGGGAACTATGCACTTACACTTCCAGGTCCCTCTGTTCTACAACACTTCCCAAGGCTCTACCATTCCCTCTTCATTTGTCCTGCCAAAATACAACACCTCGCACGTATCTGAATTAAACTCTATTTGCCATTCCTTGGCCCTATACCCAGCTATTCAAGATCCCTCTGTAAACCCTGAGAGCCAATTTCACTGTTTAAAACACCACCTATTTTAATTATTTGTCAAACCATGCCTTGTACATTATCATTCCAGTCATTGATACAGATAATAAATAACACTGGGCCTAGCACCGATCCCTAGGGAACACCACCTGTCATGTTCAATAAACAACCTTCTACCATCAACCTCTGCTTCTTACTATCCAGCCAATTGTGAATCCAATAAATCAGCATTCCCTGGATCCCATGCAATCTAACTTTTTATTGCAGTCTACCATGCAGAATATTATCAAAGGCCTTACAAAAGGTCATGCAGACTGCTCTCATCAACCTACTTGGTTACTTCTTCAAACATCTCAACCAAATTCTTAAGACATGTAGTGTTTAAACTCTTCTCAGGCTTCCAGCCAGGTACAGGAAGCCCGAGAAGAATTTATGCATTATGTACGCCAGGAAAGCACTAGATCCTCTTTGACATGAAGTGTTGGTTAAACAATAAAAATATTTTAGGATATGTCAGCATATACACAAATCTTGTCAGAAAATCCTGATCTTTATTTTGTTTTCTGTATGATATTTAATCTAGTTCTGGTTACTGTATAACTCAACATACTTGTTGATATCACCATTGCCAGATGCCAGAGATCCTCCAGAAAGCAAAATGACATTGGGACAGGTAAAATCTATGACATAGAATATATTAAACTTACTATGTGACCATCTTTTTAAAAAAATCAGCAATAACACTTTGCCATTGAATGTACTCATTGTTTCCCCACCCCACATTTACCTAGGGGATATGGGTGACACCTATTATTGAGTATTCCTTAATACTCTGAATTAATGGCACTAGGCTTTCTTTTTAAGTTAGTGATTTGTTTTTCTTTACAACAAGAGTGCCTTACCCGTGTGCATTGTGAGCCAACAATGGGAGTTGGATCTGTTTCAGGTAAAGGCCAGACTAATATATTTCATATCAGCAAAGGAATACAGAGTGCCTCTGATAACTTTTGTATTAATTGATTTATGAGCTTTTAGCTTAGTCTTCCCCACCTCCATCTTCATTACCACACAATGTAAAATTACATTTGTTTTAAAATATTTTCCAATGTCTGGAGACATGAGAAGTACCTCCACAGTTCCAAGGTTATTTACAGTGTACATTATATTTTACATATTGATCTAATCAATGAAAAAAACTAGAAAGGAACTTGCATGTGGTTATTGTGGAATGTTTTGCAGAGTTTTATAAAATGGAATGTATACTGCTTACGTCATTAGGAAATCGTTAGAAAATTTCTCATGGTAATAGTACTTTTGAGGATTTAAGTTTGTGTTCCTATTGAATTTATGAAGGTGAGAATCACTGCACACTTTGACTTGACAGCTTCATCTCCATAACCAGGAATGATAGTGGGGTATAATAGACACTTTCATGGTGGTTGTCATTCACACAAGCTGCATGTGTGCCTTATATTTAGGAATGTGTCTGAACCACCCAATATATGTGCGTTTAACCTTAGGGTATAACAAAATTTATCCTTGTAAGCTGAACTGGTTATAGTATCTTTCACACATGTGCTTCTTTGGTCTCTTTGAAGTCAGATTAAGAAAATATTTATGAAGATAAGGCTTGATTTGAATCATTAAGCAGCTTTATTCCACAAAGTAAATTATTATTGGATTGTATTGATTCAAACAGTACAGCTGTCCATGTCTAATAATACAATATAAAGAATACACTATGTTTCTCCAGACATTAAAGAAAATAATCTACACTGCTTTCCTTTATTATCCTCCTGAGCCTGTATTCATAGTTTTATGTTGAAAACTTAACAGATTGCCTGTGAAGTTAGATCATAGATCTGTCCTGAACTCACTGAGTAGTGAAACAGGCTCAAGTACGTAAATGACTTACTCCGATGTTTAGATCCAGAAGGGACTGTAAACTCCACATCATAATGAGGATCAATGATTTACTGATTGTTAGGATATACTCATTGTCTGCAAAGGAGCAACATCAAAACTCATTATAATTTTAACCATCTAACATATTGTATATTTTAGTTTTAGATTAGAACAGCAGCCTTTACTGCTTAAAATACACAGCAAAAGTAAAATCTTTCTGAAATGTGACAAAAGAATTTCAGGATAAAGGGTGGAAATGTTGTACTATGTTAGAATTTCATTTACCTACTGTATATTATTGAACATAGGAAACCCTATGATAATACATGAGAGGGCTTTCATCGTGTGATATTCTACACAGAAACATAGAAAACCTACAGCACAATACAGGCCCTTCGGCCCACAAAGTTGTGCCGAACATGTCCCTACCTTAGAAATTACTAGGGTTACCCATTGCCCTCTATTTTCTAAGCTCCATGTACCTATCCAAAAGTCTCTTAAAAGACCCTATTGTATCCGCCTCTACCACTGTTGCCGGCAGCCCATTCCACACACTCACCACTCTCTGCGTAAAAAAACTTACCCCTGACATCTCCTCTGTACCTACTCCCTAGCACCTTAAACCTGTGCCCTCTTGTGGCAGCCATTTCAGCCCTGGGAAAAAGCCTCTGACTATCCACACGATCAATGCCTCTCATCATCTTATACAACTCTATCAGGTCACCTCTCATCCTCCGTTGCTCCAAGGAGAAAAGGCCAAGTTCACTCAACCTGTTTTCATAAGGCATGCTCCCCAACGCAGGCAACATCCTTGCAAATCTCCTCTGCACCTTTCCTATGGTTTCCATATCCTTCCTGTAGTGAGGCAACCAGAACTGAGCACAGTACTCCAAGTGGGGTCTGAGCAGGGTCCTATATAGCTGCAACATTACCTCTTGGCTCCTAAATGCAATTCCACGATTGATGAAATGTATGCCTTCTTAACCACAGAGTCAACCTGCGCAGCTGCTTTGAGCGTCCTATGGACTCGGACCCCAAGATCCCTCTGATCCTCCACACTGCCAAGAGTCTTACCTATTCTGTCATCATATTTGACCTACCAAAATGAACCACTTCACACTTATCTCGGTTGAACTCCATCTGCCACTTTTCAGCCCAGTTTTGCATCCTATCAATGTCCTGCTGTAACCTCTGACAGCCCTCCACACTATCCACGACACCCCCAACCTTTGTGTCATCAGCAAACTTACTAACCCATCCCTCCACTTCCTCATTCATGTCATATTCTGGTCAATAACTGATCTCAAAACTGTTAGAATGAGAAGTACAGAAGCAGAGGTTCCATGTTTCTTTACAGAAAAGAAACAGCTTCAACTGGACTATAGACAAAAGAATCTTTGAACAATGTAGCCACCATTTCTAATTAACACATTGTCTTCCATTCCCAACCTCCAATATAGAATTGGGGTCCATTGACCCAGAATTTGCACACTATCAGAAGACCAGACCAAATTATTAAAAAAGGACAAACTTTTGTCTTATTTTGTGAATATAATACCCTTGGCAGATCCAAGATTTGCAGTGGCTAAAGCTAAAACTGGACATGTTAGAGAAAAAAATTAACAAAAAAGAAAAAAGATGAGTCTGGAACTGGATAATAGAAAGCGCAGGGAAATAGTAAGAATTCAAATAACCTCGTTTTGTAGATAGATAGGTTCAAGATTACCGGAAGTTCTGGATTGATGCATATATGCTCAAGCTATATGTGTGAAAGGCTATAGATTATCTAGATTGAGCTATTTTATACAAGCATGCTGTCTATTTTCCATGGACAATGGTTTTTTTTCCAGATCATCCTCAATATGAAGCATTAGCTCTCCTCTTTAGCTTTATGCCCATATAAGTATTCTCAAAATTTCCTGGATGCTTCACTAACGGAAGCCCATTTTCCTTTATTTGTTACCTTTTGGTAATAAGTGGGCTTGAGTTTGTGGGATATTGTAGGATATTAGCACCAGTATTTGGAAAGAAGGGAGCTGCTCCAACAGGATGGTCTCCAATTGAACCTGGGGCCAGGGTCCTGGCAAATCACATAACTAGGGCTGTGGATAGGACTTGGAACTAAATGGGGGGGGGGGGGCTTCAACTGCTTGGAGAAGTATGGATAAAGAAAAAGGGAAAGAGAGTGCAGGAGAGGTTACTGAAATCTCAAGAATAAGACAAAAAAATGAGAAGAATTTAAACTTCAGACAACCAGGCGTTAAAACTGAAAAGAAGCGTGGTGAATCAGGATGTTATATTTGAAATCACACAGTAAACAAAACAAGGTAAATGTTCTTGTAGTCCGGTTAGAAATTGGCAGGTCTGATGCTGTGGGCATCACAATCATGGTTGAAAGAAGATCAGAGCCGAGTGCTTAACATTCAAGGATACAAATTGTATCAAAAGGACAAGCAGATGGGTAGAGAGGGTGGGGTAACTTAGTTAGTTTAAAAAAATAAATCGAATCCTTAGAAAGAAATGACATAGGATCAGAAGATGTAGAATCCTTGTGGATAGAATTAAGAAACTACAAGGGTAAAAAAGACCCTGATGGGTGTTATATATCGTTCTTAGGATGTGGGGTATAAATTACAAATTTCAGTATGCAGATAGGATGGGAAAATCAGGTTGGTGCTAGACCCCAAGAGAAGAAATCCGTAGAATCCCTAAAAGATGGCTTTTTAGAACAGGTTATGGATTAGTTGAAAATGGGGCAGAGAAATTGCAGGTGGAGTTTCACCTGGCCAAATATGAAGTGTTGCATTTTAGGAGATCAAACGTAAGGAAACAGTAAACTGTTAATGGCAAGTGTCAATGTGCAGAAGGATTCTGTCCAAGTCGACAGCATCCTGAAGGTGGCTACATAGGTTGAGAAGGCATATGACATGGTTGCCTTTATTAGTTGAGGAATCGAGTTCGAGAGTCGAGAAGTTGTGTGCAGCTTTATAAAACTTCAGCTAGGCTGCATTTGGAGTATTGCATTCAGTTCTGGTTGCCCTATTATAAGGTCAATGAGGCTTTGCAGAGGGTGCTAAAGAGGTTTACAGGATGCTGCCTGGATTAGAAGGCATGTGCTATGATGAGAGGTTGGACAAACTTTTGTGTTTTTCTGGAAAGGTAGAAGCTGAGGGGAAATCTGAGTTTCATAAAATTATAAGAAATGTAGATAGATTAGACAGCCAGCATCTTTTTCCCAGTGTTGAAATATCTAATGCCAGAGGGCATGCATTAAAGGTGAAAAGGGCTAAGTTCAAAGTAGAGGTATGGGCAAGGTGTTTTATACAGAGCATGATGGGTGCTTGGAATGCACCATCTGGGTTGGTGGTGCAAACAAATATGACAGATGTGTCCTACAGGCTCTTAGACAGGCACATGAATGTGCAGGAAATGGAAGGATATGGACAGTGTGTAGGCAGAAGGGATTCGCTTAGTTAGGCATTTGATTACTAATTTAATTAGTCTGACACAACTTAATAAGCCAAAGGGCCTGTTCCCATGCTGTACTGTTCTATGTTCTATGAAGGGGCAGATACATATCCTATCTGCTTCCTCAGCTTTATGTGAGCCATGGCTGGTATTCAATCTCCAAACATATTCATTAGACTAGGATTGCTGAATTTCATTAAGGAGGAAAGTTCAGGTTACATTTTGGATTTATTTTGCTTTATTCTGTACATTTAAAAATAATTTATATTTATAATTGTATTTTATTCATATTTAATCTGAACATAAATGTCTCTGATGACTGGACACATCTAAAACGAGGGAACTGTTTTTGACAGCTGCAGAATGGAGACTTCCAGTATAATTAAATGTGGCAGTGTGCACAACCAGTCAGATTGAGCACACTCTGGACCATGTCAGAATTCCAGTTGAATGTTTCAGGCCAAATTTCCATAATCACCTATTCTACTTGGGATCATTACTGCCACTTCAGCAATAGGACTTCATGGAAACAGGAACCCTGTCATACCAGGCAGCATAATAACTTTCGTAGATAGATTGTGTATGGCAATTTTACAGAGATAGGTACAGAGGTGAGTTCTGAAATGTCAGCTTTACTGAAAAAGAATGTTATTTATTTTTGGACATCGAGAATGAAACATTATGGTCCACCATTAGTATTAAGTGAATGTGTGATCAGACTACAACAGAAGTTGAAGAACTTCAAAGCTTTTTACTCCATTGGGTAATGTAGCAAGATTCAAAGATAATCTTCTTGTTCTTTTTTTCTCCTTATAATCCTCCCTCTGCTGCAAATATTCGATTGCCGTTTATAAATTGCCTTTAATACTACTTGAAGTATATCCAAGTTATAAAGCTCTTACCAATGCTTTGAAGGAAAATAGTGAGTTTTGTACAGTCAGTAACACAACTACAATGGAAAACTTTGATGTACCCCCTGGTTGTACAACACTATATAAAATACAAACAATGAACAATGGTAAAAAGCTCTGTCTATCCTGCACAATATAAGTTAATATAAAACGTGACTCTTCAAGCAAATTCGTGTGTTGCCAGATTGCATACTGATATGCATTTATATTGCACTCTTAATGTAGGTAGCCATCTCCAAAGATACTTCAGAGAAATTATGAAATTTGACAACAGAATATTGAGGCTGGATTTTGCAGTTCTAATTAAGGCAGAATTGACAGGAATTCATTATCATTTCACCATGAACCTGACAACTACTGTATTTCTGAAGTGTGCTGTTTAATGTGGGAGGAGAGGTCTCTGATAGTGATTTACCTGTTACTCTACAGGGTCACCAGTTCTGCAGCATCCCCAGAAATCACTGAAGATATGTGCCTAGGAAAAGTGGAGTTTATCAAAATTTTCTTGGCAGCTTCAGTAAAGTCAATGGCAAGTGCTGTTAGCTTTACTGTCAGCCACAAGAACCAGACCATGGACTCAAACAGGATTTAAGGAGCAATATCGAAGGAGAGATGTACAAAATGGAGATTGCCACAAAGATTATTTGGATTTTGGTCTTCTGCTGTAAATTTAATGAGTGTGGGTGCTACTTTTTCAGCTGTCACACATTTCCCTTTACAATGTTGCAGAACATGCAAAGGAAAATACAAGGTCAGATGTGGAGGAAGAGAGATGATCAGAGTCCTAAGTGTACGACTGATTGGCATTAGAGGCTTAGTCAGAGCTGTGCTCTCAACTGGCAAGAGACAGTGAGATTGAGGTAGTAGGGAGAGGCTATGTGGTTGAGACTGGAGTTCTAAGAGGATGAAAGGAAAGTTTTGGGAATTGTCAGGAAAGTAGTCACATCCTAGTAAAATATTGGAGAGTTTGTGGTAGCATAGAGAGGCAAGAGGTTGGTGCAAGGACTATAAATGGCCCCAAACTTTAGTTAAACAGTGAACTTAGCCTCGTAGAGTTTCAGTTCAGCACAGTGCAATTAAAATCTAGATAGTTTAGGCTTGCCTAATTACCAGAGCTGCTAGTTAAATGTGGTAAGACTTTCTAATTCAAAGGATTACAGCATACGACATGTGTTAGACCAGATCAGTGTTGGATTGAATTTCCAAAAATGACATGAAACAAAGACTGAGTGGTTGATTATCTGGCTTAGTATCAGAACAGTCTAGTTGCAATCCCATTAAAAATAATCCACACACTAATGAAAATGGCCTCAAATAAAATGGCTGCTATACTACTTGAAGATTTATGTGATGACTAATAGTATGCTGTAATAATTGGTCAACTGGGATTGAGACTGAAAATTGCCACAGGATTACCTCAGAAGTGTGAAATTAGGTAAATTGGACACGTCCCAGAAGGGCAAGCTCTTAAGCAAAAATGTGGCGTTGAAGTAAAGGATACTTTAGATTCAAGGCACTTCAGCATTTCAAGTATCCCACAAAAGCAAATCACAACTATTTGCAAAACTTCACCTCTTGTTAAAAAAATAATTGTTACCCACAATGGGTATATGTACTTAGGAGACCTGAAAAGTCTGTTAGTCCTGGGATATATTCATCAGTGAATAATTCTTTCTAAATTATGTAGACAGACAGGCTTTTATTTCTTGTATGCCAATCTGAAAGCAAAAGGCTTGGGATTAGATTAGAAAGCTCCCATTTTTGCCTTTCAAAAAACATTAAGATCAACTTAATGGAACTTTTGCTGATAAATAAATGAAATGCCATGCAGTTTTCATAAGAAATCCCCTTCAAGTTTTGCCAGTTTTCTTCAGATTTCAGTTTGCATATTAGTGCCTCCCCTACTGTGCTGGCATGACATTTCTATTCTCCATACACTATACTGGGCCTCCAAAAATGAGCCTGACAAATTGTGCTCTGCTCTCATTCCACTGCAAAATGGATTGAGCCTGCCAGCAATAACTTCACTTCTGACCCATTCCAGCTGTCAGAAAGTGAGATGTTCATCCTTTCTGTTTGGGCTGGATTTAAATTCAGTTCCCAAAAGCAAAATGACATTGCTAATGCATTGTTACTTTCAGCCAGCCTCAGTCATGCCAAATGCTAATGAACCTCTGTCTTCGTCTGTGGTGAAAAATATAATTTATGTCTCATTTGTTATAAAATTTTCCTCAGTGAAATATGCAGGGAATTCAAGCTTTATGGAATCTGCAAGAAACAAGCCCTATGCAATTATACCTCTTTGTAAGAAGTGTTGGTTTTCTGAAGGATCCAATACTTAGAAATAGGGCAGCTTGAGCTCTTGGGAATACACATAAGATTAGGTAATGTTGAAGCAGTTGTAGGAAAATCACCACTGTATCATTGCAAAAATCAAGTAACATTTCATTGAAGTTAGTAACTTCCCTTTTTTTTTACTATCTACTGTGCTTTTATAAGTTGATTCTTCAAGCCATAAAAACACTCAACATCAAACTCAAAAGGCGTCAAGCATAACATATAGTTTATTTATAAAAAATATATATTTTGAAAATACTTTGAGAGCTCACACAGGACACTCAAGAATCTGAAGAATTAAGGAATGATTAAAAAAAATCAACCATGCCACAACTTTGGACATTGATGCGAGTTATACAGACATCTGTTCCATCTCATTTGTTTCTTTTCCCTTTCTCTGATGTTTTCATGACCATTTTAGCCAGATGCACTGCAATGCTGATGCGAGGATTTTGCCTGCAGTTCTATACCATTAAATGAAAGATAATATAATTTGCCTTTTCTTCTTCTGCCACTCTTCGGAGATACGACTTACAGTAAACAAAGCCAATCTTGATGACATCAATCTACTGTTCAGATCCAGTGTCAACCTGCAGTTTGATGAGCACCTTCACGCAGTCTGAAAGGACCTCAAGAACAAGGAAAAAGTATAGTAAAACTGAAGCTATGTCTTTTAACAACTGGTCCTGATCACTTGCTTCCTCTGCTGTTGGGTCTCATTACCTGAAGGTACAGGGAACATGGATCTGTAAGAGTGAAAATCAAGGGAACAAGTACATTGAAGCCGAGATATATATCAAGGGTTGGCTGAAGAAAGAAAAAAGAAATACTCGACAGGTATCGAGAATAAAGATGGGGATGTTCTGTCAAAAGTATAAAAAGTGTAGGGGGCCACCTAAAAAGGAAATTAGGAAGGCAAAGAGAGGTCACAACATATTACTGGGGACAGACAAGATTCAGGAAAATCTGAAGGCATTTTATAAGTATACTAATGAAATCTTGAACACTTTTCACCAGTGTTCACAAAGGAAGTAGACATTGTAGGAGGATTCAGGAAAGGGGAGAGGAGGGCTTAAAGTTGGATGGGATTTTCCCAGATTGCAATAGGAGGCAAAGGAAGAGATTTCTGGGGCTCTGACTGAGACTTAAATCTTCAGTGGCCACAATAAGAAGCAGATAGCTGAAGGACAGCTAACGTAGTCATACTTCTCCAGAAGGGAAGCAGGAAAAAAACCTGATAATTATGGAGCTGTAAGCCTAACATTAGCAGCACAGAAGTTATTGGAATGCATTTTGAGGGACAGGATTATTGATAGTCTAACTGGCTTTTTGAAGGACAGATCTATTTAACCAATCTGATTGATTTTTTGATGAGATAACAAGTGATTTGATCAGAGGATCAGATGTCCAGTGGTTTACATGGTGATCATATGGCCTTTGGCAAGGTACCACATGGAAGACTGTTTCAAATGTTTAGGAGTGATGGGATCAGGGCAAGTTAGTAAATTGAATCCAAAGTTGGTCTGACACTAGGAAGCAGTGTCACTGTAGAAGGTTGTTTCTGTGATTGGATACCTGTGACAAGTGATATTCCACAAGGATCAGTGCTGGGACCCTTTCTGTTTGTAATATTTGTGAATGATAAGAACTTGTATGTAAGAAACAAGATCAGTAAGTTCACAGATGACAAAGAGTTGTTGATCTTATGATTAGTTGTCTTAGGCTACAGGGTGATATTGATGTATTGTTGAAATGAGCTGAGAACTGGCAGATGGAATTTAATCTTATATAAATGTAAGGTGATGCATTTTGTGGTGTACTAACAAGGCTAAGACATAGACCATGAACGCTAGGGTCCCAGGGAGTATCGAGGAAAAGAGGAATGCAAGTTCAAAGATTCATGAAGGTGACAATGCAAGAAAATAACATGGTTCAGTCAGCTTATGGGATATTGGCCTTCATTGTTTGGGGAAAAGCAGAGAGATTATGTCTTAACTTTCAGCTAGAGTACTGCTTGTGGTTCTAGTCACCCACTACTGGAAAGAAGTGATAGTGCTGGAAAGATTGCAGAGAAGATTCACTTTAATAGAGATGATGGAGATGGAGCCTTTTAGTTATGAGTTGAGATGGGAGAGGCTAATCTGTTTTCCTTGGAGGAAGTATTAAGAGAGGATATGATTGAGGTATAAATAATTATGAAGAATATATATAGGTAAATAAAACTAGAGGGTAGAGTTTGTTAGATTGGAATTCTTTTCAGATGGTTAAGGGGAGACTCAATAGGTGTTCAAGATCGTACCTCTCTGTAGTCACATCTCAATGACTCTGAACATCAATGTAGTTTGCTCAGGGGAAAGGATAAGATACTTAGAGGGGAAGCTAAGGAATCTTTTCTCACTCAGAGAGACGCAAATACTTGGAAAGCACTGGCAGGGAAAATAGTGGAAACAGAGGCGCTTATAGCATTTAAGTTGTCTACAGAAGTATTTGGATCTCCTGGGCATGGAAGACTATGGGCCAAGTACTGGAAGACATGATTAATGCAGATGAGTACATATTGTTGGCATGGACATAGTGGGCCAAATTGTCTATTTCCATACTGAAATTTGGAGCAGAGGAGAAAGTAGTGAAGAATATCACAGAGCATGTAGCTGGGGTGTAGTACAAACTAGGATTGTGGAAGTGGCAGCTCCCTCTCATGTGAAAGAGCAAGAGCATCAGTTGTGAGGTGCTCATGGTGTTGCTGCACATGACACAGGTGTGGCCTACATTCCACTCCTGCATTATAGCAGCTGACTAATCTATCTTTCATTGACTGGACGTTAAATACAGATCCAACCTCCAGAGAAAGGAGAAGGAAGGGTGGTGAAATGTTTTCAACATGTCAGTCTCCCAATCACAGTCTATGGGTGTGTAGGCAAGCGTCTCCAGACTGTGTGGAGGCAAACACTAATTGACACTGTATGTCAAGGTGTATCTATCCTTGGAGATGTGAAGAATGGGTCTGGCTACTCCATGCCGTTGAACAATTTACCAATTGGCTCTCCTGAAAATCTGTGTAGAATATCTTTGATCCTTGAACAACAGGTTGCATGGAATGTCCCCAAGGCCCACCGGGAAAAGGAGATGATGAATTCTGTTGAATGGTTTTCACACTAACTTTTCAAGTTCAACAGTAGAATTTTCAAATGAACCCCCAAATCTGTCTGGACTAATGGTAACAAGGGCCCTTTTTGTCAGTTCCTTCATGCACAGGTGGGGCCTGCCCTTTAAGTGACTGCAGTGAGGATGAGACCACCTCCCACCTTCTGGAAAGTTCATCTTGTTACGCTTTGTAACTTCAAAACATTAAACTAATTTAAAGGAGTACACGGGGAGTCTGAAATAAGGGTGTACCTTCGTCTTTACTTTAAGCAAAGTGCGCACGTATCGTGTGGTAGTGTGATGATGTAGACAATTAATGTATTTTTACATATAACCCACAATTAATTACTTAAACAAAAAAGAATGTTTAATCAAAAAATATATCTAGAAGATTACTTAAATATTATTGAAATATTAAATACACAACACATTTGTCAAGATTATATGAAAAGAGATGCCATTTCTTTTGTCAATTTTCACAGGACTTGCAACACAAGATTCTGTTCTCTACAGGCTGTCAGCAGGAATGCACAAAGAGATAAACCCCTACTCCACCTGCATCATTACCAACTCAGTGAAGGATGTTCCTTGGTTTGTCTGAAATTTGCTCATCTAGATCAAGGAGCTGACAATTAATGAGGATTGCAGGCTGGCACATTCCAAGGTCAAGGACTACATTGAAGCATTATGGAGCCACCACAGACAGCCTTTGGGGAAAGGTCATAGTTTAAGGCCATTCTGCTACTACACATTGCAAACACATTGAACCATTTGCTGGCTTGACCAAACCCTTGATTCCTGCAGCCTGCACTTTAGCTCCCATCACTGTCAATCAATGCCAGTTTTGATATTCTTATTCATGTCCTCTATAAGCAAGCTTAACTCATTCATATATACCACTAAGAGACTGAGAGACCTAGGGCATTCCAATCCCTTCAACCAAGGAGCTTTGCTTTCTGTCACTGATCCAGTTTTGGATCCAACTTGTGACATTCCCTTGGCTCTCACAGGTTTTTACTTTCCTTGACAATGTCCCATTTGAAATTATAAAGTGCTTTGCTACAACGGAAGTAGACTACACAAAATACCCTACTTTTTGTTACATTCACAGAAATATAATTTAGACAAACAAAATTTCACAAATTGGTAGTGTTCCTTAATTATCCATTTATGCGATTCCTTGGAACATCTTCTACCAATTTGCCTATTAAGGCTGACTAGCTGGTAATTACTCAGTCTATAACTTTCTCCTGTATTAAACCATATCCATGCTATTTCCTGTTCACAAATTGCTTCTAATGATGTCATGGCTACCGGTCATGGATTTGTTTCAAAGTTATCATTGTAATTCTTTTCCCCATCTACATTATTCATTCAATCTTGCTTCATTTGCTTTTGCTGTCCCATTTTCTTGATAAACCAATCATAACACACAAAGTGGTATCTGTCAATGAAATTTATGGTAAAAAGAACACCCCCTCCCCAAGAGGATGGGAGCTAACAGCTTAGAGGAATCAAAGAAATTTGCGTTTACAAAATGATCAGATTATTATGCTAGGCCAGAGGACTTGACCGCCAAGATAATTTTCCATACACGGTGTCATCTTGTTGGGTACAAGCACATCATAAGGATGGTTTATACTGTTGTGCTTTGATCATGCAGACAATGAGAATGTTAAGGAAGAAGAAACCAAAAGTAGAGCCTGAACCTTGCTTCAATCTGCCTGCAAAATATCCAATTACTCTGTAAATTAATTAAGACGTCTTTTTCCTAACTTGCTAATTAACTGGTATTGCTAATAACATTGTTACAATTTAGACATGGTCCAGAACTGGAAGATACCCCACACTGTACAAAGAAATTAATTGGTTCTTTGGGGGATATGTTTTGTATCAGCAGAATCCAGCAAATCTCCTAGCAACACAATAGAGTGATTAAGTCCATTATCTTACATGAAATTGCTGAATTACTATAGAGAGTGTGATGCTGGCAACAAAGAATAAGTACTGCAAAATTCTGACACGCAAAATCTTAAAACAATTATTCTGCTTGTTTCTTTTGTAATATCCTTAAAATGAATAGGCTGTTTCTCCAATGGAGACTGTAAATGCTGTAATTTAGAGCAAAAAAAATTTGGTTTGCATTACCTGTATGTGACTACTTCAAAGTCAGTTTTACCGCAGCCTAACTCTTCCCTTCTAAATTATTGATAAGCTGTGAATATAACCACCAGGCCGGGTATTTTTTAGTTTCATGGGGGCAATTTTTAGTTTCATGGGCTTGGATCCCCAAAGTTCCTCTAGGGAGATTTTCAAGAATTATGTCAATTTATAGACTTCCATGTTTAAATGCAGGAGTGGATACCAGTACTTGGTATCAGTTTAACTACTATAATAACAGTGAGTAATGAATCTTGTTTTCAAGGATCAAACACATACATCCTGAATGCAGCATACAAGTTCCATTACAAAGAAAGCATGGCATCGCCTCTACTTAGAAGTTTGTGAAGATTTGGCATATCATCCACAAAACTTTGACAAACTTCTATAGATGTGCAGTGGAGAGTATATTGACTGGTTGCATTTCAGCCTGGTATGGAAACACCAATGCCCTTAAACAGAAAAGTCAACAAAAAATAGTGGATACTGCCCAGTCCATCACAGATAGAGCCCTTCCTGCCATTGAGCATATCTACATGGAGCACTGTCACAAGAAAGGCGCATCCATCATCACAGACCCCTGCAGGAAGGAGGTACAAGAGCCTCAGGACCCACACCACCAGGTTCAGAAACAGTTATTACACATCCACCATCAGGCTCTTGAACTAGAGGGGATAACTTCATTCAACTTCACTCACCCAACACTGAATTATGAACTCACTTTCAAGGACACTGCATTTTATATTTATTGCTTATTTATATACTATTATTTTGCATTTTTATTGTTGTTTCTTTGTATTAACTGTGAATACCACCAGGAAAATGAATCTCAGGGTTGTATATGGTGGCATATATGTACTTTGATAATAAATTGAACTTTGAACAAAAGGAGTCAAGATTGGATTTTAAAATGTAAGGGAGAAATCAGAACAATCTATTTTAAAGAAATGTCACAACCTGCAGTATCCATATGTGACTACTTTGAAAGTCAGTTTAACTTCCTTTTATGAAAGACCAACTTTTTAATCTCTAAATTTGCAACATACTTTGAACATAGCCACCAGACTAAGCATTCCCTAGTTTCATGAGTTTGGATTCCGCAAGTATTCTCATGACAACAAAGCAGTTCATTTGCTTTATACTACTGAAAACCCAAGGTAAAAGAGTCATCTTTTCATAAAACTTATTACTAATGGTTATTTAACTTTCAGTATCAGCAGTAACAAGCCCCAATAGACCTCCTTTGTTCTATGCTTTCTTGTGCATGTGACATGTGAAACATTGCATGTAATAAAGCTAACATTCCTGGTTGGTTTTCTTTACCACAGCTCAGTGATTGCCAGTGGCATGACCCACAATGCCAAGGTCTATCATGACCTTGAAAACTGCCTTCAGTGCACTTCAAATATTTCTGCTAACAAAGAAAACCACCGGCCCAGAAAATGAACTGGCTTGTTATCCAAAGATGCTTCAATATCATTATAAATTAGATCTTGCCAGATGCCAAAGATAACTTTAAATCTGAAGTTCACTATGGTTGGGTTCAGATGAATGTAATCTTCTTAGCGTGGATAGATTTCAATTGTCTCCATATATATTAAAATGTGTAACAAAGGACTTTTTATAACACTGAGCTAACACTCAAATCAATACATCTTCATTTATAAGGTATGTTGGTACAAAAGAATTGTAATGACTTAACATTGCAAACTAAATGCTTAAAAATAAAGAAATCATTTTAAAGTACTGAGTTACTTTTATAACACTTTAGCTGGACTACTGAAGAACAATTAAATCTTCACAAAACATTTAAAACTAATTTCCATCTTTTGGAATCAATACTTAACTGTTTGTTACTTTAATTTCATGGACAAGTTTAAGTCTGTACTTTGGTCTTACCTTCAAGGACAGTTCCAACCTACTTGCCATCATTGATAATTCAGAAGGTTAGATTTTGAATTATTGTTATGTAAAAGGCTGCAAGGTCCCTTGATTTTACACTTAACTCAACAAAGCTTGTGATGACAGATGATAGAGAGATATTTTGAAATAGTCAGAGGGAAGTTAACTGCTTTGAATGACACTTGAATTTAAATTCAGATGAATATGGAATAGAATCTTTTTTAATTACTCATAATCTTGACCTATATATTATCCAACATCCCAACATATTTTCTTGTTGATCATTAATATGTTGGCACAAAGTTAGGAAAACAGATCTTGTTTCAATAAGAGTATAACTATCAGCAAAAAGATTTAAGCAACCCTGAAAATTAGAGCACTAATTTATGCAAATTACAAAATAAATGCCGAGGACCTGGTGAATAACCAGCAACGTGCAAAGATGCTTTAGAAACATGTTGCTGATGATACCATGGGCAGAACTTGCAAAGTTAACAGTTGTATTAACTCTGTATTTGACTAGCATTTGTTTTTTTATTTTGTACATACAAAGAATGATCCGGTAATGATTCTTTCATATGCATACTGGAACTGTAGTGTGTGCCTAATTGCAGTTTCTGATACTAACATCTCTGGTTGTAAGCAAATGCAAATGAAGCAACTGGCAAAGAACCTTTATAATCACCGTTTGATTGGTCATGTGGCTGTTCTGTGGTTTCTTATAGGGATCAGGCAGCAGAATTTTAAACACCTCTAAAAGAAGTAAAATAATAAAACTATTGCTGGTGGCGTACCATTTTCCAAAATAAACTTGATGATGATTTCCAAAAGTACAAATTACCTTTGGAAAAATTATATTTAACTTGTTTTGTATCTGAAAGTGAAGTAATAATTCAGGTGGCGGCAATACCTGATACTCAAGAAACATCCATAAAGTAATAGAGTGTTGTAACAGTTTTTGTTGAATCATTACAGTGCCACAGGCGGTCTTGCTAATCAAAGGAGTTATTTCAGTTAATAAAAAGATGCTTGGAATTTGCAGTTTTAACCAGAGTGCTATTCACTACACCAATGTCCTTTGGTCAGTATTTCTAATCCCAGAATTTGGGGAATTAAATATTTAACTATATCATCATGGGTTTGGAGGTGTGATTAATGTACTTTTTTAGCTATATGACAATATATCTATGCTTAATTTTTCTCTCTATTGAATCTCCCTGTGGTATCATAATAACTTGTTACAAAGTTGAAAAGACAGAATGACAGATGAGACCTTTTTAATCAATCAAATTATTAGTAACTGTTCAGAACAATGTTATCCACATATAACACACATAAAATGCTGGAGGAACCTAGCAGGCCAGGCAGCATCTATGGAAACGAGTACGGTTAACATTTCGGGCTGAAACCCTTCAGTAGGACTGGGGAAATAAAGGTGAGGAGTAGATTTAAAAGGTGAGAGGAGGGAAGGGAGAAACACCAGGTGATGGGTGAAACCAGGAGGGAGGGGTGAAGTAAAGAACTGGGAAGTTGTTTGGTGAAAGAGATACAGGGCTGGAGAAGGGGGAAGTCTGAGGGTAGAGGACATAAGGCCATGGAAGAAAGAAAAGGGGAAGGAGTACCAGAGGAAGGTGATGGACAGGCAAGGAGATAAGATGAGAGTGGGAAAAGGGGATGGGGAATGGTGAAGGGGGGGTGGGGGTGGGGCCATTACCGGAAGTTCAAGAAATCGATGTTTATGCCGTCAGGTTGGAGGCTACCCAGATGGAATAAAAGGTGTTGTTCCTCCACCCTGAGTGTGGCTTCATCACAACAGTTGAGAAGGCCATGGATAGACATTTCAGAATGGGAATGGGAAGTGGAATTAAAATGGGTGGCCAATGGGAGATCCCACTTCTTCTATGAGATGGAGCGTAGGTTCTTGACGAAGCAATCTCCCAATCTACGTTCCATTCCCATTCCAATATGTCATCCATTTTAACTCTACTTCCCATTCCCATTGTGATATGTCTGTCCATGGCCTCTACTGTCGTGATGAAGCCACACTCAGATTAGAGGAACAACACCTTACATCCCGCCTGGGTAGCTTCAAACCTGATGGCATGAACATCGATTTCTCGAACTTCCAGTAATGCTCCCCCCTTTACCATTCCCCATCTCCTTTACCCTCTCTCACCTCATCTCCTTGCCTGCCCATTACCTCCCTCTGGTGCTCCTCCCCCTTCTTCTTGCTTCCATGGCCTTCAGTCTCTTTCACCAATCAACTCCTCAGCTCTTTTACTTCCTCCATCCCCTCATCCTGGTTTCACCTATCACCTTGTGTTTCTCCCTCCCCTCCCCTCCCCACTCCTTTTGAATCTACTCATCTTTTTTTCTCCAGTCCTGCTGAAGGGTTTTGGCCTGAAGCATCGACAGTACTCTTTTCCATAGATGCTGCCTTGCCAGCTGAGTTCCTCCAACGTTTTGTGTGTGTTGCTTGGATTTCCAGCATCGGCAGATTTTCTCTTGTTTATCCACATGTCATAAAGTTTTAGTTAGAATTCCTTTGAATAAGCCATCTTTGTGCAAGCTTGACTGTGGATCATTGACTTTTCCAAGATAAATGGATGAGGAAGCTTCATCCAGGATGTGCCACAATGGTACAAAAGCAAAAGCTAACTTTTAAGGAATAAATGTAGAAACAGCAACAGTTATACATTCCTTTCTGGTTCAAAAACAATAAAAGAAAAGTATTCAGCTACATCTAAAGAAAGAATTTAAGGATAGTACTAGATCTAAAGAGAAGACTTGCAAAGTTGCTAGAAAAGGTAAGAAGCTTGTGAGTTGGGAGAACTTTTCAATTCAGCAAAAATTGACTGAGAAATTGATTGAAAGCACAAAAATAGAGTGTGAGAGTAAAATTCTGAAGAATGTGCAAAGAACTGTAAACATTTCTCCAAGTATGTTAGATTACTGATGACAAATTAAGGTCCCTTACAGCCAAGGACAGAATTTATGATGAAATAGCAGGGCAGTTAAATCTTTTGGCTCTGGCTAAATGGAAAACCTTGCAAATAGGTTTGCAGAGTTTTAGGGAACTAATGATGAAAATTAATTAAAGGGATTAGTAATGAAAATTAATGTAGCTGCCTCTACCATGCACCTATCACTCTCTATGTAAAAAAATGACCTCAGACACCCCCTCCCATACCTTCTTCCAAGTGCCTTAAAAGTTACACCCCCTCATACTAGCAACCTCTACCCTGGGAAAATGTCTCTGGATGTCGACTATATCTATCATTTTGTATACCTCTATCAAGTCACATCTCATCCTCCTTTGCTCCAAAGAGCCTGACTGTAAAAGCTTTTATAGATATGTAAAGAGGAAAAGACTGGTAAAGACAAATGTAGGTCCCCTACAGACAGAAACAGGTGAATTGATTATGGGGAACAAGGACATGGCAGACCAATTGACTAATTACTTTGGTTCTGTCTTCACTAAGGAGGACATAAATAATCTTCCAGAAATAGTAGGGGACAGAGGGTCCAGTGAGATGGAGGAACTGAGTGAAATACATGTTAGTAGGGAAGTGGTGTTAGGTAAATTGAAGGGATTGAAGGCAGATAAATCCCCAGGGCCAGATGGTCTGCATCCCAGAGTGCTTAAGGAAGTAGCCCAAGAAATAGTGGATGCATTAGTGATAATTTTTCAAAACTCGTTAGATTCTGGACTAGTTCCTGAGGATTGGTGGGTGGCTAATGTAACCCCGCTTTTTAAAAAAGGAGGGAGAGAGAAACCGGGGAATTATAGACCGGTTAGCCTAACGTCGGTGGTGGGGAAACTGCTGGAGTCAGTTATCAAAGATGTGATAACAGCACATTTGGAAAGCGGTGAAATCATCGGACAAAGTCAGCATGGATTTGTGAAAGGAAAATCATGTCTGACGAATCTCATAGAAATCAGGAAACAGTTGAGGCCAGTTCATTGGCTATATTTAAGAGGGAGTTAGATATGGCCCTTGTGGCTACGCGGATCAGGGGGTATGGAGGGAAGGCTGGGGCGGGGTTCTGAGTTGGATGATCAGCCATGATCATAATAAATGGTGGTGCAGGCTCGAAGGGCCGAATGGCCTACTCCTGCACCTATTTTCTATGTTTCTATGTTTAGACCAAGTAGGAAATATTTCCAAAATAAATTAATGAAATCTAAATATATCTTGCCTTGCCAGCCTTGCCAGAGGTTTTTGGTCTTTTTAGGTCCTTGGTGGTCAGTTTGGAGACAGTGGACTGAAGGGCTTGTTTTTATGCAGTTATGACTTTATGATCTTATTTAATGTACAAAATTCTTGGTAGGCTGGATGCCAGGACAATGGTGGTGTTCTTGGAGTTGAAGGTACATCCAGAACCAGGGATTACAGTCTCAGAATAATGGATAAGACAGCCATGAAAGAGATGATAAGAAATTTCTTTGTTCAGAGGTTAGTGACTCCGTGGAATTCCCACCACAGATACTCGTAGGAACTAAATAAACAAACACAGAAACTTTTTTTTTGATAGAAAAGGCATAAAAAAATCATAGAGTCTAGTAATATTGTAACGAGCAGAAGCTCTATCACAATTACATGAACTGTGAAGCACAATCGAAGAGCTGCATTCATCGCTCTTGCTTCAACTTTTTAATGTTTCTGAGTTAAACATATCAAACAGTAACTTGAAGAAAGGAGATCACTTACTGATACAGAATGTGCTTCTGGCTTGTGCTCTTTCTTTTGCCCAATGATGCTCTGCAGCTGAAATTAGATCACAAGACTCAGTATTTTAAAATGTTTCAGTATTTTCTTCATCTCAGCACCAATGAAACAGCACAGAGAGATACACATACAAAATGTTGGAGGAACTCAGCAGGTCAGGCAGCATCTATGGAAATGAAGAAACAGTTAATGTTTCAGGCTGAAACCCTTCTTCAGGACGGAAAGGTAGGGGAAAGATGCCAGAATAAAAAGGTGGGCGGAGGGGAAGAAGGACTAGTTAGAAAGTGATAGGTGAAACCAGGTAGATAGGAAAGATAAAGGGCTAGAGAGGAAGGAATCTGATAGGAGAGGAGACTAGACCACAGGAGAAAGGGAAGGAAGAGATAAAAGGCAGGTGAGAAGAGGTACGAGGTCAGAGTGGGGAATACAAGAAGAGGGGAGGGGGAGGGAAAATTTTCCTTCCTGGAAGAAATTGACATTCATGCCATCAGGTTGGAGGCTACCTAGATCGAATATAAGGTGTTGCTTCTCTACCTCTTCATGGCACAAGAGGCAGTCATGGACCTGACATGTTGGAATGGGAAGGGGAATCACCGCCCAATATGAGAGAATATGAACTCAGCTCAGGCAATAAAGAGAAAAAGTGATCAAAAAACTCCACATTATCCCAATTGGGAGCGTATAAGTTAGCCAAGACTACCAGTGTGTTATTTAATTTCCCCGAGACAATAATAAAACGACCATTTGTATCAGATACTTTGTTACGAAGCTCAAAGGGAACATTTTGATTTATAAGAATTGAGACCCCTCTGGCTTTAGCCTGCAAAGTAGAATGGAAGTGCTTGCCCACCCATCTTAACATGAGACGAGAGTTATCAGAACTGTGAATGTGTGTTTCTTGCTAAAAAGCAGTTACTGCATTAAGCTGTTTAAGATGTGAAAACACTTTCCTTCTTTTAACAGGATGGTTCAATCCCTTGACATTCCAGCTTACAAAATTCAACAGACTAACCATTGTCCTTTAAAAAAAAAGATGGAGGATAGAAGGCAAAAGCATTATCAGAAATTCGAGTAACAGCTCTGGGGCAAAAGTGCGCATGTGCCGGTTGTGCATGCAGCCTGTTACAGTTGCTCCGTAATTTCTTACTTTTAAACTTTTTAACTTAGTTATTTGTTGCATTTTTTTTTCTCACGGTAACACAGTGAAGCTGCACCCTCTCTGACATGCTGGTGGAGAGAGTTTTACTTGTTTTTTTAGTGCTGGAATTAGTTACATTTGGACACGTCTCGTTAGCGTGGCAGCAGGATGGCCGCATTGTGTATTCCAGGGAACAATTGGTTGTGCTCATGCCGGCCGGCTTAGCGAACAGAGCAGCGGACATCCCGGCTGAAATCTGGAGAAAACACACAGAGGATGCAGAGGGGGATCAAAAAGGCGAGGGAAGAAGACCGGGTTGAGACAACAGAGGCTTATGGAGAAGAGAAGTTATAAGCCGTACCTCCCCTCTCTCATCATGGGAAATGTGAGATCACTGGGGAATAAAATCGACGAACTGACTGCGCTTGTCAGGAGTCAGAGAACATTTCAGGAGAGCAGTGTCATGTGCTTTACTGAGACGTGGCTGCACGAGGACATACCCGATCAAAGCGTTTCCATAGAGGGCTTCCAGACCGTTCGAGCTGACTGGAATTGCACTGAGACCAGTAAGCGTAAAGGAGGGGGGCTGGCGGTTCTGGTAAATAACAGACGGTGCAATCCTGGGCATATTACGATCAAGGAACGTGTCTGTAGCCCGGATATTGAACTTTTTGCTGTTGGACTCCGGCCATATTATTTGCCAAGGGAAATCTCGCATGCAATTGCGGTTGTTGTGTACATCCCTCCCTCTGCCAACCCGACGTCGGCGTGTAACATCATTTACACCGTCATAGACAGACTACAAACCCAGCACCCGAGTGCCCTCATTACCATCTCGGGTGACTTCAACCAGGTTACCATGGCTAGAACACTGCCCAACTTCATGCAGTATGTGAGCTGTACAACCAGAGGGGAGAGGACTCTGGATTTGATGTATGCTAACGTTAAGGATGCATACAGCTCCTCTCCCCTCCCCCCACTGGAAAGGTCAGATCACAAACCTGGTGCATCTAAAACCCAGCTATGTGCCTCTGGTGAAGAGTAAACCTGCAACCTTGAGGACAGTGAGAAAATGGTCGGAGGAGGCTTATGAGGCGCTCCAGGGTTGTTTTGAGGTGACAGACTGGCAGGCACTCTGTGAGCCACATGGAGAGGATATCGATGGGCTCACAGAATGCATCACTGGTTACATCAACTTCTGTGTGGACTGCAATGTTCCGACAAGAACTGTCCTTTGTTATTCTAATAACAAGCCATGGGTGACAAAGGACATTAAGGACATCCTGAACGCTAAAAAGAGGGTATTTAGAGATGGAAATAGGGAGGAGCTGAGGGGAATACAGAGGGACCTGAAAGCCAGGATCGGAGAGGCTAAAGACAGGTATAGGAGGAAGCTTGAGTGGAAACTCCAGCAGAACAACATGAGGGAGGTCTGGAGAGGGATGAGGACCATCACTGGGTTCCGGCAAACTAGCATCAGAGGAGCTGAAGGCAGTGTGGACAGGGCCAACAAACTTAACCTGTTCTTTAACAGATTTGACATTGTGACCCCTGCCCATCCCCCACATGAGCCATCTGTTGTTGGCCCCCCAATCAACACATGTTCCACTCTCCCCTCCTACCCCTCCTCACAGTCCCCCACCCTGCTTTCATGACTATACCCCTCCCCGACACAAAACCACCACGGTGATCTTCACGGCTGAACAGGTGAGAAGACAGCTGAAACGTCTCAACCCAAGCAAGGCTGCAGGACCGGATGGTGTCAATACCAGGCTGCTCAAAGCCTGTGCCCCTCAGCTATGTGGAGTACTTCGCCATGTATTCAACCTGAGCCCGAGGCTCCAGAAGGTTCCTCTACTGTGGAAGACGTCCTGCCTCGTCCCTGTGCCGAAGACGCTGCGCCCCAGCGGCCTCAATGACTACAGACCGGTGGCATTGACCTCCCACATCATGAAGACCCTGGACAGACTTGTTCTGGAGCTGCTCCGGCCTATGGTCAGGCCACACTTGATCCCCTCCAGTTCGCCTACCAGCCCCGACTAAGAGTTGAGGATGCCATCGTCTACCTGCTGAACCGTGTCTACGCCCACCTGGACAAGCCAGCGAGCACTGTGAGGGTCGTGTTTTTTGACTTCTCCAGTGCGTTCAACACCATCCACCCTGCTCTGCTGTGGAAGAAGCTATCACTAGGGAGGAGATACGGGAGCCTGATGACCCACACTCGTTTTAGGAACAGCTTCTTTCCCTCCATCATCAGATTTCTATTCCTCTTTTATCATCCTGCCTGCTAGTCCTCTTTAGCATTATTTATTATTGTAACTTAATATTAATTTTTTGTCTTGCACTGTACTGCTGTCACAAAACAAATTTTACGTCATATATTCAGTGATAATAAATCTGCTTCAAAATCTGAATGAGGACAGAATTTACAATAAATCCAAACTATTGTATAAGCAGCTGTTACCTATTTCACAATGCTAAGCTTTGTTCTATGGTGTATCCCTCTGCACAGATACTCAGGTTTCTATCGGACAACTGGGAGCCCGATTTAAGATTTTGCAATGGTGCACAAATTTCCCTGGGATCTAGGAAAGTGAAATCTGTCATGTCCACATGATTTATGCTATTTTAAGCACTTCATATTGGCCTACATCTCCTCCCCTGTCGACCACGGATGCTCCCATTCCCTTGCAATTACGTCTTCTAATTTACTCTCCTATCCCGATGTTCTCTTCTTTTGACCCAGCCTACATTCTAACTCATCCTGCTGTGGACTTGCCTTCAGCTGTCAAACAAGTAGGAATTATTTCAACAAAATATTAATGGGATCTTGATATATCCCACCTCACTATCCTTGGTAGAATTTTTGATCTTTTTAGGCCCTACAACCGCTATCTTGGGAAACATCACAGCCTACTCTACAAGATAATGCACGTTTGACATACAGTATAGTGTGTAAATTTAAAGAAATAATTCTAAAATTAACTCGGATGATTGGAAGCAATAAAATCTGATTTATCACTCACCAAATGAATTTGTGGACAGGGAGGGGGATATCCAAATACAGCAAGAAAAGATCAAGACCTTCCAGTCACTTGCTGATTCATATTCATCACAGAATGCAACAGGAGTGCAACAGCAGAAAATTCATTTGATATAAATATGAAAGATTAACTAAACAATTATTTTATACCTCTCTATAATCAAAGCAAAAAGTTCATCCTCTTGTATCCAATGTCCATGCCAATTCTATGGAGATTCTCCCATTTATCATGACTTCATATTGAAACATTCATAATGTCCAAGAGAAAATTTAATAAGCTGAATCAGGCTTTTAATCTGCAGCATAATTAGAACTCCAACAATCCATGAAAGGTCCTTGACCTTAAATGCCAACTCTGTTTCTCTCATTAGAGCATAATAGCAAGAGAAGGCTATTTGCTTATGTCTGCTCCATCATTCAGTGGTTGATCTAATGCCTTAGTGACACCTTGTTGCATTGCTTTTAATTATTTATTCCACATCTTGAATATATATTGCAGTTAAGTTGACCGTCTCACTTAAAACTATCAATCTCTCCACAGATTCTGGCCAAATTGATGAGTACTTGCCACGTTTCTGTACTTTTATACTTCAGTATAGATTCCAGTACGTTTCAAGTGGTTCCATTTAGCATTCAAATATAAAATCATACAACTAACAATACAAATATTTTTCAAAAAGCAGTCTGTTTTGATCTTTGTTTTAAACATTGCTTAAATTATACTTAATTATGGGATGATAACTAAAAGATGACAGTTGAAATTTATTTTTCTGCATTTCTTTGAAGACTCTCAACATTCCTCACATTTTCTTTTTTTACAAAGACTGTTCTGACAATTAAAAATGCAGCACATCTTCACCTGCATCAAGAAAAACAGATTTTACAAAATATAACAAAGCACATTATAAAGCTGCATTTAAGGACCAAAGATGTGGCAATCAGCTATCAGTGAATTTCCCACCCCTGGGGGTCACCATTGACTAGAAAGCTAGCTGGATCAGCTATACGAATACTGTGGCCACGAAAACAGGTCCATCTCTTGATAATTGTGGCAATTGACTTAATTTACACTAACTGTAGCTTTTTCAACATCTACATGGCACACATCAGGAACATGAAGGAATACTCTTGGCTTGCCTGAACAAGTGCAACTCCAACAACATTCAAGCAGTTCAGTATCATGTGGGACAATGTCATTTGCTTGACAGATACCCATCCACTATCCTGAACATCCAACCCCTCTGCTATTGGCATGCAGTGTGTATCTTCTGCAAACTCTAAAGCTACTCTGACAGCCCCTCCCTGGCCCACAGCATGTCACCATGAAAGACAAAGGCAGTAGCTGCAAGGAAATACCATCAGTTACACGTTCCTTGCCAAACTGCACATGGTGAATTTTTCAACACTGCTGAGTCTAAACCTGAGAATTCCCTGCCCAGGAACATTGCAGGAGCACTTTCACTGGAAGAACTGCAGTGGCTCAAGTTGTCAGATCACCACTATCTTCTCAAGGGCAATAAATGCTGGCCTCTATGGCATTGTTCTGTTCTTCAAAAACAAATATATATTTTTATTTTTGTTTGTGATACTTATTACAGTTTGGATTTACTTGTACAGATTCAAATCCATACAAGATTATCAAAAGGCAAAAAAAATCTTTAATGTCAAAAATGTCCAAGTGCGTAGAATCTTGGATATAATATTGATATCATCTGCCTCAATAAAGTTTTACCTGAAGTTTCTCCTTTAACAATAATCACAAAAATACTTATTGGTAATGAACTGCAGTTTGTCATTTACAGTGACAATAAGACATGTCATGTTCTAAATGCATTTCATTTGCCTTTAATTTTTCAATTGCTGTTAATACTTGTGCCCAGTAACAAAGAACCGAAGCTTTTTAATTATAAAAACTTGAGAAAATTGTTGGAACTGCATGCATCTGATCAGATACAAGCCTTTTATAACAACTGCATCTGGATCTCAAATGTTCTGACATGCTATATTGCTTCCAGAAGCTTGTATACTGTTTTCATGCAGAAGAGAAACAATTACTTCTATCCAGTTCCAGATATTTGACATACCTTTCAATGAAAGTTGCACATATTTCCTCATTTGACAGCATTAATATAAAAAAGGATTATTAATTAAACTACAGAAAAACCATTGCAGTGTTATATGATGTAACCTAATCAACATATTTGGTTACATAGACATATATAGTTCATTTAATTCCTTTCCAAAAATATTCATTTCTATTTATTCTTTTCTCTTTCTTGAGTTACACATACATGTTGCTGGTTAACTGGTTTTTATCATCACATGTACTGAGGTACAGCAAAAGACTTGTTTTGCATACAGTTCATTACAATAGCGCATTAAGGTAGTACAAGGTAAAACAGAGTGTAGAATAAAGCGTAGCAGTTACAGAGAAAGAGCAGTGCAATCAGACAATCTGTAAAATCATAATAAGGTGAATTGTGAGGTCAAGAGTCCATCTTATCATTCTAGGAAGCTGTTCAATATTCTTGTAACAGCAGGATAGAAGCTGTCTTTGAGCTAGGTGGTACATGTTTTCAGGCATTTGTATCTTCTGCCTGATGGGAGAGGAGAGAAGAAAACAAAACAATGTCTGGAGTAGATGAGGTCTTCGATTATGCTGGCTGCTTTACCAGAAAGCAAGTAGTACAGATAAGAGTCCATGGAGGGGCAGCTGGTTTCCATGATATGCTGAGCTGTGCCCACAGCTTACTGCAATTTCTTGCAGTCATGGGCACAGTAGGTACCATATCAAGCCAGTTGCTATATTAAGCCATATAAGCCAAATTCTTGATTTTTAAAAAATCGGATATTTTCAAGATGGGCTTTTGTGAGATTTTATCTAGCCAAGTAAATGCTTCTCACTTTCAACTTGTAACATTAGTTCATCCTGATAACTTTTCTTTTAAAAGACTTAAACACTGATATGCATGAGTGGTCTAGAGCTGGAGTTAGTCTATTCCATGCGTTTCTGGTTGCTTTTTTTTTGCTATTGGCGTGATTTGATCGAGATGCTTCGGTGCAGAACTGGCTCTGCAGCTGAGGCCTAAAGTCACTGACACACTGCTAAACTGAACTGACTTGGTGGCTGTGGCTCTTGGATTGTTTTGAGGACTCTATTCTGTGTGCTATTTGCTCTGCTTGTGAAATATGTTGTTTTTATTGTGCATTGGGTATTTGATGTTTTCTTTAAATGGATTCCACAGTGTTTCAGGCTACCTATGGAAGGATGAATCTCAGGGTTGTATACTGTGTACATACTTTGATAATAAGTGTACTTTGAAACTTTGAAAGCGTGCTTTCAGAAAAATTATTCCTTTTGGTCCGAATTTCCATTTTAGCTGGCCTGCTGAACATGGCTCTCAGGCTTCAGAAGAGCACCAACCTATTTTGCTAAATATAAACCTTCAATTAGATCAATTAATGATAACTTTTCTGACTACAAGTTTTACCCTGGTTTAAGTTCAACTAAAAAAAAATCAACTGAATGTCGATACTTTCAAATCAATTACAGAACTTTCATATCAGAATTAATGAAAACCACAGTAGAGGAGTTGGTTGCTTTGATAGTGCGCCGACTTCTTTCCAGCAATGCTAGCTAATTAATCCCATTGCTCGGTCTTTCCCCATTGACCTCTTCTTTGGATGTTTAAAAGTAGATGTTACATTGAATGTTACACTGAATTAGTTTCCAAAGCCTTTACCAACACTCCAAATCATAACAACAAGCTGTATAAAATACTGTAGGTCTCATCCTCCCATTACTTTCTGGTCCTTACTCACTCAACATAAATCTGTTTCTTGGTTACTGACCGATTTACCAGTTATATCTACTCATGACCTTGAACATCTCTAAGATACTTATTGCTAACCTCCTCTACTCTAAGGAGTTTCTTCAATCTACACATAATTGAAATGACACCTGCCTTGTAGCGCACCCGACCGCAACCTTGCCATTTCTTTAGCATTGTTTAGTCCGGGATTTTAAAAGGCCGAGTTGTAACTCAACCCAGCACAGATGGAAAGTGTGCAAGGTGCTGGCCGGGACCACTTGCCTTGAAGTCCAGTGCGGATGCCGCTATGCCACCGGCCGGCTTACACACCACTGGTCCTATCAAACTAATTGTTCCTGCACCCTTACTAAGGATCAATTTGGTATCCATGTGGCAACTGTCTCTTTACTCCCTCATCATTGAACTTCCTTCAAGCAATTCCAGCCCTTGGTCAAATGCTATTTGAAAGTTCATTTACTTAAAGTTAACCATGCATAACACTCAAACATAACTTAAATTTTAACAAGTTTATTCTGACTTTAATTTATTAACTTATAATTTCCAGAGGCTTGTACTAATAATTGGGAAGGGAACTAATTTTCTATAGAATCCTAATGGAGGAGAGAATTAATGGAAGTAATTTGAAATCCTAAACCCAAGAAATCTGAATGCAAGTTGCTTTGTGCAGTGGAACAACTAAAACCAGTGATTAACAGGAGACTAGAACTGGAGGGTAAGATAGAATTCTGATGTGCTTTGGAATTGCAACTTTTAGTACACTTTATAGCTTAAATTCTGGGGGTAAGAGAGTCTACATTATTTTCTGTAGCTAGTAGTGTTTGACAAGTGCTCAATTTGTACAAGATTACTAAATTTTTCAAATGGAAAGACACATTGCATGCTATAAATTACTGCTTGCCCAAAATAGGACATACATTCTTCATGTTTTTATTGAATTTGACTTAAATTTACCATTGATCTTTCTGAGGTACTGTAGATGTCAAATTCAATCAGTTACACAAAAAAAATTAATCATTATGCAGCAACCTTAATGCATTTATTCTATTGTAAGAGAAAATGCAAACTCTTTCCCCAGTATTCAAACTATAAAACCTGTTCAAAGTCACAATTCCAAAAGATGAGAGAATTCTTATTTATCCTTCAATTCTGGTCTCCTATCAGTCACTGATTTCAATTGTTCCACGGGACAAGGGGAATTGATTTCAGTTTTCACTGCCCTAGACTTCGGAATTCCCTCCTTTAATTGCTCTGTTTTCCTCCTCCTTTTGGATTAGATTAGATTAGATTATGAGGACACTCAGCCCTCGTTTATTGTCATTTAGAAATGCATGCATGCATTAAGAAATAATACAATGTTCCTCCAGAGTGATATCACAAAAAAAAACAGGACAAACCAAAGACTAACACTGACAAGACCACATAATTATAACATATAGTTACAGCAGTGCAAAGCAATACCATAATTTGATAAAGAGCAGACCATGGGAACGGTAAAAAAAAAGGATTTTTTTTAAAAAAAGGAGAAAATCTGTTCTTATTTTAAGATTTCCTTATATTCCTCTACATGAAACCTTGTGTGATAATGCTGCTGCGAAGCTCTCTGGGACATGTTACTATGTTAATTGTGGTAAATAAATGCAAGCAGTTGCGTCACATTAAAAGCACGAAATGATTAAATGTTAAATTGTTTATTTTACTTCTGAGATCATTGACTCATTTCAGAGAATATTTTATGAGGTGTCAGCAAGTATAAGTTGTCATTACTATCTGGCACAATGGAGCCAATCCCGATTACGTTTGTGCATGACAACTGTGCACTTTCTAGCAGTGATTACTGTGATCACCTGTCACAATTATCCAATTGTCCATTCGTCAAATGAAAAGGTATTTTCTTCATAGAAGTTAAAATCAGAAGCACATCATTAATCCAACTGATATACCAAGTTAATGCTTCATATTCTCCTCAACTTGCTTCATGTAGCCTTTGATGCATAAATGGCTTTCTTCTTTGTACAATTTCTCCTCAAATATTTAATCTACTTCAACACAGCAAATCTTTGAAAACTTTACCTGTTACTCCATTACATTAGGCAGCTTTAATAGTCTGTATTTATATGTCAAGCAGTTTTAGATGATGTAATGGACATTAGATAAGGAAGTAAACCTTCAAATATCTAAAAAAATGGAACCTCAAAATTAACTATAAATGGCAAACTTTACACCAGTGCAGATATTTCCAATATCCCCATCAAAAGACTATAAGATCATCAGACACAGGGGCAGAATTAGGCAATCCAGCCCATTGGTTTAGCTCTGTCACTCGATCATGGCTGACTTATTTTCTCAGTCAACCTTATTCCCTGGTCTTCTCTCTGTAACCTTTGATGCCCTTTCTAAATAGAAATCTATCAACACATGCTTTAAATATATCTAATGACTTGGACTCCACAGCCATCTGTGGTAATGAATTCCATAGATTCTCCACCCGCTGCATGAAGAAATCCCTCCTCATCTCTCTTCTAAAGGGATTTACTTCCATTTTGAGGGTGTGCCCTCTGGTCCTAGACTCTCCTACCACTGGAAACATCCTCTCCATGTCCACTCTACCTAGGACTTTCAATATTCGGTACGTTTCAAAGAGAACATCCCAATGAGATTCTTCTAAACTCCAGCAAGTACAGGCCCAAGAATTGAATGCTCCTTAATCATTAACCTCTTAATTCCTTGGATAATACTCACAAGCCTCCTCACGATCGTCTTCAATGCCAGGACATCCTTTCTTAAATATGGGGCACAAAATGCTCACAATACCCCAAATGTAGTCCGACCAATGCCCTATAAAGCCTCAGCATTATATCCTTGCTTTTGAATTCTAGTCCTCTTGAAATGAATATTAATAATATACTCGCCTTCCTTACTACAAACACAAGCTGCAAGTTAACCATTAGGGAACGTTGCACTAGGACTCTCAGTCAGTTTTCACCTCTGGTTTTTGAATTCGCACCCCGTTAAAAAGTCTACGCCTTTATTCCTTCCACCAAAGTGTATTACCACACATTTCTCTACACTGTTTTCCTTTTGCCCATTTTCCAAGCCTGTCCAAGTTCTTTTGTAGACTCCCTGTTTCCTCAACACTACCTGCTCCTCCACCTTTCTTTGTAGCATCTGCAGACTGGGCCCAAATTCAGCAATTGCATCATTCAGATTGTTAACATACACTCAGTAACTCTGTACCTAATAAAGTGGCCACTGAGTGTATGTTCATAGTTTTCAGCGGCTGTAGCCCACCAACTTCAAGGTTTGACGTGTTATGCATTCAGAGAAGCTTTTCTACAGACCACTGTTGTAACGTATGGTTTTATGAGTTACTTTCACCTTCCTGTCGGCTTGAACCAGTCTGGCCATTCGCCTCTGATCTCTCTCATTAACAAGGTGTTTCTGCCCACAGAACTGTTGCTCACAAGATGTTTTTTTTGTTTTTTGCACCATTCTCTGTAAACTCTAGAGACAGTTGTGTGAAATTCCCAGGATATTAAGTTTGAGATACTCAAACCACTCTGTCTGGCACCAACAATCATTGCATGGTCAAAGTCACTTAGATGACATTTCTTCCCCATTCTGTTGTTTGGTCTGAACAACAACTGAGCCCCTTGACAATGTCTGCATACTTTTACGCATTGCGTTCTGCCACATGATTGGCTAATTCAATATTTGCATTAATGAGCAGGTACACAGGTATACCCAATAAAGTGGAAACTGAGTGTGCAATGTGAAAAGTACTAAATCTAAAACCGGCCCTTGTGGAACACCAGAAAAGGCCCCTCCCTTTATTCCCACTCTTTGCCTCTTGCCAATCAATCAATTTTCTATCCATGCTTTCTTTCCTGTAATACCATGTGCTCTTATCCTGCTTAGCAGCCTCATGTATTGTATCTTTTCAAAGGCCTTCAGAAAATCCAAGTAAACAATATCTACTGACTCTGCTTGGTCTATCCTGCCTGTTATTTCCTCAAAGAATTGCAACAGATTTTTTAGGCAAGATTTTCACTCAAGGAAACCGTGCTGACTTCAGCCTATTCTATTGTGTGCCTCCAAGTACCCCGAAACCTTATCCTAAGAATGGATTCTAACAGCTTCCCAACCACTAAAGTCCGGTTAAGTGGCCTATAATTTCCTGACTTTTGCCTCCCTCTCTTCTTGAAGAGTGAAGTGACATTTATGATTTTCCAGTCATTTGGAACCATTCCAGAACCTAGTGATTCTTGAAAGATCACTACTAATGCCAATGCCTTTCAGAACCGTGGGTGTAGTCCATTTGATCCGATTGAGTTATTGACCTTCAGACCTTTCAGCTACCCAAGCATCTTCTTCTTAGGAATAACAACTACAGTCACTTCTGCCCCCGACACACTTTTGAATTTCTAGCAAGCTGTTAGTGTCTTCCACAGTGATGCCTAATGTAAAAAAACTCATCCACTTTGTCTGCTCTTTCATTGTCCCCATATCTCCAGTGCAATTTTCCAGCAGTACAACATCCAGTCTTGTCACTCTTTTATTCTTTATATAACTGAAAAAAATCAGATAGATAAGCTATCTGAACATTTTCGTGCTACCTCTGACTTCCCTTGTCAGCCACGGTTGCCTCATCCTCCCTTTAGAATGCTGCTGCTTCTTCTCTGGGATTAACCAATCCTGTGTCTACCTTATTTTGTAATCTGTGTGCATTCAAATATAGCACTTACAGTCCTGCATTCACTCACCTTCTTTTCAATTTTACCTCTATAAATGCTTTCAATCATCCTTAGATGTCTGTAACTCAGATAGCCAATTTGAGTCCAGGAGCATGAGATATATTGTATGTGGATCGTCAATCAACAGAATTTGAGCTGAGACTGTCAAAATACATTTGATTCAATTGTTCACTGACAGTAGTGAGAAACAACTTGCATTCCATTAATTTGGGTTAAACTGAAATCCAGATGTCAGTGGTGAAAACCAGTACTCACCACTCTACTTTTCAAATGATTAAAAAAAATCACAATGTTAGTTACAAAGAATTGGAGTCAGGTTTAAATGTGTCCTAATGGGAAAGAAAAAAAATAATAGCAGAATCTCAGAATAATCTTAGCAATGGATTCATGGGAGAGTGAGAGAGTGAGAGTGAGAGTGAGAGTGAGAGGGGGAGTGTGAGGGGAAGGGGGGGATGCGGAGGGGGGAGAGGGGGGAGAAAGGGAGGGGGAGTGGGAGTGGGAGTGGGAGAGGGGGAGGGAGGGGGGAGGGAGGGGGTGTGGGAGGGTGAGGGTGAGTGGGAGAACAAAGAAACCATATCATTCTTAAGAATACTCACCTTTGTCATTAATCCACTAAGATATTTATGTTTTGTGAAAATGTGATTGTAAACATTCAGAAGAGCTCTATAGGCTAAGTCCCTTTGCAGTATAAAACAGAAGACCATGGGTGTTCTGTTAGAGGTCTTTAAAATTAAGGAAGAGTTTGATAAGATATCTATAGAGAAAATGTTTCCACATGTGGGGGAGGCCAAATTACAGGCAATAAATATAAGACAGTCACAATATACTCAGTAGAGAATTCAGGAGAAAGATTAAAATGCGGAACTCCCAGAGAGTCGGGGTTCTCTCCCAGAGAGTTTGGAATGTGGAATTCAGTAACATGAGGGACATCTGTGGTGAATAGCATAAATAAATTTTAGAGGAAGCTAAGTAGATTCGGGCAGGTTTGGAAAAGATGGATGGGAAAAGCTTGTGCAGAGCATGAAAGAACATCATCAACATCATATGGCATGTCATATCTCATAGGCGATTATGGTCTCAATTTCATTCTATCCCCTTGGTTCAGTCCCTTCCCACCTACACCTGTGGCACCTCTCATGCCCTCGATCTCTTCAGTAATTTTCAATTCCCTGGCCCTGACTGCCTCAACTTCACCATAGATGTACAATTCTATTCCTCATCAAGAAGGCCTCAAAGCCTTCTGCTTCTTTCATGATAAAAAAAACCCCAATCAATCCTGCTCCAACACTACCCTCCTCTGCCTAGCAGAACTGGTCCTCAACCTGCACAGTCTTTCCTTTGGCTCCTCGCACCTTCTCCCAAGTTGATGGGTAGCCCTGGGCACACGCATGGGTCTCAGCTATACCTGGTTCTTAGTTGACTATGTAGAACAGTCTATGTTCGAAGCCTTCCCCAGTTATACTCCCCAAATCTTCCTTTGCTACAATGACAACTGCAGTGGCACTGCTTCATGCACCCATGCTGAGCTCATCAATTTTATAAACTTTGCCTCTAACTTCCACACTACTCTTAAATTCACTTGGTCCATCTCTGTCACCTCCCTCCCCTTTCTTGATCTCTCCGTCTCCATCTCTGGAGACAAATTGTCAACTGACATCTTGTATAAACCTACTGATTCTCATGGTTATCTCAACTATACTTCTTCCCACCCTCCTGTAAAGGTGCTATTCCCTTTTCTTAATTTCTTCACCTCTGCTGCATCTGTTCCATGATGCGGCTTTCCATTCCAGGACATCAGAGATGTCCCTTTTCTTTAAGGAATGGGGGTTCCCTCCCTCTACTATTGATGCTGCCTTCACCCACATCTCCTCAATTTCCCGTATATCTGTGCTCACCCCATCTTCCCACCGCCATAATAGTGATAGAGTCCCTCTTGTCCTTACCCACCATCCTATTAGCATCCGTATCCAACACATTATCCGCCCCAACTTCCGCTGTTTCAAAAGGGGCCCTAGTACTAAACATATCTTTGCCACCTCCACCCTCCACAATTCCCTTGTTCATTCAGCCCTCCCCACTGATCTCTCTCCCAGCTGTTATCCCTGCAAGCAGCCAAAGTGCTACACCTTCTGCCTCACTTCCATTCAGGACCCCAAACAGTCTTTCCAGGTGAGTCAGCACTTCACCTGTGAATCTGTTCGGGTTGTCTATTGTGTCCAGTGCTCCTGATGCAGCCTCATCTAGTGGTGAGACCTCTTGTAAATTTGGGGAATGCTTCGTCGAGCACCTCCGCACCATCTGCCATTAGTGGGACTTCCCAGTGGCCAAACATTTTAATCCTGATTCCCATTCTGGTTTTGACGTGCCAAGATGAGGCCACCCTTAGTGTGGAGGAGCAACACCTTAATTCCATCTGGGAATGGCAGGAAAATTGATTTCACCTTCCGGTGAGCAAGCTCCACCCCACGCAGACCTTTCACTTCTTCTCACCTGCCTATAACTTCCCTCTGTGTTCCATCTTCCTTCCCTTTCTCCGATTGTCCACTCTCCTCTCCTGTCAGATTCTTTCTTTTCCAGCCCTTACCTTTCTCACCCACCTGGCTTCACCTATCAGCTTCCTGCTAATCTCTTTCCCCTACACCCCCCCCCCACTTTTTAGTCTGACATCTTCCCCCTTCCTTCTCAGTCCTGAAGAAGGGTCTCGGCCTGAAACGTTGACTGTTTACTCCTTTCCATAGATGCTGCCCCACCTGCTGAGTTTCTCCAGCATTCTGTGTATGTTGCTTTGGATATCCAGCATTTGCAAACTTTCTCGTGTTTGTGACCATAGTCAATGACCATGATTGTTCCTAGCAAATTTTCCTACAGAAGTGGTTTGCCACTGTCTTCTTCTGGGCAGTGTCTTTACAAGACAGGTGAACCCCGCCATTATCAATACTCTTCAGAGACTATCTGCCTGCCATGAGTGGTCAGAGAACCAGGATTACTGATATGTACTGGCTGCTTATATGGCCACCCACCACCTGCTCCCATGGCTTCATATGACCCTGATTGAGGGGCGAAGTAGCTGCTACACCTTGCCCAAGAGTGACCTGTAGGTGGGTGAATGACTGGAAAACTTGTCACAAAGATCAGCATATCTAATTCAGGATGTTCCTGTTTTTCTGTGATCAATTTTAATCCAGCTTCAGAAATTGCAGGGTTTCAAAAATATCATCTTTTTCTTCTGTGTACTGATCCAGCTCTAAGTAACATAGAGAAATTCTGACTGAAAAGAGAATCTATTTTAAACAACCTCTGAGCTGAGTCTCTTCTTAGGTGTACATCTCTCAACACTTGTGCTATCAATTTAAAAGTACCACTGCTTTCAACTCTCCAGTCAGTTTTGGATAACACCATGATTTAACTTTTAATCCTTATTGTTTATACAGTGGCAACAGCCTTTTATGCAGAATTTTGTCAAAAGTCTTTTGGAATTGTGGATACATCTCACTTTAAGGATCCCTTAGTCTATTTGGAACGCCATTCATTCAACAAGCTTCTAAACCTGGGCCTCTGTACCTCCCTATGGAAATTAATAATTTAATACTAGTCGTAAGTTAATAATGTGAGGCAATGATGGTACTTGTAATGCACAGATTTCTAACAGTTGTTAACTTTTGACATAATGATTAACATAGGGGGATGATTGCATAGATGGCGACACGCCCAGTTGCAGCGGCCACTCTGGCTCCAACTAATGGTGTAATTGTTTGTCCTTTATGTCTTTCTTATGTTCGCAAGACACTGCTGGATATTAAAAACACCAACTACTGCAAGTCTACCTCACTAGCGAGTTGTTGGATAGCAGATGAGCTTTGCAGCATGGGCTTATTGCATACCGTATTGTTCTCTGCTACAGCCACCGAAGGGACACGTTATTGGAAGTGGTGCGCAAGGAAACAGAAGCACGGAAAGTGCAAGAGTAAAGTGAAGGCCAGCTCTCCTGTTGATTTTGCTTTCAAACATTGGTTCGCTAGAAAATAAACTAGATTCTCTTATGCTTATTCAGTCTCAGACACAGGTAAAGAATAGCTGTGTGCTCATCCTGACGGAAACATGACTCCAAGATACCACCCCTGAAGCGGTCATACAGCTAGAGGGGTTTGCCTCTTTTCAGACCGACAGAATTCCCATCATCTCTGGTAAGACGCATGGTGAAGGTGTATATATCCACGTTAATAAGAACCGGTGTGTGAACACTTCGGTAGCGATGACCCAATGTTTGCCTCTGGCAGAGTTCTTAACAGGCCCATCTATTTATTGAGGGTGTTCACTGCTGTTGTGATTTTGGCTGCGTACATCCCCTCCCCCCTCACCCCTGTGCTAATGCTGGGGAAGCGCTGTGTGAGCTCTATGGCACAATAAACCACAAACCACACACCTTGATTATTATTGCTGGCTACTTCAACCATGCTAACTTAAAGACAGTTCTGCCTAAATTCTGCCAGCAGGTTACACTTGACCTGGTTTATACCAACATCTCTGGTGCATACCAAGCTTGGATTCTCTGATTACTTAAATGTTATGCTAATTCCTGTATCCTGACCACTGGTTAAGGGAGATAACCAGTTTAAAGGGAGATAATGATCTGGTCAGAAGAGCAACCTCAGCATCACAGGAGTGTTTGGAAAACACGGATTGGAACATGTTCAGGGATGTGGCTACCTACACCCACCACGTTACTACTGATGAATATGCGAGATCTGTGACTGGCTACATAGAGAAGGGCACTGAGGATGTCACCGTTATCAAACACAGCTACATGAGGCCAAATCAGAAACCAGGGCTGACAGCACAGATCTGGACATGGCTGAGAGATTGGGATGCTGCCTTCAGATTGGGGGATAAGACAGCTCTCAGGTCAGTAAGAGCTGCGCTTTCTGGCACCATCAGGAAGGCAAAACAGGATTACAGTATTCAGAGAGTATATTGTACAGCCATTTCTCTGAAACCAGAGACAGAGGGCACATGTGGCAGGGCATTCAGACCATAATGGACTACAACTCCCTGACAGGCTGAAAGTCTTTTATGCTTGGCTTGATGCACAGAACAATGTGCTGGTGAGGAAGGCCCCTCTATCCCCCCAAGGAGCAGGCACTGTGCCTGGCTGCAATTGATGTGAGGAAAACCCTATTCAGGGACAACCACATAAAGCTGCAGGGCCTAATTACATACCAAGTTAGATGCTGAGGGACTGTGCTGCCCAGTTAATAGATGTTCTAACAAACATCTTCAGCACCTCTCTGGAACAGCCCACTGTCTCCTCAGGCTGCAAGGCAGCGACCATCACCCTGGTGCCCAAGAGGGCGACAGTAATCTGCCTCAATGACTACCATCTAGTAGCACTGACCTCAACAATAATGAAGTGCTTTAGGCAGCTGGTTATGAATCATATTTAATCCCATCTCACATTGCTACAATGGACCTTTTCCAATTCACGTATCGTTCAGATTGATCCACTGATGATGCCATAGCCTTTGCATACCACTCTATCCTGTTCCACCTGGAAAATGTGCCTCATATGCCAGGATGCTGTTTTTGACTTCTGCTCAGTGTTTAATATGATCATCTCTCAGAAGCTGGTGAGTAAGTTGTCATCATTTGGTCTCAGGACCTCCCTCTGTAACTGGATCCTGGACTTCTTGACAGACAGGATAATCTGTGTTGGCAGATACTCTAGCCCCATCACACTGAGCACCACCACTCCCCAAGGCTGCATGTTCAGCCCGCTGCTGTTCACACTGCTAACGCATAACTGCACTACTAGTTCCAGTTCAAACTGAATCATCAAGTTTGCTGATGATACAACAGTGATTGGTCTCATCGACAATGATGACAAGAACAACACTCGAGTCTTAACGTGGACAGCTTCAAAAAGATAATTGTGGACTTTAGAGAGTTGCAGGCTGACCACTCCTCACTGCACATACACGGCTCCTCCATAGAGAGAGTTAGGATCACTATGTTTCTGGGAGACCACATAATGGAAGATCTCACTTGGTTCCTCAACAACACCTCTTTGGTCAAGAAAGCACATCAGCATCTCCCCTTCCTGAGGAGATTAAGGCGAGTGAGGCTCCCTACACTCTCTTCAGAAGAGATTTACTCAAATGCTGGCTAGATTAGAGAGTATGATCCATAAGAAACAGTTAAACTAACTTTAGGCAGTTTTTCCTACAAAGTTGGAGGTAAGGATATTAGATAGAGTAGACATTCAGAATCTTTTCTACAGAGTAGAAATGTAAAAAATTCAGAAGACATTCTCAGGATTGGAGAGGAGTAGCGGATTTTAAGGGTGAAGTGAAGGGCAAATATTTTTAGACAGAGAGTGGTAAATATCTGGGACAAGGAGTGAAATCAGCCAGTTTGGTGGAGTTTATGAGGCTTTTATATAAACACATGAGTACAAAGAGAATGTAGGGATGATAAATAGGAGGACATTTAGTATAAATTGGCATTAAGACTGAACAATATCATGGGCCAAATAGCTTCTCTGGTGCTGTATTGCTCCATGTTCTACACAATTGCCCTAAAACCCACAGAGAGCGCTTGAAAATGTAAGTGAAGTTCAAAAATATAATATAAGAAGCTATAAGATTGATGATGCTGGATCATTGCAAAGATATAATCAATTCACTAAAATCATTTGGGGGAAGAAATATGTCATTTTATACAAGTCCTCAAATCTTAAATATCCCTGCAAGTCACTAAATAATACCGGTTCACAGTTCAAGGTCCATGCCATATTCTTTGCACAACTAGGAATGTGCAACAACCCTGCCCTGACCAAGAATGACAATCTGAATTATGTTCACTGGCTGTATTTTGCACAGTAGCTTTGAAACCTAATAATATACCTTGATAGTCCCACACTAATCAAGAGAAATCTACTGGTTAAATTTTGCTGGATCCAAACATTTTGCTTTTCTGCCAAGTATTTTGGTATTTAATAGAATTTTTTTATCGTGTATCACTCCATTTGTCTGTCTTGGACGAACATACGATAAGACTAGACTGTCTGTAAAAGACTGCCATTTCTTTTACATAATGCTTTCTTCCCTTGGGGAATGAATGAGTAATCCGGCACAACAGTGTAAAGAAAACCCTGGAACTAATATTTTCAAAAATAAAGAAGAGATCCATAATAAATAATTCTATTCTACATGGAAAGTTGCTGCATATTTGGTAAATGGAAACAATTAACAATCGTTTTTTAAAACACTGTAAGAAAATATTCAAGCAACTTTATACCTAAAGTATGATATCATTAGAACTTTATCATGATTTTCAGTTTTTCTGAAAAATAGTAGCATCAAATTTTGCTGTGAAACTTTGTGAGAGACTCCAGTTATAGTTAATTAAAACTTCAGTTTATTTGATTTTAGCTAGCTTTTTAAAATTAGCTTATAAAGATCTACAAAAAGGAGTCTGTGGCTTTAAAATTCCTTTAAAATTCCTGCTGGCTTTGATCCTGTATGGGACAGATTTATGTCTCTACAGCCAAGGTGGGCTATGAAATCATCCCACTGTGAAAGTTTCTGATGAAACACTTAGGTATATAAATGAAGCTGTATTTTTTAAAATGTCTGCTTGTCTTTGCTCCCCAACTACCAACTCTATTCAGCTAGCCAGAAGACTAACCTTGCCAGACCCCAATAGATCATATTCATGGGAGTCCATCATTCCAAACCCATTGAATTACACAGTGCACCAGACATGATCTGTACCTGAAGAATTTCAAACTTAGGTTGTCGTGGCTCTGCGATATGTTTTACCCTTCACTATCTTACTCTTTAAAGAAACAAAACAGAAAAGAAACTACAAATGGAACAAAAAGGCAAGTGGAAAAAAAATTCCAGTAACTTAATCTACTGTGAATTTTGCTGCCTTCTGTTTTTTTGTAGCTTAGGAGTAATGCCACTTCAATATCTAACCAGTTCCACAGACTTCACTTCTGAAGCCAACTTCATTTCTTAGATGTTTTTAATTGTGGTGCAAGTGTCTGAATGTCAAGGTAATAGCCTCTGGCATTGAATGTGTAAGCTGTTATTGATGATTCTAGTTAGCCTTCCACCTGCACAGTGACAAATATTTCTTGGAAAAACAGAATTATGTAGTGTTATTTAAATTAAAAAGGCATAACAAAAATTAAACTAAAACAATTTTGGTGTGGTAAACTAACTCGATTGTTTCTGATGACGTCCAATGTATTTAGTAAAACAGTTTTAATAATAATTTAACTGTGAATTGCAACTTTGCAACAGAAAAAACATGCAATTAACCCTTTAACATTTAGCCAAGTAGGTCCCTCAATTAAAAATGGGAAAATGTCCAAAATCAGCTTTGAGTTCAAAAGCAGCACACAGCAAAAGCACAAAAAAGCCACACTCTGCAGAAATGCCCAAATGTGATGTCAATTAGGTTTACATTCAGAGGATTTCTGGATTGGAGATAAATGTCAGTTAAACGATGAGTAAAGTGAACCAACAGACCTTGCAAATACCTGTCAGTAGGGACTACTTAAACCTAATTCTCCTAAAAGCCCTGAGGTTTGACTCTTGAAACTAATTCCACATACACATACTCATTGCTGTTCCACACGTGTCAAGTACCTTAGGTAAGGTCAAGACTTGCTAATGTCAGGTCAAGGAATTGAAGTACCTATTATGTGTTTTCTTAACTTTTTTTTAAACTTAGAAAAATAATAAAATTGTAGAAAATTACATTTTTCTGAATTTTCTTAACCATAGTTAGGATGTATACCAAGTTTTGGTAATTAAGGTTAACATTGACTGGAAAATAACTAGTACAGCTGCTACAGCCATTTGTTCAGGATTTAAAAAGCATATTTTGTCATTTGCACTTACAGGTGAATTTACTTAAAATTTAATAAAATCCTATGACATAATTGATCACTTTATTATGTTAAAGCCATTTTATCTCTCTCTCTCTCTCTCTGTGTTCTTTGTTAGTTAAATTCTTTTCTCCTTATTTAAAGATAGTTCAGTAAGAATGATGCAGGTTGAAACTAACTCCGAATACTTCCTGGGAGGCTGAACATAACAGGTCGTCAACTTTAGCTGTAGTTCATAGATTGGTTGTGAAGACTACAGGGGGTACGAGTTGGCTGGAGAAATACATTCCTTTAGACATCACCCTTGACACTACATCATCTTAAAGCTTTACAGTGTACACTAAAATATTCTTTAATGCATAAGAAATAGAAACACGGATTTTCTGTTTCAGAAGCAGGTGTTAGTCACAGATTTGTCGGGAATCTGGTGTGGTACAAATGAGTTTTCCTCGGCTTTAATGCAGAACTGGAGCAAAAAAATACTTAGACCAGTCATGGTACATTTTTCAAGACTTAGGACTATGGTTTGAGGAAAGGAGGGTGGTACAAAGAGAATGAACTATGATAAATGGGTGACTACTTTGCCAATATTTTCCTGAATCAGGATTATGCCTCCATCAATTTTTTTCTGTTAATTCTGCACAAAATAAATTGAAAATGTTATATCAAACAACACACATAAAAGTTGCTGGTGAACGCAGCAGGCCAGGCAACGTCTCTAGGAAGAAGTACAGTCTACGTTTTAGGCCGAGACCCTTCGTCAGGACTAACTGAAAGAAGAGCTAGTAAGAGATTTGAAAGTGGGAGGGGGAGGAGGAGATCGGAATGATAGGAGAAGACAGGAGAGGGAGGGATGGAGCCAAGAGCTGGACAGTTGATTGGCAAAAGGGATATGAGAGGATCATGGGAGAAAGGGGGAGGGGGGAAGCCCAGAGGATGGGCAAGGGGTACAGTGAGAGGGACAGAGGGAGAAAAAGGAGAGAGAGAGAATATATATATATAATAATAAATAAATACCTACGCCCTGTCAGCCAGAGAAAGCAGGATCTCCCAGTGGCCACACATTTTAATTCCACGTCCCATTCCCATTCTGATATGTCTATCCACGGCCTCCTCTACTGTAAAGATGAAGCCACACTCAGGTTGGAGGAACAACACCTTATATTCCGTCTGGGTAGCCTCCAACCTGACGGCATGAATATTGACTTCTCTAACTTCTGTTAATGCCCCACCTCTCCCCCTCGTACACCATCCATTATTTTTTAATATATATTCTTTCTCTCTCTCCTTTTTCTCCTTCTGTCCCTCTCACTATACTCCTTGCCCACCCCTCTGGGCTTCCCCCCTCCCCCTTTTCTTTCTTCCTAGGCCTCCCGTCCCAGGATATTTCGAGATGGTTTAGTCATAGCTGGATTGAACTGGACTGGGCTGGGCTGAATATTCCTGCACTGTTTGACTTGAGGTTTGATGTTTTACATTCTGCGTTCTTTTGCTTGTTTTTTTTTGTGCCTTTTACTCGATTTGTTCTTTGCACTTGGGGGCGGGGTGGTTGATGGGTTCTGTATGGGTTCCATGGTTTTCCTTCTTTCGTGACTGTCTGTGGGAAGATAAACCTCAGGGCTGTATACTGTAAATATACTTGGACAATAACTGCACTTTGAATCTTTGAACTATTTAAGTATTCAACCCTTCTGACACTGGAAATTAGCTAGCACATGTAGGATCTCGTTTCATCAGGTATTAATTGACGCATGAGATTTTTATTTCCATTGCTTTGTTTCCATGCATGAATTTTGTTTGATATTGTATTCAATCACTTCAATTTGTACAATTTCTCAGCTCTTGTAATATTTATTTCACTCATTTCAAACTCATTGGTCAAGCAGATTTTATTTCTCTTTTTACTCATGTTCAAATGCCTTGTTTCCTCATCAGCATCACCATAGGTTGCTTGACTATAGCCAGGATACAGGGGCTCTCATATGTCATGAGATCCTATACACCAGTTGACAGGATGTGGAGCACAAGCCAAGGCTATGATGTTTCTTGTCAACCACAATTATGTGCATCCATTATGGTATTGGCTCCAGTCTTGGCAGCAGGCTTTGAATAAATGCTGCTGTGATTAGTCAAAGGACTGAAGTTTTTGGTCGTTGTATGGCGGACATTGCTAGACGCATTACTTGGCAAACTTTCAAAATGTCCTGAAGTAGGTGAACTGAATGCATCTAAGGCAAATATTACTTGTCCATAGCACTGAGCATCCTACTCAAAAATGCAGCCACTGGCCCCATCCCTTAAGCTTAAAGTGAAAGGGGAGGTATTAAATATTGCTGAGTCACCAAAAAAACAGTACCAACAGAAGAAAACTTTGCATCTTTGCATAAAAAAATTCTACCAAGTTGTAGCTTACAATTAAAGTATGCATCAATTGAATGTAATGTGTTTTCGGTTATTTAGGATATGGAAGTGCTGAACCTCTTTCTATCTTAAGTAATTTACTGAGCAGAATATTAGTGATGGACAGTTCTACAGCATTTTTCACATCCTCAAGAAGTTCACTGCCAATTTATAAGGCAAGGAATCACAAACAGAAAGGTGTGCTTTTTTTTACAATGGTGACCAAAAGACAACTATTAGTAAAATCATTAAAGAGAACTATGCAGGGCATGGTTGAAAATGTGCCAGTGAATTTTTTATGCCAACTTAGAAGGCATGTAACTGGGTGCCTTGATGATCCCGTTTGAAAGGTAATACCTCAGATAATGGTTTTGTATCTCAGTGCTCCACTAGATTATGAGCTCATAGATCCTGAATGGCAACTGATGCTGCCAGTGACAATGTAAAACATTATGGGATGGAAGTGAAGAGCAGAGACCTGGAGATCTGCCTTGTGCAGATATAATGGATTCATTCATATATGGAGGAAAAAATGAATGAGTCAATTTGAAAGCAAAGAAGAGTTGGCAATTTAAGTGGATGGAGACTGTGTGAACCAGTGGGGTTGAATGGGGGGGAGGGCTTTTACTTTTTTGATTCCATGTATAGATAAAACAACAGAATAACTACTTCCCTCTTTTAAAAATTGGGCATAGAATTGAAGTCAGAATTGAATTCAGAAGAAATGAGATAATTAAACATCATCAGATGTAAAAATCAACCCTAATTTCAGTTCTATTTACAATTTAAAAAACTTTTCTGGCACAAGATTAATACATTTAAAAAATTACCATTAGGAATTCTTTTTTCTCAACTCGTTGGTTGTCATCAGTGTCCAGCATACTAAAGGCAATATGGAATCCAGTGTGTGGTTCTGTAAGCAGAAGGATCATATTAACATTAACAAAGGAAATTTCTGAACTGGACGTGTGTTTTGCAGTATTTTTTTCAGTTCTTGATGGGAATAAAGCAGAGGACCTGAGAAAATACATCAGATCACTGTCTCTAATATATATTGGACACTTTAAGATGAATATTAACAACTTCTAATCCAAGCTTCACTACATGGCTGAGGCTGGTAGAATTCACTGCAGCCCATCTTTCCTTATAGCAATAGCTTGCAGTCACCAGCAAGAGGCAAAGGTACAAAAAGCATTTACCTTTGCTGGCAGTTGAACAATCACTAGTAGCAGACAATGGCCTGAAACACCTACTTTACAGAACTAACAGCAAGGTGCTTTTGAAAGTCAGACTTCCATATTTCCAAACACTTTTGGAATTTCCGCACTGCCAGTAAGGTGTTGCCCAGCGGAGTGCAATCCCATTCATTGTTGGGTGGGTGGACAAGTTTGCAGAAACACACACAAGTGTTTTTGTTTGAATATGATTTACCACGTTTCTAGTGAATTTATATAATGTGAAGGTGTAGCAATTTTTATAAAACGATTTAAATTCTTCCACCTATCTTCAAATCGCTGTGATCAGAAACGTACATAGGGTGACCGTTTTTCCATTGTCTTAATACTAGACAAGGTTTGATCAACTGATCTCCAATATACATGTACTCTGGGATGAGGAGCAGTGGTCAAATACATGGCTAAGAATAAGGTCAACTGTGTGATTGAGAACCAAGGACAGAGGAAGGCCAAGACCAGGAGCCAGGGACTGCGTGTGGTTGAGATCTTTACTTATGCCTGGTATGCTCTGTTTCCATGTTTTGGCCTTGGAGCTCAGTCACACATTTGGCCTCCAGCTCCTGATTTCAGCCTTGAACCACAATGTTGGTCCTACTCTGTCTACGCATTTGATAGAAACAGGAGTACATCTGTATTCATAGCTCCTCTGTTAGCTACACCCCTGTCTCATTTACAGGTCTCAGCTAGGCTTTGCCACTTTTCATGTCAGAGGCATGGGGTATTCCCACCAACTTGCTGAGGCGGGTTGGCAAAGGCAGAAACAAGTGAACGTGGCCACAAGCAGCAATTGTATTGAATTGGGCTCAAGCCTATTATAAGCTCAGTTCCAATAATAAAATTGGCAACTGCTTCGTGAGTACACATTTTTGTTTTTATGTTGCACTGCAAAACTCTTAATGATTCACGTACATTTTGAGCTTTTGTTCAGGAATAATTAAAATGCTAAACATAAGAGATTCTGCAGATGCTGGAAATACTGAGTAACAATTATAAAATGCTGGAGAAACTCAGAAGTCAGCAGCATCTATGGAAGGGAATAAACAGTTGACGTTTTGGGCTGATAGACCCTTCATTGTAACTGCATATGAAACGCTACAGACATTTGGAGGCAGGAAATATGGGACCATTTGTCATTTTTTAAGATTGGGGTATAAATGAGGGATAGTCCCATTAAAAAGCCAAGACCTAGACCAGTGTCCATTGCTCAAGTTGCTGCTGTTCTGCCTTCTTCTGGGATGGGCATGGCAGCCAAGACCGATATCCAGAGACACAAAACTAATGGTGTTAACAGGTCAGGGAGCTATCATGAGCAGCAGGCCAGGTCAAAGATGATGCAGCCCAAAGCATGAGGTATTGTAGGATTCCAATTGATAAAGACCAAAGAGTCCTATGGAACCTGGACATAAATCTTGAAGTTTATTACGTTAGTAATTAATATGGTTATGCAAATCTTTTTAAGCAGTTTTTAAAAACCTTTATCTAAATTGTAAGAACTGATGACAATTTTATACATTTAATCTTACAGTGTAGTTTTAAGGAACATTTAAATTTTCTCTCAAGTACCAATCTTGCCACTTATTTTCAATAGGAAGAACACTAGAATAAGGTGGCTTCCATCTCTACCACACAAACACCAATCTGAGAAGGACGGTAGATGATCTGCTCGTACCTACACCTCGTTTTGCATGTAAGGCCTCTTCCTTATTGTCCGAGAAATTCCTTCAGTAAAGTCTGCTTTCTTCAGCTAAACTTAACAATGGAGTTGTGTCAGTTGGTAGACAGCTGAAAAGAGAGCTCATAACCAATAATAAATTATTTTAGCCTCTTGTCAAATATGCAATTCAGTGTGGGCCCTAATAATAATAAATTCCATCTTTGTTTCTCTCAATCAGTCAACCTATGTGAAAACCTTATATTTCAGTGTGAGAAAAACTTAATTTTCACTCTGACAGTAGTGCAGCAGAAGAATGCATCAGAATGGATTCCAAACATCTCCTGCAGGTTATTTGCAAACTGACTGTAAAAACACAGCTTTCCTAATATCTTAAAAAAGCCATGTCCGTATTATTTGTTAACCATTCTTTACAGGTAAGTGAAACAGTTGATGACTGTGTCAATAAAAACAAGAAATGCTGGAAATATTCAGCCAGTCAACCACGACTTGAGGAAAGAAAAATGTTAATGTTTCAGGTTCAAAATTGGGAAAGACAGAAAATAAGCTAGTTCCCAGCAGTAGAAAAGCTGGAATAATGATAGGTTGAATATGGGTAACACCTTTGATTTGCAACCAATGAGTTTACAGTGGCTTTAAAAAGTATTCACCCCTTAGGAAGTTTCCAAGTTTTTAAAATTGTTTTACAACATTGAATCACAGTGGATTTAATTTTTTTTTTGACACTGATCAATAGAAAAACGCTCCTTCCTATTAAAGTAAAAACATATCTCTTCAAAATGATCTAAATTAATTATGAATATAAAACACAAAATAATTGATTGCATAAGTATTCACCCCTTTAATATGACACACTAAATCATCACTGTTGCAGCCAATTGGCTTCAGAAGTTATATTAGATTAGATATGAGGACACGCAGTCCTCTTTTATTGTCATTTAGTAATGCATGCGTTCAGAAATGATACAATATTCCTCTGGTGTGATATCACAGAAACACAGGACAGACCAAGACTGAAAAACTAACAAAAACCACATAATTATAACATATAGTTACAACAGTGCAACAATACCATAACTTGATGAAGAACAGGCCATGGGCACAGTAAAAAAGTTCAAAGTCTCTCGAAAGTCCCACATCTCACACAGACGGGAGAAGGAAGAAAACTCTCCCTGCCATGCTTGGCCACAGTCCGACTCTGAGTCGTCCGAAAACTTAGAGCCTCCGACCAGCCCTCTGACACAGAGTACCAGGCACCATCTCTGCCGAACGCTTTGACCAGCAGCAGACAAAGCCGGAGATTTTGGGGCCTTCCCTCCGGAGATTCTCGATCGCACAGCAGTAGCGGCAGCGAACCGGGCATTTCAGAAGTTTCTCCAGATGTTCCTCTGTGCTTCTCACATCTGTCTCCATCCAATCAGAATTGTGCACGGCATCCTACTTACAAATACAATATCATTTCACCGGAGAGCTGTGCGCGCTGTCACGCAGCCATCTTTTCCTTCCGCCTAACTGATATAATTAGTTAAATGGAGATTGCCTGTGTGCAGTCAAGGTGTTTCAATTGATTATTGTCAAAATACTCCTGTAACTGGAAGGTCCAACCTCCGGTGAGTAAATATTCTGGCAAAAACTACAGCATGAAGACAAAAGAACACTCCAAGCAACTTTGCAAAAAGGTTATTGAAAAGCAAAGGTCAGGAGATGGGTACAAGAAAATTTCCAAGTCACCGAATATCCCTTGGAGTACAGTTGAGTCAATTATCAAGAAATGGAAAGAAAATGACACAGCTATATATCTGCCTAGAGCAAGCTATTCTCAAAAACTGAGTAACCATGCAAGAAGGTGACGAGTGTGGGAGGCCACCAAGAGATCTATGACATCTCTGGCGGAGTTACAAGCTTCTGTGGCTGTGGTGGGAGAAACTGCACATACAACTATTGTCTGGGTGCTTCACCAGTCGCTGCTTTATGGGAGAGTGGCAAAGAGAAAGCCACTGTTGATAAAAAAAAACTCACATGAAATCTCGGCTAGAGTTTGCCAGAAGGCATTTGGGAGACTCTGAAGTCAGCTGGAAGAAGGTTCTATGGTCTGATGAAACCAAAATTGAGCCATCAGACTGAACACTATGTTTGGTGTAAGCCAAACACCACACATCATCAAAAACCATCCCTACTGTGAAGCATGGTGGTGGCTGCATCACACTGAGGGGGCCCCAGGCCCTGGAAGGCTTGTGAAGGTAGAAGGTAAAATGAATGCAGCAAAGTACAGGGAAATCCTGGAGAAAAACCTGATGTAGTCTGCAAGTAACTGCAACTTGGGAGATTTGTTTTCCAGCAAGACAATGACCCCAAGCATAAAGCCAAAGCTACACAGGAATGACTTAAAATAAACAAAGTTAATGTCTTGGAGTGACCAAGTGGAGTCCAGACCTCAATCCAAAAGAGAATTTGTGGCTAGACTCATGATCCCCATGCAATCTGACAGTGCTTGAGCAGTTTTGTAAAGAAGAATGAGGAAAAATTGCAGTGTGCAGATGTGCAAAGCTGAGAGAGACCTTCCCACACAGACTCAAGGCTGTAATTGTGCGTCTATTAAATATTGACTTGAAGGGGGTGAGTAATTATGCAATCAATTATTTTGTGTTTAATAATTGTGAAGAATTTAGACAAATTTGTAGAAATTTGATTTCACTTTGATGCAAAAGAGTTTTTTCTGTTGATCAGTGTCAAAAAAGTTAAATTAGATGCACTGCAATTTTATGTTGTAAAACAATAAAACATGAAAACTTCTAAGGAGTGTGAATACTTTTTATAGGCACTGTATTTCGCAATTAGTATCAGATTAAGTTTCTTTGTCTGTATAATGCATCACCTAGAGCAAGATTATGAGATACACAGTATGCAGACTCGGCAAATTGTTAGAGAAAAATGGAGCCAAAAGACAACAAGCAGAAACAGCTCGTTCTGATACAGATAGAGAGTGAACCTTCTCCGTGGATTATCACCTTGTTGCAGTGGAGACGCTTATGTGGTCCTGTGATCCTGAGAGCGATGCCGTCTGGAGCTAAGCTCCTGGTAGGGTCACCCATGGCGGTAAGGTCGAGGGTGAGGTCCCTGACAAAGAACAATCAAACCAAGACCTTAACGGTGGAACAGGCAGCGAAGTTACTTTGAACTCAATGGCTGTGAAGGCAGATGAAGGCTGCAACAAACCCATCAGCTCCAATTGTTGTGGTTTCCATGCCATTGGAATCAGTTGGTTGATTTGTGAAGTATCGTGTGCTTCTTGGAGTGCAACATCAAGTACACGTTAAACAAATACACACACAGGTGTCTTCGCTCTGTGGGCCATAGATCAACGGAACGAAGACCATCATCCTCGACTTTGAGGGATAGCCATGATGACGACAAGAGAGTGAATTACATAAAGCTGGGAAATTCACTTGAGTCCTGAGGGCTGCAATGTATTTAGACTGAAAATTAAGAATTATTCTTCCACTGTGCAGCCAACCTCACTGCAAGAATTCAGAAGGTCACAGATAGAGAACAGAGTGGGAGTGGAATAGTGAATTCAAGTGGCAGGCTGCCGGAAGCTCACTCCTGTACACATTCATACAATCTACATTTGGTTTTTCCATGTAAATAACACAATGTGGGTGCCAAATCCAGTACACTAGAGTGGAAGAAATGCAAATGAATCTCTGCTTCATGTGGAAATACTCACTGTGGCTGGATATTTATTAACAAACTAATAATAGTACTTTATTAGTTCAAGTTTGCCATTCAATCATATACATGTATACCATCAAACGAAACAATGTTCATCCAGACAAGGGTGCACATCGTTGTACATATAACACACACAATACAATGTAATATTACCACAAATAAGTTAACAAATAATGAAATACATGCCAGAAAACTGACACTTAGTATAAGAGGCATTTATGATGCTTGTTAAAAAGTAAACATTATCATGCTCCTGGCACTTGCGTGATGATATCTGGGTGATGGTAGGGTGTTCAGTAGTCTTATGGCCTGGTGGAAGAAGCTAGTTCCCATCTTAATGACATCAAAGTTGCTGGGGAACGCAACAGGCCAGGCAGCATCTCTAGGAAGAGGTACAGTTGACTGTACCTCTTCCTAGAGATGCTGCCTGGCCTGCTGCGTTCACCAGCAACTTTGATTTGTGTTGCTTGAATTTCCAGCATCTGCAGAATTCCTCGTGTTCCTATCCTAACAGTCTTTGTCCTAATGCTATGGTCTGATGGTAGTGGTTGAAGAGATTGTGGGATGGATGGGAGGGTTACTTGACAATGCTAAAAGCCCTGCGTATGTAGCACTCCTGACAAATATCTTGAACGGGTGGAAGAGAGGCTGCAGTGATCCTCTCAACAGCAGTCCTCCCAATCCTTTAAAGGGTGCTATGGTCAGATGACTTAGCAGATTATAATGCAGCTGGTCAGGTACTCTCAATGGTGCTGCTGTATAAATTGGTTAGAATGGGGCAGGGGGAACCATTGCTAGCCTCGATCTCCTCAGGAAGTGGAGATGCTGTTGTGCTTTCTTGACCAAGTGAGGTTGTCCATTATGTGCATTCCCAGAAACTTGGTGCCACTAACCCTCTCCAGAGGACTGGGGGCGGGGGTGGTGGGGAAGCAGTTTATGTGCAGTGAGAAGTGGTCAGCCTACACTTTCCTAAAGTCTATAATCATCCCTTTAGTCTTGTCCATGTTGAGACTCAAGTTGTTGACCAGCTGCCTTACCTCCTTATGTGCCAGCAGCGGACTGCACACGCAGACCTGGGGGCTGCCGGTGCTCAGCGTTATGATACTAGAGATGTTGCTACCAACACGGACTGACTGGGGTTTTTCAGTCAAGAAGTCCAAGATCCAGTTACAAAGAGAGGTGTTCAGACCCAACAAGGACAGTTTACCCAACTTCTGAGGGATGACTGTATTAAACACTGAGCTGAAGTTGATAAACAGCATTCTGGCGTATGAGGTTTGTAATTACTTATTACATTTAACGTAGAACAATATATCTCGCTGTTTCAGTTTTGCAAAAAAAAAAATTGGATACTAAAGAAAGGTTCCAATTAATGCTCAAAAGCTTGTTTAAAGATTTGCATTTTTTAGGAAGGCTTTAATGGATTCAACAGATATAAAGGAAGGAGATACAAAAGTTTGAGCACCCTGGTCAAAATTTCTTTTACTGTGAATAGTTAAATGAGTACAAGATGAACTGATCTCCAAAAGTCATAAAGTTAAAGATGAAACATTCTTTTCAACATTTTAAGCAAGATTAGTGTATTATTTTTGTTTTGTACAATTTTAGAGTTAAAAAAAAAGGAAAGGAGCACCATGAAAAAGCTTGGGCACCCCAAGAGATTTGAGCTCTCAGATAACTTTTACCAAAGTCTCAGTCATCATTAGGAAAGGCCAAGTGATGCAAATTTCAAAGCTTTATAAATACCCTGACTCCTCAAACCTTGTTCCAACAATCAGCAGCCACGGGCTTCTCTAAGCAGCTGCCCAGCACTCTGAAAATTAAAATAAATGATGTCCACAAAGCAGGAGAAGGCTATAAGAAGATAGCAAAGCGTCTTCAAGTAGCTGTTTTCTCAGTTCGTAATGTAATTAAGAAATGGCAGTTAACAGGAATGGTGGAGGTCAAGTTGAGGTCTGGAAGACCAAGAAAACTTTCCGAGAGAACTACTCGTGGGATTGCTAGAAAGGCAAATCAAAACCCCCGTTTGACTGCATAAGACCTTCAGGAAGATTTAGCAGACTCTGGAATGGTGGTGCACTGTTCTACTGTGCAGCAACACCTGCACAAATATAATCTTCATGGAAGAGTCATCAGAAGAAAACCTTTCCTGTGTCCTCACCACAAAATTCAGCGTCAGAAGTTTGCAAAGGAACATCTAAACAAGCCTGATGCATTTTGGAAAAATGCATTCCCGTGGACTGATGAAGTTAAAATAGAACTTTTCGGCCGCAATGAGCAACGGTACATTTGGAGAAAAAAGGATGCAGAATTTCATGAAAAGTACACCTCTCCAACTGTTAAGCATGGGGGTGAATCGACCATGCTTTGTGCTTGTGTTACAGCCAGTGGCACAGGGAATATTTCACTGGTAGAGGAAAGAATGAGTTCAATTAAATACCAGCAAATTCTGGAAGCAAACATCACACTGTCTGTAAAACAGCTGAAGGTGAAAAGAGGATGGCTTCTACAACAGGATAATGATCCTAAACACACCTCAAAATCCACAATGGACTACCTCAAGAGGAGCAAGCTGAAGGTTTTGCTATGGCCCTCACAGTCCCCCGGCCTAAACATCATCGAAAATCTGTGGACAGACCTCAAAAGAGCAGTGCATACAAGACGGCCCAAGAATCTCACAGAACTAAAGCCTTTTGCAAGGAAGAATGGGCGAAAATCCCCCAAACAAGAATTGAAAGACTCTTAACTGGCTACAGAAAGCGTTTACAAGCTGTGATAACTTGCCAAAGGGGGTGGTTCTAACTACTGACCATGCAGGGAGCCTAAACTTTTGCTTCAGGCCCTTTTCCTTTTTTGTTATTTTGAAACTGTAAAAGATGGAAATAAAAGACGTAATCTTGCTTAAAATATTAAAGAACTTTGTCATCTTTAACCTTGTGCCTTTTGGAAATCAGATCATCTTTTACACGCTTAGCCATTCACAATAACAGAAATTTTGACCAGGGTGCCCAAACTTTTGCATGCCACTGTAAGTGGTTTAAGGAGACAATTCTAGTGACTGGTGCTATCTCAGAAGTCACTGAAGTTAATGATGCACCAAGGTAACAAAGCCAAACGGCAGGTCTGAATCAAAGACACTGACCAGATTGGAGTCCAGATGCTCCAGTGAGATTGGTCCTCTAAATTTGAGCATAGAGAACCAACGGTGGTGACTCTGGGCAAGCAGATACTAGGTCAGCTAGTTTTAGCCCTTTATCCACATCCCTGGGACAATTACTGCATTCGCAGACTAAAATTATTTTACTTGTGCTTGCCTTTCTTAATGTAATGTTAATCCAAATATAACACAAGCATCTGGAAGAATAATTAAAGGTCAGTTAATATTGCACTTAGATCCTTTAATTCTACACTCACAGTACAAGCCAAATCTGCAGCTCAACACTTAGAAGCTTTGGGGATACCTCCCATTTTGCCAAGTAAAATCAAAACCATTCCCTTTTGTTTTACAAACTTACAGTTTCTTAAATTCTGAGCTGAGTTTAGATATTAATATAAAACCATTGATTTTCAAAAATGTTAGATCTAACAGACATCAATTATTATTACTTGCATATGAATATCATTACCACATACTTGCACATAATATCTACAAAACTTTGCAAGGAAAAAATATGGCATGAGACACTAGCAAAAATCAATTCTCTTTATTCACAAAAGAAGTAATTGTATCATGGAAAGAAACTCTCAGAATCAAAGTATTCTAGCCATCTTTTATCCCACTTAGTCATAGAGCACTAGAACAGAGAAGCAGGACTGTTCTGCCTAGACTGATCGAGCTACACCTGAATCATTGCTCTCCGTACCACTCCCATCCATATACTTATGCAAGCTTCTAAATGTTGAAATCAAACCCGCATCTACCACTTCCACTGGCAACTTGTTCCACACTTGACCACCCTCTGTGACGAAGTTTCCCCTTGTGTTCTCCTTAAATATTTCGCCTTTCACCCTTAACCTATGCCCTAGATCTCATCTCGCCCAACCTCAATGGAAAAAGCCTGCGTGCACTTACCCTATTTATACCCCTCGAATTTTGTGTTCTTCTATCAAATTTCACCTCATTTTCCTACATTGCAGGTAATAAAGTCCTAACCTTTTCAATATTTCCCTACAAGACCCTTGCAAATTTTCTCTGTACTCTTTCAATCTTATTGATATATTTTCTGTAGGTAGGTGACCAGAACTGCATGCGAATTTGATCTCACCAACCTCTTAAAGAACTTCAACATAACTTGTGCCTCATACCATACTTTTCCTTACAAAGTCTTGTAGATATTATGGGGAAGTATATGGTATTGATATTCATATGCAAGTAATAATAGAACTTCAACATAAACTCCTGTAGTCAATACTTTGATTTATGAAGACCAATGAGTTAAAAGCTCTCTTTATGACCATCAACCGCATCACTTCCATTTCACGCACGTCTGCTCTTACCCCATCTTTCCGCCACGCTACCAGGGATCGGGTTCCTCTTGTCCTCACCTACCACCCCACCAGCCTCTGCATCTTGCACACAATTCTCCAAAACCTCCACCACCTCTAACTGGATCCCACCACCAAACACATCTTTCACTCCCCTCCCCCCCCACTTTTTGTTTTCCATAGGGATCGCTCCCTATGCGACTCCCTTGTCCGTTCATCCCTCCCCACTGATCTCACTCCTGGCACTTACCCTTGCAAGTGGAGCGAGTGCTACACCTCCTCCCTCACTACCATTCAGGGCCCCAAACAGTCTTTCCAGGTGAGGCGACACTTCACCTGTGAGTCTGTTGGGGTGATTTACTGTGTTCGGTGCTCCTAGTGTAGCCTCTTGTATATTGGTGAGACCCAATGTAGATTGGCAGACTGCTTCACTGAGCATCTACACTCTGTCTGCCAAAACAAGTGGGATCTCCCAGTGGCCACCCATTTTAATTCCGCTTCCCATTCCCATTCCAATATGTTCATTCATGGTCTCCTCCACTGTCAGGATTGGGCAACACTTAGGTTGGAGGAACAACACCTTACATTCTGTTTGGATAGGCTCCAACCCGATGGCATGAACATCAATTTCTCAAACTTCCAGTAATGCCCCCCTTCACCAGTTTTCATCCCCTTGTCCCTCTCTCATGTTATCTTCTTGCCCGTCCATCACCTCCCTCTGGTGCTCCTCCCTTCCCTTTTTTTCTTTCTTCCATGGCCTTCTGTCTCTTTCACCAATCAACTTCCTAGCTCTTGGCTTCATTCCTCCCCCCCGCCCACCAAGTTTCACCTATCGGCTGGCGTTTCTCTCTACCCTCCCCCCACCTTTCAAATCTACTCCTCAGCTTTTTTCTCCAGTCCTGCTAAACGGTTTTGGCTCGAAACGTCAACTATACTTTTTTCCATAGATGCTGCCAGGCCTGCTGAGTTCCTCCAGCATTTTGTGTGTGTTGCTCAGTTTCCAGCATCAGTAGATTTTCTCTTCAGACCCAATCTATCTGTGACACCATTTTCAAGGAATAATGTACGGATCTGTATTCCCAGATCCGTTTGTTCTACTGTACACTGCAGTGACCTACCGTTCACTGTGCAACTCCTATCCTGGTTTTGTCTTACCAATGCACAACACCTCACATTTATCTGCATTAAATTCCATCTGTCATTTTTTAGCCCATTTTTTCAGCTGCTTTTCCTGTAAGCTTTGCTAACTGTCCACTACACTCCCAACCTTGGTGCCATCTACAAATTTGCTGATTGATCCAGTCTATCACATTATCATACAGAATGTTATCATGACAAACAACAATGGACCCAGCACAGATCTCCGTGGTACATCACTAACTATAGGCCTCCAATCAGAGAGGCGATCATCTACTACCACTCTCTGGTTTCTCCCACTAAGTCAATGTTGAATCCAATTTTCTACTTCATTTTGACTGCCAAGTGACTGAACTTTCTAGACCATCCTTCCATGTGGTACTTTGTCTAAGGGCTTGTTAAAGTCAAGGTAATTAACATTCTCTGTTCTTCCTTCATCAACATTCCTGGTAGCCTATTTGATAAGCTCTACAAGATTGGTTAGACACAGCCTACCATGCACAAAGTCTTGCTAGCTATCCTTAATTAGGCTATGTCTATCTAAATACTTAGATATCCTGTCGCATGGAATACCTTCCAATAATTTACCCACTGCTGACATCAGGCTCAACAGTTTATAATCTTCTGGCTTATTCTTAGAGCTTGAACAATAGTACAACATTAGCTATCCTCCAGTCCTCTGGCTCCTGTCCCATGACTAAGGATGTTTTAAATACCTCTGCCAGGGCCCATGGAATTTCATCACTAGCCTCCTACAATGATCGAGAGGACACCTTATCTGGTCCTGGGGACTTACCCACCCTAATCTACCTCAAGACAAGTACCTGCTCTTTAGTATTCTGGGTATTTCTCCCCTATTCACCCCTGTTCAAACCTTCGCTACATCTCCTCATTCCAACCAAGAAACCACAAAATATTCAGCTATACTTTAAACATCTGAGACTGAAGAATGTATTAGCTTGCTCCCTCATTTGTTAAAATAAACCAATTTACTTTCCACCAGTCTTGGGAGATCGAAGGTCTGAACAGAAACTATGTCAAGCTCATGGTTCTTATTAATATCAGTCATACAAAATCTCAATTGTGGGTTACTTTATGTTCCCAAATTTACTTAAAGCCAGGTTTGTGTGGTTAAAATTCAGAATCAATGAGAGGGACTTACAAGTCAGATTTTACTCAACTGACTGACCGTGATTAACAGTTCCAAGTCTTGCCATAATTTTTTTTCTCTTTTTTGGAGTAATGATTTGATGCATTTCTAAGAGTATAATAGTTAAACTTATATAGTTCAAATTCACAAGTAAAATTACAGCTCATGTCAAGATCTCACAACTCTCAATAATTTGTATGTTACATAAATCTTTCCTATAGCAATTAATTTAATATGATTACTATCAAAATGTTTTTTTTTTACTTTTGCTAATAAACATAATTTTCAATTGAAATTCACCTAAAGTTCAAAGTATATTTACGACCAAAGTATATATATGTCACCATATATAATGCTGAGATTTGTTTTCCTGCGGACATGTACAGAAAATTCAAGAAACATAACAGAATCAATGAAAAACTGCACCCAAAAGGCTGGACAAACAACTAACATACAAAAGACATCAAACTATGCAAATACAGAAGACAAACGAAAGCAATAAATACCGAGAATATAAGATGAAGAGTCCTTGAAAGTGCGTCCAAAGGTTGTGGGAATAGTTCAGTGATGGGGTGAGTGAAGTACTCCCCACTGGTTCAAGATCCTAATCGTTGAGGGATAAAACTGTTCCTGAACCTGGTGGTGTGGGTCCTGAGGCTCCTGTACCCTCTTCATAATGGCAGCAGCAAGAAGAGAGCATCTCCTGGGTGGTGAGGATCCTTGATGACAGGGGTTGCTTTCCTGCGACAGTGTTCTGTGTAGATGTGCTCGATGGTGGGGCCGGCTTTACCCATGATGGACTGGACCGTATTTACATTGAAATTTACCTATAATCTCCACAGTAGTATTGTCTAATAATTATATTATATTGTTATATATACAGTGGAGTCCAGTTAATTGGGACACATCAGGACCAGTACATTTTGGGCCAATTAAGCAGCTGCTCCAATTAGCCAAAGTTTCATGGAAATAGTTAAAAATGTATAAAAAAAGACAAACTTCCATTTAACTGAGAAACAACTTATATATTTAAATTAAATACAGAACAAATTAGAACACTATTAATTAATACTAATGTTCTATAAAACTGTGTTAGTTCCTAATAGTTATCGATGGAGGAATTCATCCAATGTACACTGTATTGTTCTTTTGACTGTGAATTGATTGACTCTGTAGTCCTGCCACATCCAACTGTGAATGGTGGTGGACAATCAAACAACTCACTGGATGAGAAAGCTCCACAAATATCCCCATCCTCAATGATAGATTAGCCCAGCACACCAGTGCAAAAGGTAAGACTGAGGCATTGGCAACAATCTTCAGTCAGAAGTGCCAAGTAGATGATCCAGCTCGGCCTCCTCCAGAAGTCCCCAGCATCCCAGATGTCAGTATGCAGCCAATCCAATTTACTCCACGTGATATCACGAAAAGGCAGGAAGCACTGCATACTGCAAAGTCTATGGGCCCAGACAAAATCCTGGCAATAGTCCTGAAGATTCGTGCTCCTGAACTTGCTGTGCCACTAGCCAAGCTGTTTCAGTACAGCTAAAGCGCCGGCATCTGCCCGGCAATGTGGAAAATTGCCCAGGTATGTCCTGTACACAGGGGCGTATCTACAGAAAATAGCACCTATGGCAAGCACTGAAATTGTGCCCCATCCAAACATCTGACACCCATCTTTCAGATAACTTTACCATAATATCAGCTCATAAATACAAGTCCAGCTTGTTAATCTTTTAATTAACAAATTATGGCACTACATGAAAATTATAACTGCACCTTCCTTGCTTTCACTGATGCAAATTGGTCTACGATGTGATCAAAGTCAGTTTTTTCAGATTCTTCTCTTTCAATACTCAGCACAGCAAGATCACAGAGTCTGCCTTGATCCAAGGAGGCTTTCAAATACAAAAGTATTAGTTTTAACTTGCTGAATGATCTCTCACAGCTGGTGATGGAAACTGCGATGGTTAGCATTATCTGAATAGCAATGCGAAGATTGGGGAAGATGCTCTCATCTCCATACTGAACAATAAATTCAAGAAGCTCTTTAGGTCTTGATATTTTCATGTTGACCTGCCTTGATAGCAACATTCTGCAATCCAAAATTTCTTCATATAGCTGCTGTCCATCAATATCAGAGTTGTACAATTTGTCCAAATTTTCGCACTTCTTCCTTGGGTCATTACTGTCGGCGCCGTAACACAGTCCCTCGACATCAAGAAGGAACCCAAACTTGGCAACAGTGTCATGCAAACAAGCGAACCTTTCGTCCATTTCTCTGTGAAGATGGTTGAGTGTCCCCTTAATGACCCTTTCCATTTCCTCCTTAGCTGTTAACCCAGCGTCTCTCGAGTTCTCATCAGCCATCCGTTTCTTTCGTCTCTGATGTCTTTCAACTTCAATATTCCACTCTTGACAGAGACCGACTCCTTCTTCGAGTGACTCACTGATCAACACTGCCATCACAGCAGCGTTGTCATAGGACTGTGACTGACAATCTTGTAGCTCCATTTCGTCCTTTTCTAGCTGTTTCAAGATTTCTTCAACCAAGCTCTCAGCATCCTTCTGGCTTATCTGGATAAAACCAAGGAAGAACTCTCTAACACGGACTGTTTTCCTCTCAAAATCAACTTCCACATACCTCACTACTTCCATTTGCTCACGGTGTGCCTGATCAGAAGTTGAGTCGGACATGAGACCATAGTATGTGGCTTTACAAATGCTTCTCAGTAAACTCTGGTGAACAGCGGATGCCATCATGTGGATGAATTTGTTCTGGACACCCGGTGAAAGATAAGACGTGGATCCAGGACTTCCAAATGAGTGAGGTGTTCTTTTATGACAGGGTCAAAGATGGCCGGTAGTTTCAGTAAGCCAAGGAAATTTCCCACATTGGAGTTATCGTCTAGCTGAAGTGATTCCATGTGTCCTCACAAAGCCAGGTTCTGAGTCGCAAGGAATTTTATGCAGTGAAGGATTCTCGTCAAGATATCACGCCACTTCTGTTTTTCCTTCCCAATCTGTGACTGAAATACCGCGTCAATAACTCCTCTGTTTCCAGCTAAATTTCTTTCCACTGTCTGAAGCATTCCTGATAATTCTTGGCATTTTCATGAACACTAATCCTTTCAGGTGCTTTTCACTGGTTGAATCCACTTTCCTGCTCCATTGAGGATTAATGGTCTGACCGGGAATAGAGAAGAAAACAGATACAAAATGCAGACTTTTTAGAAGGGGAATGGACCAGCGATGAGCAAGTCACTTCCACACCATGACCATTTCCCAATTACCTCTTGAACCAAGTTTTGTTCATTGAGTGGTTCATTGAGGAAAGGCCCCTCATTGTTCTGGAAATACTTTCAACCCAGCTTTATTATTTCTGTTCTCAAAGTGTCAGTCAGAATTGCTTTTCCAGTCTCCTTGTCGAACTTCAGAAGTCCAATGTCATGCTGTTCAATCACTTCTGGTATGACAGTTCGAGGCTCTTTGACACCATCCAGTTCACTAGGTTCAGTGTCATCAGGTTCAATCTCATCAGGTAAAATCTCGTCAATAAACTCAACATCACTACCACCACCATCGTCTTCCCCTCCTGTCATGTCCATGTTCTATGTGGCAGCCTCACTCTTAATCTCGTCATACTCGGATTTATCTGACTTGACTTCCTCCTTGGCTTGTAACACATTTGTACTTGATCCACCTTCGGATTCTAACAAACTTGTAGCAGGTGCAGGCGACTCCATGGAACGTGTCGAATTACTTGTTCCGGGCTTTTCAAAGAAGGGCATGAGGAATGTGCTCGACTTCTTGGCTTCCTCTGCCTCCAACTTTCATCTCTTCTGTCCTTCAGCTCCATTTTCCTTCTTCTTCATGAAGAAACGTTTCATGGTCTTCTTACACAATACTCTGAAATAAGGCCATCCTAGTGCTTCTCAGCCATGATAATCAAAGACAGATCATACATCTGAAGAAAATTCTTTTTTCACTATCCGGGGATGGCTTGTCTGACTTTAATAGAAACTGCTCAGTGGCGCCCAGGGCACGTGCCATACCTGCCATACCTTACATACGCCACTGCCTGTACACAAGAAACAAGACAAGTCCAACCCAGCCAATTACCGCTCTATCATCCTACTCTCAATCATCAGCAAATGGAAGGGGTCATCAACATGCTATCATGCAGCACTTACTCGGTAATAACCTGCTTACAGATGTCCAGTTTGGATTCCATCAAGGCCACTCAGCTCCTGACCTCATCACCTCCTTGGTCCAAACATGGACCAAAGGGCTAAATACCTGAGGTGAGGTAAGGTGAGAGTGCTAACCTCCGTCATCAAGGCAGTATTTGACTAAGTATGGCATCAAGGGGCAGGCTGGTGGCTCCCGAGTTCAAATCCAGCCGGCTCTCTTGCACGTCTTCCATCTGTGCTGGGTTGAGTGTCGAGCCAGCAACTTGGCTTCGTAAAAATAAGAAAGCCTGCTAAAAAAAAAACACCGTAATGATGGCGTCCCGATGACTCCACTCGGAGTTAAGGGCTTTCTTCTGCTTCTTCTTCAGGACATCACTGCAGGAGTTCCTCAGGGAGATGTCCTAGGACCAACCATCTTCAGCTGCTTCATCAATGACCTTCCTTCCGTCATAAGGTCAGAAGCAGGGATGCTCACAGATGACTGCACAATGTTCTGCACCATTTGTGACTCCTCAGATAGTGAGGCAGTTCATACCCAAATGTACCAGGACCTGGACAATATCCAGGCTTGGGCTGACAAGTGGTAAATAACATTCGAGCCACGCAAGTACTAGGCAATGACCATCTCCAACAAGAGAGGCTCTAACCATCATCCCTTGAAACTCAGTGGCATCACCATCTCCGAATCCTCTACCATCAATATCTTGGGGGTTACCACCGACAGGAAACTGAACTGGTCTAGCCATTTAAACTCCATGGCTACCAGAGCAGGTCAAAGGCTAGAAATCCTGCAGCGTGTAACTCACCTCCTGACTCCTCAAAGCCTGCCCACCATCTACAAGGCTCAGATCAGGAGTGTAATGGAATGCTCGCCACTCGCCTGAATGAGTGCAGCTCCATCAACACTCAAGAAGCTTGACATCATCCAGTACAAGGCAGCCCACTTGATTGGTACAGCTTTCACAAGCATCCAATCCCTCCACCATCGACGAACAGTTGCAGCAGTGTGTACTGTCTACAACAGGCACTGCAACAACACATCGAAGTTCATAAGCAGCACCTTCCAGACTCATGACCACTACCAACTAGAAGGACGAGAACAGCAGATACCTGGGAACACCATTACTTGGAAATCCCCCTCTAAGTCACTCACCATCCTGACTTGGAAACATATCACCGTTCCTTCACTGACGCTGGGTCAAAATTATAAAATTCCCTCCCTAACAGCACTGTGGGTGTACCTACATCTCAGCAACTGCAGCGGTCCAAGAATACAACTCATCACCACCTTCTCAAGGGCAACTAAGGATGAGCAATAAATGTTGGCTTAGCTGACAATGCCCACACTCTGTAAATGAATAAAAAAAATGAACAAAATCAGTGCAGACATCTAGTGCAGATAATGGACTGTCTTCATACAATGCTTTCGACAAGTGCATCCTCCAAATCTTCATTTTTATTGTAACATTCAAGATGATTGTCAATACCTTCAAATTCTTTGTAGTTCTAAACCTGTTGAAGTAGTGAAATCGTATTTCTACTCCTGACCAGTCCTGGCATCTCCAAGCCTAAACGCTTAAAATCATAGTGAGCAAAACAGATCTGATTGTCTTACTGCTTATTTCTTGCCAACTATCAGTGACAAAATTCACTGTTTTCTGAACACAAACACACGCACCTTATGCTATTTAAAAACTGTTCACTCTAAGCATGATGTTGTGTCTAACAGTCATAGAAGTAGGTGCAACTGATACTAGTTAGAAACTGTTCGGCAACAATCTTCTGCCTCAATTAAGTGGCATTGTGCCCCAAATAAACAAACAAACACACACACACACACACACACACACACACACACACACACATACACGCACTTCATATACAGTGGATTCCAGTTAATTGGGACACATCAGGACCAGTACATTTTGGGCCAATTAAGCAGCTGCCCCAATTAGCTGAAGTTTCATGGATATAGTTAAAAATGTATAAAAAAGACAACCTTCCATTGAACCGACAAACAAATCATATATTTAAATTAATTACAGAATAAATTAGATCACTACTAATTAATACTGCTTACGTTCAATAAAACTGTGTCAGTTCCTAATAGATTATAGGTAAGTTTCATGGAAATAGTTAAAAAGGTACTGTATACAAAAAAGACAAACTAAGGTTCAACTGTGACAAATAAGGTATTTAAATGAAATACAAAACAAGTTAGAACATTACCAAAACCACTGCAGTATTATAAAAGTGTATTAGTTACTAACAGTTAGCGACAGAGGAATTCTTCTAATGTATTTATGATTGACTATAAATGAACAAAATCAGTGCACGGGTGACTGTGTGCCTTCAAGAACATACCAGATATCCCAAACCAGAAGCTGTGGATGAACCACGAGATTCACAATCAGCTGAGGGCTAGATGTTCATGAGTGGTGATCCAGAATGTTCACAATGGCGAGAATGAACTCTTGCCTAAAAAAGGACCTGGACACACTACAATTTGCCAACCACCACTATAGGTGCAATCTCACTGGCTCTCCAGTCAGTCTTGAATCCACTAGACAAATTCAATACCTACATCAGCCTGCTATTTGTTGATTACAGGTCAGCATTCAACACCATCATCCTCTTGGTACTTATCAATAAGCTTCAAAACTTGGACCTCTGCAACTGCATCCTTGACTTCCTCACTGGGAGACCACAGTTAGTGTGGATTGGAAGTAACATCTTCCTGCTGACAATTGAACACTGGTACGCCTCAAGGATGTGTGCTTAGCCCACTGCTTTGTTCTCTTAACACTTATGACTGTTTGGCTGGGCCAGCGCAAATGCCATCTATAAATTCGCTGGTGACACAAATATTGTTGGTGGAATCTCAGATGGTAACAAGCAGGTATACAGGAGCGAAATAGATCAGGTGGTAGAGTGGTGTCGTGGCAATAAACGTGCTCATCGCCAGTGAGACCAAAGAATTGACTGTGAACTTCAAGTAAGGGAAGTCGTGGGAACACAAACCAGTCTTCTTTCAGGGGTCAGCAGTGGAAAGGATGAGCAGTTTCAAATTCCTAAGTTAACATCTCAGAAGATCTATCTTGGGCCTAACATATCAATGCAATTATGAAGGCATGCCAGTTGCTGTATTTCATCAGGAGTTTAAGGAGACTTGGTATGCCACCAAAGTCTAGCAAATTTCTACAGATGTACCATGGAGAACATGCTATCTGGTTGCATCACCATCTAGTATGGAGGGGCAACTGCACTGCACAGGATCAGTAAAAGCTGCAGTGGATTGTAAACACAGCTAGCTCAGACAGCACCTCAGGTCAAGACTGCACCTGTGCCTCTCGCACTGTGAATAGGTGGTCTACTAATTGCACCACTGTGGGATTAAAATTGCTTTTGAAACTTTAATTATAGCTCATTCAGATTTGGAGGAGAATTCTGGCATGGATTAATTATAATTAGGCAAACTCAGACACTTATCAAAATCTTTGTCCAAATATCCAGAAGAACAATTAAAAAATTCACATAGCACTGAGACACTGTACACATAATGGCTAGGGAGATAATAGGTCCCATTAAAAATCAACATGGCAGACTGTGTGAAACCAAAAGAGTGCACCACTATCGTTTGCTGATAGTGGTGTCTCAGTGAAGCAGTGAAAAAAGCATTTGGCATACTGGCCTTCATTGGTCAGGGTGATGAGTATGGGAGCTGGGAAGCTATGCTCAGTTACATTTCTTTATAAGAACCTCTCAGATAGGTACATGGAGCTTAGAAAAATAGAGGAATAGGGAAATTCTAGGCAGTTTCTAGAGTAGGCTACATGGTTGGCACAACATTGTGGGCCGAAGGGCTTGTAATGTTCTGTAGATTTCTACATTCTATGTTCAATGTATACCGCATAAGGCATTGGTAAAGTCTCATTTGGAATGCTGTGCACAGTTTTGGTCACCCTGTTATAAGAACGATTTTATTAAAATAGAAAAGAGTACAGAAAAGACTTACTAGGATGTTGCTTAGACTTGGGAGCCTGTGTTACAAGGAGAGATTACATAGACTAGGATTTTTACTCCTTTGAATGTAGGAGACAGAGGGTTGCCCTGATAGAGGTATACAAAATCACTAAAGGCTTAGTCATAGTCTTTTTCTCAGGGACACAGTGCTAAAAACAAGAGGGTATAGGTTTAAGATTTAAAAGGGATATCAGGGACAGTTTTTTTATGCAAAGCATGGTGTATATTTGGAAAGAGCTTCTAGGAATAGTGGCTGAGGTAGGCACATGAGCAACATATAAAAGCAAACTAACTAAGTAGGTAGGAGATATTTAGAGGACTATGGACCAAACGCTGGCAGATGGGACTAATCCTCTTGGCAGCTCTGCCGACATGGGCGAGTTGGGCCAATGGGGGTGCTTCCATGCTGTAAAACTCTCTGATTCTATAACGACTACTTCACTAGAGATTGTTTCACCTAAGCTGCTTTAGGGGCCTGCACCTGTTCTCAATCAAAGTAATCTAATGAAAAAGAAGTTATTTAATCGATTCAAATCTTCATAGGCATCTAATAAAATTGTTAATTTTTAACATTGGCTTCATTAATGATTTTTTTTAATAAAGCTTTGTACAAAACAGGACACAATTTTGGTTAAAAGGCAAAATGAACAAATGTTAACATCAGATAAATTACAGTTTAACTCAACTTACTTGTTAGAATACCCAGCAAGAATAAGTATTCTGTGTATGATATTAGACCTAGAGGAAAACAAAAAAAAAGACAGCTATTGTTAATTTCTCTTTTATGGTCCTTTCATTAATTACTTGGTAATATATTGCAGTAGTTTTTGAAACCAGTAAATTAATGCAATAAAGTCAACCAAGATTTCTAGATAAATACCTTTTGACATTACAGCAAACTAGTGTTGAATCAGTTCATTGAAGGACAGCATGGATTTCTAACTAGGGCATTTTACTGATTAATATTTAACACATTTGCATGACTGGAAATGCATCTTCTTTCCAAAAAATATGTAAGTTTTCTACTTTTAGATAGAAATTGAGGGTATATCCATTGCTGGATATGAAGAAGACCACTAGGTTATAATGTCTTCATCCATGAATCACAGATGGGTTACTATACCTTATCAAAACAATATGGATGGGACATAGCTCAAAACTATTACATTAATTTAATTTCTGACGTGATACTTGGCAGTCTCCCTTCATTCAAAAATACCCTCCTTTAACATTTTTGAGTTTCACCCATGATTTCCAGCTTGAGGGTGGACACAGTCAACATTTCATCTACCCCTACCCAAGCTACTGTGATTTGGCTTCCAATAATTAAGAGCACTATGGCTGACTTGCTTTACATCCCTTCCCCTCAAGTACACCGCAGTTCTCGATCTCTGGAGAACAATGTAAGATTGGACGTGGAAAATCAACACAATGGAAAATTATGCTGTGCATGATAAAATTATAATAGTAAAAATAAAAACAAAAACATAAGATTGTGAATGAAGGAAATCTCCCAATATTGGGAACTGAACTACTTTTTATTCTGAATATATTACTATTGTACAACATATGCCTGGGAATCCTTCAACTGATAGAATTTTTAATGTTGATTTCTATTACATAGATATATTAGATGAGGATTCAGTTTGCAAGTAAGTATAGGGCTATAAAATTACCACATATTTACACAAAACGTAAAAGCTTTAGCATTAACTTTTTGTGTATTTTTAACATTTGCTCTGTATCATCCATTAATTCTGAAATTTGCCTTAAATATCAGAATCTTTATTATAAAATAGCTGATATAGCATTACAGACCAGACATAGAGGATTGTAATGTTTAAATTCCCTCTACATATTCTCATTCTTCAGGAATGAATTTCAACCCGTAAAATGTGAGGAATTAGAGATTTATGATTATCTTGCTCAACCCTTTCTCTTCAAACTGCCTGTGCATTAATGGAAGGGGAAAGGCTTATTTTACCTCACACCTTTGGATGAGGAGCAGCCTGATTTAAAGGACTGCCTTGTTAAAAGATAAATGATGTCCAATTAACAATTTGTAAAAAAAACATAAAGGCACAAAAAATCTGGAATAAAAGCAATATGGTGGGAGAATGGACTTTTTAGGTAAAAGTACAAAAGCAGCTATGTTTTATGTTACAAATGGGGAGGATACAAAAGCCAACGTGAATGTTGGTGACAGGATGGAGACCTGTCTGGTACTGACACAATCCTTTCAGCACCGTCTAGTTAATACCTGAATGAAGGGAGTTTGAGAAAGAGAAGTTACATAAAGCTACCTTTAACTGAAAGGCAAGAAATACTCTCTTGTAGCAATATTATACTTAAAGTGCAGTATTGTTTCATGCATTTTCCTTTCCATTTTGTTAAATTTTTTTTTAGGGTGTTATTTACTTTCCAATGATTAGCATGTACGGGATGTCAAGGGAGGGGTAGCATCTGCTGTGAAATGGCTTGTCGTGTCCATTTTGGGGCAGCTCACTCATCTTTGTGCCCCACTGGACACTCACCCACCTGCGCTTTCAAGTAGCTGTTTATAATACACCCCTCCAACAGGTGGGCTAAATCAGGTGAGGATAGCTGGTGGGTCTCATAACCTAGTGTGATAGGGACATGCCTGTCCTAGTTTGTGAAGTCAGGTCCAGTGGACATGGTGGATGAATTCAACAATGAGATCCAATGGTTAAGGGGGATGGTTCTGCAACACTTCATGAAGAGTGAAGGGCATGACAAGGCACAGAAGTCATGATAGTCTACTGTAACTGAGGAGGACTTCAATTTGTGATGACTACTCTTACCACTGGACCTAGACTTCTGAGGTTGAGAGAGTGGAACTGTCCCAGTGCAATGGGTTTTCCACTTTAAAAACTCTCCCGCATGGGTGTCCCGTCATTGTTGGATACAATGTAAAACCAACCAATGATCTACTGCCCTTACCAACATTTATGACACACAAGATTGTTTAGGTAAGTAGTCATATTTATCGATCTTGTACAGATTCCAATGCAAGTTCCAACTAAGGTCCTTCTTTCACCTGCCTGAAGGGATCAACAGCTCAAATCTGAAGCCAGTGAGTTGAATAGGTGTGTTCTAAGTATTCACTATGTTCCTAAATGAGTAGGTATACTACCATAAATTGTTTTAAGAGATTAGCAATGTTAACCCATCTTGGCAACATATAGCTAGGGAGTGCCCGGCTACAGTGGACTCATTCAGCTCTGATGGGCATTTTTGCACTCATTCAGTGCAAAGAGCTTGATCCCTCATTTCTTTTAATAATCTCCTCTTTCACATCTTATAAGCTATAATTGGGGAAAAGCCCTTGTAGCCTTTATTGTTGGGATTGTTTAAAGTCTTGCACTGGGATGGATGTACAATTTAATGCAGTGTTGAAGCATGTTGAATATTAGGACTACAGGCTGTAACTGGCCTGTAATGAGTGTAAGTGGTAACATCAAGTTGCAACTCAGAAATTGTAGGTACTCTGCATTCTGAACAATGCTAAATTCATCTTCTGTTCAGTCGATACATTTTTTGGTGAATTTTAAAGCTCTGATACAGAAATTGATGATGTATCACAGCTTAACGTCAACAAAAGTGGCACATCTAGTAGAAGTGCTGCCTCACATGTCCTGGTCATTGGTGTGAAGTTTGTATGTTCTTCCTGTGACAGTGTTCTGGTTTCCACCCACATCCCAGACTCATGTAGGTTGGTAGATTGCTGTCCACGATATGTTACCCCTAGCATGTGAGTGAGTGATAAGAATCTGGGAAGAGTTAGTGCACAATTGGAGATAACAAAATGGGCTTGGTTTGAGATCAATGATAAATGAGTGTGTAATGGTCTGCACAGACTTGGTGGTGGGGGGGGGGGAGTTTCCCTGCAGTATGGCTCTAACACCAAAGCTGGGGCATTGATTGTTATTTTTTCCTCTTGTTTTCTGCATTTGTTGAGAAGAACATCCTCCAGATTTTATCAAGATACATAATTTTAAATGAATTATAATTTAAATTAATCTCAATTATATTAACTGGTTTCTATATGCCTTTTGTTGTCCGTTTTGTGGTCAATAACTAGATAATAAATATACAGAGGCATTAGATTATATCATGATTATTAGCACAGTAACAAGTGGGAATAAATGTCAAAATACATTGCTTGTTTTATTGAATTCCTAAATAATTAACTTACTTTCTAATGTTGATTTAGTATATAATAATTTGTAATATTTTATGTTATGCATATATTAGCTAATTGATGTAAAGTGAATAATATAAACCTAGATTATTTCAAGTCAATTTGCAAATGGTAGCAGGGGAATTACTATAACATTATTTTAAAAGATTCAAGTATTTCAGCTTTATGTCATATCTGGAAGCCTTGAATTCAACAAAACAGTCTGCACAGAATTCCCCTGAGGAATGGCAACATGCAAAGCTGCCAAGCTGCTAGATTGTATCACTAGCACTGCTAGGCCATGTGCCAATAGAGAGCATCGCTTTTTTAAGAAACATGTCCTCTCCACAAGGTGAAGCTGTTTTCCATTGAACTAATCTAATTCTTTTTTAATGTCTACATGTTTAGATAGACAAAACTCCATTTTTTGTCCATGTCCCAATTATAAATTAAGATAAAAATATTAATCTATGCCCCTAATTTATTTCTTATCACAACAAAGCCTGTTTTAATAAGACATACGGTTTAAATGATAGACAAATAATTTTCAAATTAAATGTTGGAATCAATATACTTGTAAATATTTATATGAAAATATAAGAAACATAACTTTATGAAAATAATATTACTTTGAATTGTCAATTGTATTGTAATATAGAAAGGGTTCTGGTACATCATCATAATAATCCAACTTTAACATATGGGAACACAGAAAGTGTAATTAAGATAAATATCTTAACTGAAATATGTTTTATAATGATAATCTTGAACCAGCATAACTATACTTGGATCCTAAACATCCAAGCAGTAAATAGTACTTCTTTCAAATCCTTCCTGAGTACTGTTACCATTTTCTTACCACTGCTCCTAAGTCAGTAAGTTATTCTGTGCACATCCATGTAGGTGCTAGTAATATTCAAGTACTTCATGTAAATGAGCTGAGGCATCATTACAGAATCAGAATATTTCCTATCATCTGACTTTCACAAATTTTTCTTTGTAGGCTCTTGATAGAGACATTATTATAATATTTCGTCTTCCAAGAGAGATAACTCATTGTAGAGCAGCAATTAATGCTGAAATTACTCTATACCACAATTTTGTACAGCACTACATGGCAGAATCATATGCTCATTTTGCCCTAAGGTTTTACTTCCAAGGCTGATTGAGCAGACACTTCAAATGGAAAAGCTAACAGGTCTGTACTATTTACTAACATTGAGTACATCAGTGCTATTAATAATAGAAAAAAAATGACTCTTTAAAATTCATTCCATAAATTTAGAATCACTGAGGATCATTGAGATCAAAATCAATGAGTATTTTTGAGAATGTGGCCCTTATTGAAAGCAGACTGCATATTGTACCTACCGCCGGCTAATGTGTGAAATTGTATCCAAGAGAACACAAACTGAGATATGTCTTCTTGATACAATGTCACATGGACATGCAACCATCAAACAAGACAGCTCACACACACAAGAAATCCCTGTGTAATTCTGTTGTGTGCTTATAATTAAATTAGACAGCAATTTAAATTCTTGATTATAATATAGGAAAAGCTAACACAGATAAACATGCACATATTTTACATACTACCACCAAGTTTCCACAAGATGGCAGATAATACACATTTCACCATTCAAGGATAAATGTTGTATTCAGGATGCATTTTAGTTACTCATGGGCCAAAACACAAGGAATGGGGTTACTTCACACAGATAAAAAGCAGACCAATGATTCCCCTTTTAAGATAAAAAGTCTATATTATGCATATCTTTATATTTCAGAATGGTCTGGATATACAGAAATGCCATTTTAATGCATTGATTTGGTGCAATTTGTAATTCCAGTACAAACAGCACATATCTTAAATAATCTACAATTGGACAGATTTTTAAACATTTATATCTCCTCAAAAACTTAGTTTTAAAATGCTTTTTGATCTATTTCAGAGCGGAAACATTAAAATTTGAATGATACAATTACATTTGAATAATACAACTTAAAACAGCAATTAAATTCGCGATGTAAATCTCTATTTAAGTAGGGTTATACTGATCAGCTCCTTAATAAACTTTAATAAGTTATGTCAAAACCTCTTAAAGTGGACTTATCACTGTCCTTTAGTTTCAGGATCCAACTTTTTCTTCCCTGAAGGTATGCAATTTGCACGAAATCTCATTCAAATAATTCATTAAGGTGTGGATAGCTTTGAGGTGTGACCTTATTTTCCCCAAGAACAATATTTAAAATTACCAGGCACGACTATGGAAACTCAGGTTAAATTAGCTTTCAGGTGCTGAGTGAGTTTTGAAAGCTCATTATCACAGAGGGAAATGAGGGAAGAAGATAAGGACTGATGTAAATTTCAGGTTGGATCTGACAAAATTTAAAGGAGGAACCGTGCAAAATTAGAAAATACTGACATTATTTAGATAAATCAACACATGTAGAGGGAAAAGATGAATGCTTCCAGTGCTCATCCTTCTATACTTCATCACTGTTCTCTCCACCAATGCTGATTTATATTTTTAATTTTTGTTTTAGGTTTCCAGCATGTATTTACCATTGTTCTTTGTTGTGTAAAAGATCTGTTACTGAAATCTAAAGATGATGGGTTTGGTTATTAATAGCAATTATCAGAAATTTTATTAGATTTCCATAGATATAGTTAGAGATTGAGTTCTTCTTACTTTCTTACCATCGTAGAGGTTATTATTTGAGTAGTTATACTATACCAAAATACTGTGATGCTGGGAATCTGAAATAATTGAAAAAAATATCAGAAATATTCTGCAGGTCAGATAGCATCTTTGGAGCGAGAAAACAGAGCTAATCTATTACTTTTATGACCCTTAATTGGAAGTTTTGCTTTGATTAGTTACAGGCTATTTGTGCTTAATGAAAGAAAACTTGAAGTGGCTACTGCTGCTCCATGGCAAGATTCCAGGCTAGATTTCCAGTGACATTATTGATCTTAGCTATACCGCTCTAAAGGGGGACTGATTCCAGAGATGGAATTTTTCATATAGAAGAGTGACTACTTTAAATAAATATATTTGTATACAGATCTGAGGAGCTTTGGCAATAATTAAGCCTTGCCTTTGGAAAAATTGCAAACAGAAGATAGCATTCACGTAGTAACATTAAGTATGGTGCCTCAGCTGCAATAAAGGAATGGCAATACTTTTCTAACTCAGGATGCCATGCGATTTGGAGGTGCTGTTCTCCTGCTTCAGCTTTCAATGCCATTCTCAGTGGGAAGGTCACATGTCTGGATGCAGCAGTACTTATTGTAGCAGTTACGGCATCCATAGTGTGAGGTTAGGGAAAGAAGTGAATGCTTCATGGGATAACAATCAGATGCTGCTTTGTCCAGGATGATGTTAAACTTTGAGTATTGCTGGAACTGCATTCATCGCAGTAAGTGGAAGGTATTTCAAGGTATGCCTGTAAATGGTGAAAAGACTTTGGAAAATCGTGAATAAGTCACTCTTGTAGAATACCCAGCATCTGATTCGCTTTTGTAATATTTATATGATTAGTCTCATTGTTTCTGGTTTTTGGTGACCCAGGATGTTTATGGTAATGATGATGTTTATGGAGATGGTCATTTCCCAACACCTGCAGAGATGGATATTATTTAAATGGTGGAGTACCAACTTGTTGTCCAGTTTTGTTTTGCTGTTTGTAGCCATAGCCTATTTCCTTATCTAGGATTTATCCCAGTTTAAAGCCTTTTGAGGAAGAGAAGGTTACCAATAATGAAACAGATTAAAATGGTTGGTCTGTCCAAAGGAACTTCTGCAGAGGTGTTTGGGCTGAAATATTAGTTTTACATCTACAGCTCCATTTATGCTAAGAATTATTCCAAAAATTTACAGATTTTCTTTTATTCCTAATTACTTAAATTTTCCTAAAAAGAAGCACCCTGAATTTATAAACTACCTTTGATATCCCATTCACTATCTCTCAAGTGTTTGACAGCAAAAAAAGTCTTCTTTAAGTGTAGGCACTGTTGCAATGCAAGAAATACTGCAACTAATTTGCACAAAGGCAGTTCCCACATAAAGCACAGCAACAATGACAAATTAATCTGCTTTGCTGACATTGATTAAATAATTATGTTTGGTCAGGCTGTTGGGGTGTATGAGGGGGGCGATGGGTGTAGGGAAAGAAACTCCATGCTCTATTTGTAAAGGTTCCTGGAGATCTTTTTATATTTACCTGTCCTCTTATTAGGAGTTACTTTTTATGAATTAGTTGATGTGACCTCTACAATGTCACTGTAGTAATCTTCACCACACCAAGGATATTATCTTCTGGGTTCCATCCATGGAATGATTGTTGATGCCAGATGGGGTGGTCTGAGTAAGACCGTAAGACATGTGAGAAGAATTAGGCCATTTGGCCTGTCAAGACTGCTCTGCCATTTAATCATGGCTGATTCATTATCCCTCCAGTAGTTGTCTCTAACCTTCATACTCCCTTCCTCCCATCACACTCCAGCTACCTCTCTTTTTCCTCCTCTTTGTCCGTCTCCATCCATCATTCACCTGCCAATATCTCCCAACTTCCTTCCATGTCCCCTCCCCTACTTGTCACCACCTGCCTGCTATCTTTCACTCCGAGAGTCAGTGTCATTCAACATGAAAACACATCCTTCAACCAACTGATCCATGTGTTACCAGTGGGCTAGTCCCATCTGCTGCATTTGGCCAGCAGCCCCCTTAACCTCTCCTATCCATGTTTTGAACTAGTCAGCTTTTAAATTCTGCTGATACGTTCAAAGTAAATCTATTATCAAAGTACACAGATGTCACCATATATAATCCTGAGATTCGTTTGCTTGCAGGCATACTCAGTAAATCCAAGAAGCGTAATAGGATCAACTGCATCCAACAGGATAGACAATATGCAAAAGACCACAAACTGCAAATACAAAAAAAAACTAAATAAAACAGCAATAAAGATCGAGAACATGAGATGAAGAAGCCTTGAAAGTGACCCAAAGGTTGTGGGAACAGTTCAGTGATGAGCGAGCGAAGTTATCCCAACTTGTTCAAGAGTCTATGATTGAAGAACATGGTACTGTGGGTCCTGAGGTTCTTTTACCTTCTTCCCGATGGCAGCATCGAGAAAAAGGCATGGTCTGGGTGGACTGGGCTGTTGATGATGGATATCGGTTTCTTGTAGATTCCATGTAGATGTGCTCAGTAGTGGGTAGGCCTTTACCGGTGATTGACTGGGCCATATCCACTATTTTATATAGGATTTTCTGTTCAAAGGCATTGGCGTTTTCACACCAGACCCTGATGCAGCCAGTCAATATACTCTCCACCACACATCTATAGCAGTTTGTCAGTTTTAGACGTTATGTCAAATCTAGGCAAGCTTCTAAGTAGAGCTGCTGCCATGCTTTTGTTGTAGATGCACATATGTCGCAGGACAGATCCTCTGAAATAACACTGAGGAATTTAAAGTTGCTGAACCTCTTCACCTCCCCACCACCGCGCCCCCCCCCCGCCCCATGAGAACAGGCTCACGGACCTCCAGTTCTCCAGTTTCCTCCTCTTGAAGTCAATAATCAGTTTCTTGGTCTTGCTGACAGTGAGTGAGAGGTTGTTATTGTGGTACCAGTCAACCAGATTTTCAATCTCCCTCCTCTATGCTGATGTGGCCTCAAAGACTGAAATCATAGGGTTACCGGGCGCTGTGGGAGTTTATGAAGGCTCCTCCATGTTTTGACAGTTAAAGCAAGCATAAGAGACATTGAGCTCGTCTGGGAGCAAAGCCTTCTTATCACCTATGCCGCTTGATTTCAGCTTGTAAGAGGTAATAGTATTCAAGTCCTGCCACAGCTGTCAAGCATCCTTCAGTGATTCAAGTTTGATCCGGTATTGCCACTTCACTCCGGCTTTCCGGAGTTTGTACCCAAACTTCTTGTATCTTATTTAGTCACCAGATTTGAATGCCACTGATCTGGCCCTCAGTAGGTTGCAGAACTCAAGTTTCACCCTGGGCGTCAGGGGAAGACACCGAATGATTTTGTGGGAACATACTCATCTACAACTCCTTTTATAAGGTCCGTGACAATTGTGGTGTATTCATTCAGATACACTGATGAGTCCTTGAACGTGGCCCAGTCCACTGACTTGAAGCAATTCTGTAGCTGCTCCTCTGCCTCCTTCGACTACCTTTTTGTTTTCCTTATCTCTGGAGCTTTGCTCTTTACCTCTGCCTGTGTGCAGTTAGGAGAATGATAGCCACGTGATCAGATTTCCTGGAAATTCAGTCTGGGCACAGAATGATAGATATTCATCTTATCGTAATATAGCAATCTAGGGTGTTGGGACCCCTGGTGCTGCAGGTTATATGCTGATGATAACCTGGCAGAGGTTTTCCAAACAAGGCTGATTGAAGACCCCGATTATGATTTGAAATGTGTCTCAGTGGACTGCTTCTTGTTTAGTGATGCATTTTGACTGCTTGATTTACACTGGCTTTTGGCGGTATGTAAACTGTGGTTGGGATCATGGAGGACAACTCTCCCGGTAAGTAGAATGGTTGGCATCTAATTGTTAGATGTTTCAGGTCAGGGGAACAAGAGTATGACAAAACCACCATGTCAGAGCACCACAAAAAATTTATCATGAAATGCAGATCCCAAACTTTTGGCTTCTCTGAATTCGCAGTTCAGTCCACCTTGGGTATCGAGAAGCCTTCAGGTCTTACCAATATATTTGGCTTTTCCCAAGTGAGCCATGTCTCCGAGAAATACAGAACACAGCAATTCCTTATTTCCCTCTGAAATAGCAATCTGGACGTTAGGCCCCAAATCTTCTTCTCCAGAGATTGTACATTTGCTAACAAGATACTGGGTAGACAAAGTGTCCATCCTGTGCATTTCTGCCTGGCTTGGAGTGCCCCTCCTCCTCAACTACTATTTTTGGCAGCTCATTTAAAATATGCACCACCCTTTGCATGAAGAAGTTGTCCCTGATAACCCTCTTAAATCTCTTGCCTCTGATCATAAATCTATGCCCCCTTGCTTTTAGCATGCCCTCCTTGGGAAAATGACAATGTGGTTTCACCCTGTCTATTTTCCTAGTGATCTTAAAAACATCAATCTCTTATGTTCCAGTGAATAAAGTCCTTGTCTACGCTACCTCTCCTTGTAACTCAGGCCTCTCAGGACAGGCAACATCCTGGTAAATCTGACACTCATGCTGGTGTAATAACAACTTCCTATAACAGAATGACTAAAACTGTATACAATACTCCAGCATGCCCTCACTGACATCTTATATAACTGCAATACAACTTTCCAAACTTCTGAATCCAATGCCCTCAAGCCAGCATGCCAAGTGTTCTTCACCTATACCCATCTGTGATATCGTTCCAGCGAACTACACTCAGTGGCCACTTTATTAGGTACGCCTGTTCGTTAATGCAAATATCTGATCAGCCTATCATGTGGTAGCAACTCAAAGCATAAATACATGCAGACTTGGTCAAGGCTTTCATTTGTTATTCAGACCAAACATCAGAATGAGGATGAAATTTGATCTAAGTGACTTTGACTGTGCAATGATTGTTGGTACCAGACGGGGTGGTTTGAGCCATAGCTGATTTTCTCAACTTCATTCTCCTGCCTTCTCCCATAACCTTTGACGCTAATCAAGAACCTAACAACATCCACTTTAAATAAACCGATGACTTGGCCTCCACAGTCAGCTGGGGCAATGAAGCCCACCGATTCACCCTTCAAGCCGCTATGCCCAGCAACCCCTAATTTTACCCTAGCCTAATCACAGGATAATTTACTATGACCAAATAATCTACTAACCAGTACATCTTTGGAATATGGCAGGAAACTGGAGAACCCGGAGAAAACACACGCATTCCATGGGGAGGACATACAGACTCCTTATGGAGGACACTGGGAGCACTCTGAACTCCGATGCCCCAAGCTGTAATAGCATCGCACTAGCCTCTGCACTACTGTGGTGCCTGTGTAACAGTGTCGCAATGTTTTTCTAATAAAAGGAAGTAGTGTCTTTCTATTTTATGATTGTGCCCTCTGGTTTGAGACTCCCTCACTATAGGCAACTTCCTCTTTGTGTGCACTCTATCTAGGCTTTTGAATATTCAGTGATATCCCCCCTCAATCTTCCAAACTCCATTGAGTACAGGCCTAGGGCCATCAAATGCTCTACATACAATCACCCTTTCATTCTCAGGATCATTCTCATGAACCTCCTCTGGACCCTTTTGAATGCCAGCACATCATTTCTTAGATAAGGGGCCAAAAATTGCTTACAATACTTCAAGTGTGGTCTAACTAATATATTATAAAGCTTCAACATTACATCCTTGCTTTTATATTCTAGTTTGAGAGTATCTCAGAAACTTCTGATCTCCTGGGATTTTCATGCACAAAAGTCTCTAGAGTTTATAGAGAATGGTGCGAAAAACAAAAATCATCCAGTGAGCAGCAGGTCTGTGGGAGAAAACTCCTTGCTAATGAGACACCAGAGGAGATGGCCTGACTGGTTCAAGCTGACAGGAAGACGACAGAGTCTCAAATAATCATGCTTGACAAAAGTGGTGAGCAGGAGAGCATCTCTAAACACACATGTTGAATCTTGAACTGGATGGGCTATAGCAGAAGACCACAATAGGTTCCACTCCTATACCTAATAAAGCAGCCACTGAGTGTATGCACTTGCAGTCTTAGATCTCTCTGTTCCATAACACTCCCCAAGGCCCCAACATTCACTGTATGAGTCTACCTCATTTTTGTCTCGCAATAAATACCTCACATTTATCTGGATTGAAAACAATTTGCCAAACCTTAGCCAATATACCTAACTTGTCAAGATCCCTCTAAAATTTTTTTATTACCTTCACACTACAACAATACCTAATTTACTATCATCCACAATAACCTGACACTCAACATCAGTAAGACGAAAGAGCTGATTGCGGATATCAGGAAGGGTAAGACAAAGGAGCACATACCAATCCTCATAGAGGGATCAGAAGTGGAGAGAGTGAGCAGCTTCAAGTTCCTCAGTGTCAAGATCTCTGAGGATCTAACCTGGTCCCAACATAGCGACATAGTTATAAAGAAGGCAAGGCAGTGGCTGTACTTTACTAGGAGTTTAAAGAGGTTTGGCATGTCAATAAATACACTCAAAAACTTCTATAGTTGTACAGTGGAGAGCATTCTGACAGGCTACATCACTGTCTGGTATGGAGGTGCTACTGCACAGGACCGAAAGAAGCTGCAGAAGGTTGTAAATCTAGTTAGCTTCGTCTTGGGCACTGGCCTACAAAGTAAACACAAAATACTCTGCAGATGCTGGGGTCAAAGCAACACTCACGACACGCTGAAGGAACTCAGCAGGTCAGGCAGCATCCGTGGAAACGATCAGTCAAAGTTTCGGGCCAGAACCCTTTGTCAGGACTGAAGAGGGAAGGGGCAGAGGTGTCAGGACTGAAGAGCGAAGGGGCAGAGGTGTCAGGACTGAAGAGGGAAGGAGTTGCCACCCACTTCAACTCTGCTTCACATTCCCATTCAGATATGTCCATACATGGCCTCCTCTACTGCCATGATGAGGCTAAACTCAGGTTGGAGGAGCAACACCTCATATACCATCTGAGTAGTCTCCAGCCCCTTGGTATGAACATTGAATTCTCCAACTTCCAGTAATTCCCTCCCTCTCCCTTCCCCTATCCCAGTTTCACTCTGCTCCCTCCCCCAGCTGCCTATCACCTCCCTCATGGTTCCACCTTCTTCCACTACCCATTGTGCTTCCCCCTATTCCTTCTTCACCTTTCCTGCCTATCAACTCCCTGCTTCCCCTCCCCCACCCCTTTATCTTTCCCCTTACTGGAACCTACCAGCCTTCTTCTTCCCATCCTCCCCCCACCTTCTTTATAGGGCCTCTGCCCCTCCCCTGTACAGTCCTGACAAAGGATTCCAGCCTGAAACGTTGACTGATCGTTTCCACTGATGCTGCCCGACCTGCTGAGTTCCTCCAGCGTGTTGTGAGGCCGACAAAGTACCCAGGACATCTTTAGGGAGTGGTGTCTCAGAAAGGCAGCGTCCATTATTAAGGACCTCCAGCACCCAGGGCATGTCCTTTTCATCAGCTAGGAGATACAGAAGCCTGAAGACATACACTCAGCGATTCAGGAACAGCTTCTTTCCCTCTGCCATCCGATTCCTAAATGGACATTGAAGCTTTGGACACTACCTTACTTTTTAAAAAAAATATACGGTATTCCTGTTTTTGCACATTTTTAAAAACCTATTCAATATACGTAATTGATTTACTTCTTTATTTATTATGTTTTATTTTATTTATTATTAATATTATTTTTTTCTCTCTGCTAGATTATGTATTGCATTGAACTGCTGCTGTTAAGTTAACAAATTTCATGTCACACGCCAGTGATAATAAATCTGATTCTGATTACTAACAATGCCTCGTACATTCAGTCCAAGATTGTTGTCCACATTTTTTTCACTTTTTTTTTCCCATGGTAGAAATGTCAAATGCTAGACAGAGAAGTTTAAAGAAAATATTTTGCTTTTGCACAGGGAGTGATAGGTGCCCTGAATTAATTGCCAGGGGGTGTGAGAGATAGATATAATAGCATTGTTTAAGAGGCATTTAGATAAACATTTATTTCATCAGGCAAGGAATAAAGGGATATGGACCATGTGCCAACAGCTGGAATTACTTTAGATTGGCATTAAGGAAGACACATTCCTGTACTGTACTGTTCTATGTTCCATATTTCTTGATCAAGAACCTATCAAGTTCACCTTTGAGGATACCCAAAGACCTGGTGTTGATGATCATCTTTGAAGAATTCCAAATATTCACATCCTTTGATACCACAAGGTGAAATACTGTTATACTGCTCTCACTTTCTCCTAAGTATTTTTTGAACATTTAGGTCTGCACAGCAATGATGTCTGGTACCAAGTGGTCCTGTTACAACCCACATTCAGCATCAATGAGTAGATTGTTGATGAGTAACTGCTCCAAAGTTTGAAGTAAATGTATTATCAAAGTATGTCTCTATCACCATATACTACCCTAAAATTCACTTTATTACAGACGTTCATAGCAGAACAAAGAAATACAACAGAATCAATGACAAACCACACAAAGATTGATGAACAACAGAAGTGCAAAAGAAGACAAACTGCAAATACAAAAGTCAACAAATCTTTTCATCCTCTTGCCTCTGCTTGGAAATATACTGAATGACGTGTAATTAGCTGGACTGTTTCTGTTTAACAGGAATTGTTTGGAAAGCTTTCCTCTTCATCACGTAATGCCAATATCATTGATGCCTAGTGTTATAGGGAAACAGATGCTTCAGCTATTAAGTATGTGGCAACCAATAAAGACCAATTGCTTTACCAGAGTTAGTTTGACTAGAGACACCTCTAAGAATAGTCAGAATTGCAGTGTGGTTTGGAGAACAAGTCTTCAGCGTTTTAGTTGAAATACTGTATAGCATAGAACATAGAATAGTACAGCACAGTACAGGCCCTTCAGCCCACAATGTTGTGCTGACCCTCAAACCCTGCCTCCCATATAAGCCCCCACTTTAAATTCCTCCATATACCTGTCTCTTAAACTTCACTAGTGTATCTGCCTCCACCACTGACTCAGGCAGTGCATTCCATGCACCACCCACTCTCTGAGTAAAAAACCTTCCTTTAATATCCCCCTTGAACTTCCCACCCCTTACCTTAAAGCCATGTCCTCGTGTATTGAGCAGTGGTGCGCTGGGGAAGAGGCGCTGGCTATCCACTCTATCTATTCCTCTTATTATCTTGTACACCTCTATCATGTCTCCTCTCATCCTCCTTCTCTCCAAAGAGTAAAGCCCTAGCTCCCTTACAGTTTCTTCTAACCATGTTACCATGTGAAACAAAATCAAATTAAATGAAGACTACTGGTGAAGATATCACAATGAAACTGTTCAATCCAGTTGGTATTTTGGAATGAAAATTCCAACTGCTTCCTGCTAATTCTTAATTGTCTAATACAATTTATATTAGAATGGAGCAGAGCTTTGATTTGGTCCAATGGTTGCTGGCTTAATTTTACGCATATTTATTGCTTCCAGGGTTTAGCACAAGTGGTTTTGTGTTGTTGCTTTAATAAGTTGGTAAGTGCTGGCAGGGCCAGTTTATGTGGCTTATTATTAACTGCCCTTGATTATGTGGTGGTGAGCCATCACCTGATCCTTTACAGTCCTACTAGCAGAGGTCTTCCCTCAGATGAAGAAGCTCAGTTGATGGAATGCAGTTCTGCAAGTCTACAGGAGAACCAAGGAGGCAGATGATAGGAAATAAAAAGCAGCTTTAAGCTCAGCTGGCAGGAAGACTGTACACTAGAATGATAAGCCCTGATAAAAATGCTAAAACAAAAGAAAAATGTTTACAAGAGATAGTAAAGTGGCCGCTTTCCATTGTAGTCACAAAAATCAAAACATATGTATTGAAGGGTAAATGTTTTTTTTAAAGAAATCAGGTCAACATTGCTGACAGAGAAGACTGCAGGAGTGCAGTAAATCTCAACCAGCAGGCCTGTCCTTTGGGAAAGAAAGCTTAAGATACTGCTGCAGTTCCACAATGCGCAATCTTGCTTAGGTTATTTTTTGCTTAGTCAACGTAAATGTTAAATTAATCCAGTATCCACAGAAATACCCAACACCAAATGGAACTTTGGCTGAATTAAAATTTTAATAAACAATAAAAATGTTTTGAGAAATAAATGTAGCCACTCAATTTTGAATGTTTGTTCATATGAATCAACAATGTCTCATTTGATATGTTTTTGCTTGCATACAGAATTTTGAATGCAGAGTCAAAAATAGAATATTTCAACAATATTTAAACATACCTTCATCACCAAGGTCCCTGAAAAGATGATGGGTTTGTTTCAGCTTTGTAGCTCTCGTCATCAGTACATCAATATCCTACAAGGAAAATAATCAGAATGAATAGCATTAAAGAATCATAAATTTACTAAAGGTCTTCAACTGCTATGAATTATGTCTTTAATAACTGCTTGAGGAATAAATTACCAAAAAATGGATAAACATAATGAGCCACACCAAACTGGACTTGCCAAGTTTATATTTCGTTTAATCTAACACCTCAATCTAACACCTCTCATGACATCCCAATTAGCTATGGATGGATCATTTTCCTCATAGGGACAGTATTTCTTAAAAAGCTAGCCATTCTTTTCCCACGGGCAAATTTTTGAATCAAATTGCCTGACTTAATTTTGCCACCACACTCCTAATATTTAGATGAGTTTAGTTAAGATCAAGGAGCTTAGGAGGATGATGGCACCTAACAGCGACTCCTTCGCTTGCACCTTCAGAAACAGCTCTATTTCTATCCTTGATATCTCCCTTTTTCCTTCTCAAGGTTCTTTTGAAGACCCTGACCTGGCGTTACATGCTGACTTCGGTTCTTTGCAGAAATGGGACCCACTCTTGGGGCCTCACGACCAGCCACCTTTCAATATGCCTATGTGGTCTGGAAGACTAGTGCGCCTTCAGGGTGCGGATTTTTGTGACTAGAGGCGGGCGGACTCAAGGTCGGTGCTGCTGCCTGGGTGTCGTGGGAGATGGAAGATCGTAAACAGCGAGTTGGCTGCTGGCTGTGTGCCCAGATACCCGAGTTCTTTGGGCACAGAGCTTGGAAAATGCGATGCAACAGACTTTTAACACCATAAATCAGCCAGTTGCTTTGTTATGTCTCCCCTCTCACTGTGAAATGGGGACATCTCTTTTCCCTTATTAGGGACAGAGAGAGCCTGTGGTATGTCGAATACTGGGTGAACGAGTAGTCTTTGAGGTACTGCAAGTCTGTGTCTTTACTGATGCTTTGCTGCATGCTTGAGTGCTCAGTGGGGGGGGTGTTGCTTTGCTGCTGCTTATGCATGGGAGGGAGAGTTGGGGGGGGGTCTTTGGGGTTCTAATATTTAACTGTCATTCATTCTTTGGATCACTCCTCTATCTTCATGGATGTTTTCAAAGAAAAAGAATGTATATTGTATACATTTCTCTGACATCAAATGTACCTATTGAAACCTATTGACACTTAATTCTGACTGATCCGTCACTTTCTTGAACATATTGCAATCATTCTCTCTGGTGGATCCTCTTAATAAGATTACTAATTAACTGTCCTTTATATAATTCCTCACTTGGTTTGATGATGGTACTCTTCAAGAAAGGTGTTTTGAATATACTTACTGAACTCCCAATTTCATTTCCCAGTAGATATGGAGATAAAAGTCTCCCTATAGTATTGTGTTTTGTTTTCCATCAGTTTTTCTTACTTTTGCTTTATTTTAATGGTTTTGAAAGAATGGGGAAATAATTTCATTCTCTGAAATTGAAGTTACAGAAAATAAACTGTTTATTACTTTTAAATGAACAATGATAACTTGTGAGTCTCACTCCCAAGATCAAGGTATCAATCTGCATTTTCTGCTGCAGCACAGCAGCCTGTCTTCCTTCAGTTCTCAATTGCGACTGGTAACAGCTACAAATAGCAACTGTTGTGTGAAAATCAAAAACAGTGTGGCTACTGGAAACCTGAACTAAATCAGTTCACCCCCAGTGGAGATCAGTTCTAATGTAGGCTCTCTGACCTGAAACTGTTTCTCTTTCTGCAAATGTTTCTAACCTGCTGAGTTTTTTTTCCTAGCTTTTTTATTGCTTTCATTGCAGCTATTGGGTAGTGCTTTGGTGAACCTCAAATGATGCAAATTTCACTGATCTGCCCAACCTTCAGTAAAGACTATTAATTTTATGACTGCAACATATTCATGTAATTAAGAGTTGCAATGTGAAGTTGGATTCGTGACTGGTGTGCTATACTACTCTAAGGATCTGCCAAATATCAGTTAAGTTTATATGCTTCAATCTATTTTGACTAACATCAATGCATAAAAGCACAATAAAAAAAATTATGACCACCTGTCGATAAGTGTGGATATTTCTCCATCCAATCAGCTGGGAGGGAAAGAATCAAGTCTGAATCCCTTTGATTAATGTTAGTTAGCAGGTTGACTGCTCTTCGGCCCACAAAGTTGTGCCGAACATGTCCCTACCTTAGAAATTACTAGGCTTAACCATAACCCTCTATTTTTCTAAGCTCCATGTACCTATCCAAAAGTCTCTTAAAAGACCCTATTGTATCCGCCTCCACCACTGTTGCCAGCAGGCCATTCCACGCACTCACCACTCCCTGCGTAAAAAATGTACCACTGACATCTCCTCTGTACCTACTCCCCAGCACCTTAAACCTGTGCCCTCTTGTGGCAGCCATTTCAGCCCTGGGAAAAAGCCTCTGACTATCCACACGATCAATGCCTCTCATCATCTTATACACCCCTATCAGGTCACCTCTCATCCTCCGTCGCTCCGAGGAGAAAAGGCCGAGTTCACTCAACCTGTTTTCATCAGGCATGCTCCCCGATCCAGGCAACATCCTTGTAAATCTCCTGTGCACCCTTTCTATCATTTCCAAGTGGCTCCATAAATGTGAACACTAGTTAAATATTCTACCTTTCTGATGAATCTCAAAATATATTGTGTAGAACAAAGGATTTAAAAATATTATGTTTCCTGTAACATTCATGTCATTCATTTTCTCACTGATGTTGGTGGTCTTGGTAGAAGAATGCATGAACCATTAAATCAAACACAATGGTTACATTATTCCTGACATAATTTTTAAAAAAGTTGAGCAAATCATCCATTTCAAATTTCAATCAATTTATCAACTATATTGAATTACTTGATAAAACCCCCTGCACATTAATTTGCGGCTGCAGAATTTGCTGGGGATTGAAATTGGTGGTTAGTCAATTCAATGAACATTAAATTAAACCTAAATGCAATTATCTGTATGAAAAACTTACCTGCTTTGTTAATTTCTTTTTATTCATCCTACCTGGGGATAAAATAAAGCAAAACCACACTTAGATAAACGTATAAATAAGGACAAACTATAAATTGACAGAACTATATATTGACATGGCTGGTTAGCTGAAAAGGAAACCAAAGATATCCTTAGGAATAAATGTTCAAAGTTTCTCAGCGTGGGCAGTGGTTCCCACAAACTAGACCGCAGAAGAGGTAACTGTGCTACTTCAGGAGGGAGAAAGAAAGCAGATTATAACAAACCAGTTAACCTGACATCAGTGTTTGGGAAAATTCTAGAATGTATTTTGAGGAAGGGGGAAGAGGACATTTGAGAAAATAATAGTTAGGCAGAGTAACTGAATATTAATAGAAATCATGCTTGACAAATCTACTACTTTTATGAGGTTGTAACCAGGCAGAATAGATAAGGAGGGACCAGTATACGTTGCATTTAAACTTTATGGAAGGCCTTCGATTTAATCAAATCAGAGCACTTTAGAGTATGGACAGAAAAACAGAGAGAAAGAATAAATGGATAATTTTCAGACAGATTGATGTTGTACTTCCAACAGATCATAAAGCACATGAATGACTTGGATGAGGGGACCAAAAGAAAGAAATACAAGTTTGTTGATGGCTGTGGGAGTTATGAGGACAATGTAGAGTGGCTTCATGAGGCTCCTGCAACACGTGACCTCTCAACAATTCCACCTCACTTCATCATGCATATTGTCCTTTCAGTTCAACGGCATTTCAGCCTCTCTTAATCTTTCTTTCCATATTAACCTAATTCTCCTACTTTAACCTTTCTATGTCATGTGGCTTTGCAAACCCCATCACCTCAATCACAGATCAGCCATCTCTGTTCATTTCCTTGTATTACCCTCCAATCACACAATCCTAAAACCACTTTCCCTATTTTTCCAAGAGTGAACTCCTGATTCACTTCTGCATACACTAACAAAATTACAAGTCACAGAGTCATAGAGAAGTACAGTGCAGAAACAGGCTTTTTGGCCCATCCAGTCCATGCCAAACTATTTAAACTGCCTACTATCTATGTACCTATCCAAACTTCTCTTAAATGTTGAAATCGAGCTTGTATGCACCACTTGCACCAGCAGCTCATTCCACGCTCTTATGACTCTCTGAGTGAAGAAGCTTCCCATCATGTTCCCCTTAAGCTTTTCTCCTTTTACACTTAACCCATGACCTCTAGTTGTAGTCCCACTCAATCTCAGTGGAAAAAGCCTGCTTGCATTTACCCTATCTATACACCTCAATTTTATATACCTCTATAACATCTCCTCTCAAACTTCTACATTCCAAGAAATAAAATCTTAACCTATTCAATCTTTCCTTATATCTCAGATCCTCCAGGTCCAGCAACATTCTTGAAAAATTTTCTCTGCACTCTTTCAACCTTACTTACATTTTTTCTGTCGGTAGGTGACCAAAACTGCACGTAATACTCCAAAATGAGCTGCACCAATGCCTTATAAAACTTCAACATAACATCCTATCTCTTGTACTCAATACTTTGATTTATGAAGGCAAGGCCAATGTGCTAAAAGCTTTCTTTACTATGTTATCCACCTGTAACACAACTTTCATTGAATTATGGACCTATATTCCTTGATCCTTTTGTTCTACCACACTCCTTACTGCCCATTCATTATGTAAGACCTATCCTGGCTGGTCTGACTGAAGTGCAACATATCACACTTTTCTGCATTAAATTCCATCTGCCATTTTCAGCCCATTTTTCCAGCTGGTCCAGACCCTGCTGCAAGCCATGAATCCTCCTCGCTGTCCACTACACACCCAAATTTTGGTATCATCTGCATTTTTGCTGATTCAGTTAGTTAATCCAGATTGTTAATATAGATGACCAACAACAATAGCACCGATCCCTGCAGCACTCTACTAGTCACAGGCCTCCAGTCAGAGAGGTAACCATTCATTATCCCTCTCTGGCTTCTCCCACAAAGACAATGTCTAATCCAATTTACTACCTCATCCTGAATGCCGAGCAACTGAACTTTCTTGACCAACCTCTCACGTGGGACCTTGTCAAATGCCTTGCTATAGTCCACGTAGACAACATCCACTGCCTTGCCTTCATTAACTTTCCTTGTAACTTCCTCGATAAACACTATGAGATTGGTTAGACACAATCTACCATGCATGGAGCTATGCTGACTAACCTTATTCAATCCATGTCCATCCAAATACTCCTATATCCAGTCTTTTAGAATACCTTCCAATAATTTTCCCACTACTGATGTCAAGCTCAGTAGCCTATAATTACTCTTTTCCTCAGAGGCTACCTGGCCTGCTGAGTTCCTCCAGCATTTTGTATGTGTTGCTATAATTTCCTGGTTTATTTTTAGAGCCCTTTCTTAAACAGCACTGGAACAACACTGGCTATCCTCCAATCCTCTGGTATCTCACCTGTTGCTAAGGATGACATAAATATCTCTGCTCAGACCCCAGCAGTTTCTGAACTTGTCTCCCGCAGGGTCTGATGGAACACCTTGTCAGACCCTGAGGATTTATGCACCCGAATTTGTTTCAAAACAGCAACCCCCGCCCCCTTCTGTAATCTGTATAGGATCCACGAAATTGATAACGCTTTGCCTCACTTCTATAGACTCTGTGCCAATCTCTTGAGTAAATTACAGATGCAAAAAATTCATTTAAGATCTACCCCATTTCTTTTGGCTCCACTCATAGATTGGCATTCTGATTTTCCAGAGGACAAATTTTGTCCCTTGCAATCCTTTTGATCTTAACATATCTGTAGAATTGCTTAGGACTCTCCTTCACCTTGTCTGCAAGGGCAACCTCATGCCTTCTTTTAGCCCTCCTGATTTCTTTAAGTGTTCTCTTGTATTCCTTATACTCCATAAGCACCTCATTTGTTCTTACCTGCCTATATTTGATATGCAGCTCCTTTTTATACTCAACCAGGGCCTCCATCTCTCTTGAAAACCAAGGTTCCCTAAACCTGTTATCTTTACTTTTTATTCTGACAGGTATGTACAAGCTTTGTACTCTCAAAATTTCACTTTTGAAGGCCACCCACCTACCAAGTACATCTTTGCCAGAAAACAGCCCAACCCAATCTACACTTGCCAGATCCTTTCTGATACTCTCAAAATTGGCCTTTCTCTACTTTAGAATCTCAAACTGCAAACCAAACCTATTTTTTTTAACATATTTATTTTGAAACTAATGATGTTGTGATCACATGATGCAAAGTGTTCCTCTGCACAAACTTCCTTCACTTTCTCTGTTGCATTCTGTAACAGCAGCCTGGCTTTTAACTTTAGATTTTGCATGACATCTCTGTGGCTATCATCTGCCAAACCATATTGTTATTTCCACTTCTGAAGCCTTCATCCCAACTAAATCTATTATTTTCTCATATCCCACCAGCTCTAAAAGGATATGACAGGAAGCTAGTTTAATCATATATGGCCAGGTCGGTCAGAACCACAAAAAAGCATTTTCAGTTTAAATACTTGTCAGTCTAAACTGGTCAGGATTTCAGGATCACCTCAGAATGCAAGGATAAAACCGAGCTTTTCTCTACTGAAAATTACCTCCCATGTTGTTTAGTATCTGATCCAAAATCAAATGTGAGAAAGTCATGTACTTCTTTTTCACTGAGGAGTCCATACTTGGTTATGTCTGCCTAAACAGTAGATCAGTGCTTTCCCCCGTACCCTGTGCTTTACCCCACTCTTTTGTTTACCCCTTGATTATTTTTCCAACACCCTGTTTTTCATACTATTCATTGTGCTTAATTCATTTAGAGAATAAAAACTACTTTTATATTAAGGAAGCAGAACATGACACAATATACCACCAGCCACTTATTTAAAACCACTAGAAGTGAAAAAAAGTATAAAGTAATACAAACTCAAAATCATCATACACAAAACAATACTTAGTTCAGTGAGAAATATAAGCTTGTTTAGCTCATTATGCTGTCTTAAATAATGGCTGTGAGGATATTGTTCCTCCTTGGTTTACCACTGCACGTCCCAAATCCACTTGCTTCTGAGTTCAAGCAACACACATAAAAGTTGCTGGTGAACGCAGCAGGCCAGGCAGCATCTCTAGGAAGAGGTACAGTCGATGTTTCAGGCCGAGACCCTTCGTCAGGACTAACTGAAGGAAGAGTGAGTAAGGGATTTGAAAGTTGGAGGGGGAGGGGGAGATCCAAAATGATAGGAGAAGACAGGAGGGGGGAGGGATGGAGCCAAGAGCTGGACAGGTGATAGGCAAAAGGGATACGAGAGGATCATGGGACAGGAGGTCTGGGAAGAAAGACAAGTGGGGGGGAACCCAGAGGATGGGCAAGGGGTATATTCAGAGGGACAGAGGGAGAAAAAGGAGAGTGAGAGAAAGAATGTGTGTATAAAAATAAGTAACAGATGGGGTACGAGGGGGAGGTGGGGCATCAGCGGAAGTTAGAGAAGTCGATGTTCATGCCATCAGGTTGGAGGCTACCCAGACGGAATATAAGGTGTTGTTCCTCCAACCTGAGTGTGGCTTCATCTTTACAGTAGAGGAGGCCGTGGATAGACATGTCAGAATGGGAATGGGATGTGGAATTAAAATGTGTGGCCACTGGGAGATCCTGCTTTCTCTGGCGGACAGAGCGTAGATGTTCAGCAAAGCGATCTCCCAGTCTGCGTCGGGTCTCGCCAATATATAAAAGGCCACATCGGGTGCACCGGACGCAGTATATCACCCCAGTCGACTCACAGGTGAAGTGTTGCCTCACCTGGAAGGACTGTTTGGGGCCCTGAATGGTGGTAAGGGAGGAAGTGTAAGGGCATGTGTAGCACTTCTTCCGCTTACACGGATGTGCCAGGAGGGAGATCAGTGGGGGAGGGATGGGGGGGAACAAGTGGACAAGGGAGTTGCGTAGGGAGCGATCCCTGCGGAATGCAGAGAGACGGGGGGAGGTCCCTACGCAACTCCCTTGTCCACTTGTTCCCCCCCAACCCACCCCCACTGATCTCCCTCCTGGCACATCCGTGTAAGCGGAAGAAGTGCTACACATGCCCATACACTTCCTCCCTTACCACCATTCAGGGCCCCAAACAGTCCTTCCAGGTGAGGCAACACTTCACCTGTGAGTCGACTGGGGTGATATACTGCGTCCGGTGCACCCGATGTGGCCTTTTATATATTGGCGAGACCCGACGCAGACTGGGAGATCGCTTTGCTGAACATCTACGCTCTGTCCGCCAGAGAAAGCAGGATCTCCCAGTGGCCACACATTTTAATTCCACATCCCATTCCCATTCTGACATGTCTATCCACGGCCTCCTCTACTGTAAAGATGAAGCCACACTCAGGTTGGAGGAACAACACCTTATATTCCGTCTGGGTAGCCTCCAACCTGATGGCATGAACATCGACTTCTCTAACTTCCGCTGATGCCCCACCTCCCCCTCGTACCCCATCTGTTACTTATTTTTATACACACATTCTTTCTCTCACTCTCCTTTTTCTCCCTCTGTCCCTCTGAATATACCCCTTGCCCATCCTCTGGGTTCCCCCCCCCCGTCTTTCTTCCGGGACCTCCTGTCCCATGATCCTCTCGTATCCCTTTTGCCAATCACCTGTCCAGCTCTTGGCTCCATCCCTCCCCCTCCTGTCTTCTCCTATCATTTTGGATCTCCCCCTCCCCCTCCAACTTTCAAATCCCTTACTCACTCTTCCTTCAGTTAGTCCTGACGAAGGGTCTCGGCCTGAAACGTCGACTGCACCTCTTCCTAGAGATGCTGCCTGGCCTGCTGCGTTCACCAGCAACTTTTATGTGTATTGCTTGAATTTCCAGCATCTGCAGAATTCCTGTTGTTTGCTTCTGAGTTCACACCTGTTTGCTAACAGTCTGTGCCTAAGGGCATGTAGTGGGGAATAGTCTTATGTGTTAAAAAGGTTCCGTCTCAGATACAGATTGAGGGGAACTTCATAATGAATAGTTCTCACCAGTGTGAAGCACTGCTGAAATGTAAATTTCTGAACTTAAAAAGACCAATCTTGGTATATTTTAAATACTGATGCAATAATAATTATAGTTAGGATTTAAAAGACACCCAGAATAAGGGAGTGTAGCATATTACATTTTTTACCTGTGAGTATTGAAATGTACTTATCTGCAAAAAAATGACAACTTTTACAGAAGTGATTCTGATAATTAGCACAGGAATCTGCTTGTATGCTTTATCAAGTTTATTGGACATGGAAAAAACACATCTGAGATGGACTGTGAGAGTGTGTTAATATAATGTGTCTGTGTGTCTGGCTCAAGTGGCTTACAAGGTGGCAGTTAATATGGAGAGTACATGGAACAACACTCTTGGGAATGGCAGTGGAACAGTGGGACTAAAATATTGGCGTCCCTAGACCTCCCACTTAGGGAGTATTTGAAAAGACTTATGCTGACCAGTTCTGCAATTCACTAGATATAATCTCTATGGAAACTCTGTCAACATTATTGAAGATTGGTGGTTACAAAGCCAAGAATTTTATTAACATTCCCCTCTTAAGACCAAGAGGACTGATATTATTGCTGGTCCTGTTCATCTTGTGATCCTTCCTGTTGGTTAAATTAAAAGAAAACTTTTGCCAGCACCTTAGCAAATTTGTCAATTTTATCACCTTGTCACACTTTCTAGTCTGAAAACCGGCCCTGTCTCCTTTCTTCCCAGTCCCACTTATTTCCAGTTTCTAACCTCTTCTTCTGGCATCCTATCCTTACTCTCTTCATGCTGAACACTTTACCCCCAAGATCTATCTCCTGTTCCCTCCTAGTCCTCATCAGCTGATATTGTTAATACTTCCCTTAACAACATTATCCAAAAACACAGTGTCAGTTTTCACATGTTCACTGATATCATCAAAACCTACTTTATGATATCATGATTCCCCAGAATCTAATTTGTCAATCTGCCTATCTAATATCCAGTAATAAGCTCCAAATGAATATGGGGAAGAATGAAGCATTAGTTCATGGTCCATGCCACAGAGTCCATTCTCCAACTATCATCTCCATCTCTCTCATTGGTCTCAAACTGAGCAAGATTTGGCCTTATACCCAACCAAAAGATGAGCTTTAAACAACATTCCCACATTATCACTAAAATTGCCAATTTTACCTCTACCACACAGCCCGTCATCTTTTTTTTTGTACTCAAGTGTACTCTGGATGTTACTCACCTATTACCCATTCATGCTTTTGTTACATCAAAATTTGACTATTTTGACCTACTCATCTTACCCTCTGTAAACATATGTTCATTTAAAACTCTGCCCTGTGCTCCAAGTTGCAATAAGTCCCAGTCACCAATCATTCCTGCTTGTAATGACCAACACAACATCAGTTTTCAGATATCTCCCAGCTCTACTTAAATAATATCTTCCTGATTTCAAAATTTCCATTCTATTTTTCAAATCCATTCATAGTCTCACCCTCCTTATCTACATCCTTCTGAAATATCTGACCATCTTGTTATCGTGATGCTAATTATTCATATGTTCAGCTGCCAATTCATTAAGCTCTATCACACTCCCTGTCCTTTAACCTTTCTCTCTCCTTCAATAATCCTCAAAATCAACTTTTGTCGGGTCTTAAACGAATGCCCTATTACCTTCTTATACGGCTTGTCAATAGTTCATCATTTCCCTAAAGAACCATGTAAATAAAGTTGTCATGAGCAGCAAAGCTTTTCTGCGATATGGACTTAACAACCTCTAAATTCAGTAGTAGTTTATCTATAAAATGGTTTGCTGACATTGTAGCTTGTAAGAAGCTCAAAGGAAGCTGAGTAAAACTTTGGATTATTTGGTGCCAGGTAGACGATGTTAGAGGAACGGCTACAAAAAAAAAGGACATGATTATATACTGTAGTATCTTATACTACTTACCACAGATTCGGGTCACTCAAACTAGTTGGCTCAGCCAGAATTTATGTCCCACATGAGCTTCCTCTTATTTATCGATTTGTTTATTTATTTATTCATTCATTCTTATCCATCAATATATATTTTCTTTCCCTCCCTCATCTCTGTTTCTTCAGTTGCTCCTTGAAAAATGCTAAATGCTAATTGCTTTGTGCTCCTTGAATGTTAGGCTGACTAAAGCTGCAAAGCCAACACTATAATTGAGCTAATTGCAATAGAAGTATCATTTAACATTGAAGTGGCATAATATATTACACGGCATTCACAGTATAACCTCCAGTGAAACTGTTGAGTTTTACTATTTCTGAAAGGGAAAGGCGGAGCAAAGAAAGATTTTGGCCAAAAGATGGACAGAAAGTTGCTCATTTACAACTAGAGAAAGGAATTGATGGTAAAATGGGTTCAGGCCTTGATTGGAGCTTTATCACTCTTTTATGAAGAAAAGAATGTGCATATGATGGGGAGGAATCTAGACTCATGACATGGAAAACTGAAACACAAATTAAATACCATTTGTACATTTTGTTAACGTAATGTCACACAGATGCCAATTACATTGCTCACATAAACCTTAAGAATATTAGAAAGTCACACAAAGATTTATGTCATCAGGCAGGCACTTATGTTGGACTGCATCACTGAAGTAACTGTATTTAACTATCACTACTAGCAATTCTTTTGTAGGAAAACAACTACATATAGGTTTAAACAAATGGTAATCCAGATAGAATTCTGCATTTATGTTACTTATTTTCTTTATGATTACACCTGGACTAGTGTAGAAAGAAATTATACTATAAAATTCCCAGAACTAAATTTAATAGGCATTCTAAAAACTTTGTGATTATAATTGGCTACTGATATAAAATTAAAATTTTTCATTGTTGATATTTATTAACTTTCATACAGATGCATAATAGGTACATTTATAGAGAGACAGTGATTGACTTGCTATTGAGCTCATGCCATAATAATACCTTTGTAGAATTTGTAGATTTTGTTTTTAACTTCCTTTTGAAATGTCTTTGAACAATTCTCACTTTAGGCCCTTAGATTCCAAAGGGTTAAAACTAAATATAAACTCAATAAGCAATTCTAGAACTGTACACAAATTATTGCTGCCAAAATATGAATCTATTCTTTATATTCTTATTGACAGGACATGGTTCCATACTCTGAATCACTGGCAGTCTTATATTTATAGAGCTGAAACAAATAAGGAGCTGCAGTTTTAATACAGCATCCCAAAGAGTGAAATGATCTCTAGCGTTAATAAAAAGAATAATTTCTGTGTCGTAGACAGGTTTTTCCAGACTTAACACCATTCGCTACCACAAGTAGAGGCACAGTGCATCACACTAGCACAAGTGGGGGTCAAAGTGGGGAGGGGGTTATATTTAACTTGTAACATTTATTGTACAGCTACCATGAGAATTCAAAAGTGAAGGATAAATAGAAAAAAAAGGAATATCCCCATCTGAGACATTTTAAGATTCCATGAAATAAAAAAAGACAGTTTATGTAATATGAACATTCCAAGAAGCTATCAGTGTCAGGACATTGTAAAGCACACTAAAATCTGCAAAGGAACCATTTTATGGATTTTTCTTCTATTGGAGACAATTGTTGAAAGCTTGTATATGTTAATTCTAAATTATCAACACATTAGGTAATTGACCAGTGGACCTTTGAAAAAAAAACAAGCATACAGCTATCGGGAGGGAATTTTAAGGAGCAGTGGTCCCAAGGAATAACATTAATGTAAATGACACCATGCTTTTAATGCAATGAAACATTCAAAGGAATGCCACAAGAGAGTTATTGAATATAAAATCACCATTGTGCCACATTAGGAGATATTAATCAAATAATGAAAAACCCTGATTAGGGCGAGTTTTAGAGAGCTGGAATAAAGTAAAACAGCAATGAAGTTTGGGGATGTTAAGAGGCTAGGACTGTTAGTTGAGTTAAGGCTGGAAGAAGTCCCAGTGAAAAGGAGGATCACAGCATGTTATTTTGTACCATTGTATAAAGATAAACATTACCAATAGAACAAAGTAAAAGAAATCATACATTGTTGCAGTGTTCACATGTTGCAAAAATAATAACGTGACCTTGTTTTACCAACTACTCCTAAGTCCAGCTTCTCTTTGAAAAGACTCACTGGATGGTGTTTGTGAACAAGATGGATATCCACTTTTAGATCACAAAGGGGTAATATACTGTTTCAAAGTTCAAAGTATGTATACATTATACAATCTTGAGTTTTGTCTCCTGACAGGCAGCCACAAAGCAAAGAAACTTAAAGGAACCCATTGAAAAAAGACCATCAAACACCCAATGTGCAGAGAGGAAAAGAAGCAAATAGCACTGAGAACTGAAGTTTCATGGAAATGAGAAAGCCAGGCACACTGCAGCTGGGAAAGGTTGAAGCCTCAGTTCAGCACGGAGCAGCGAGCAGAACCCACCTGTCCCTTGCCTCCGGCCCTGACACCCTGACCCTGTGGTTCAGTGCTTAACTCATTCAAACATCAGTTCTTTCCTCTTCCTTTGACCACTCTGGCAACTGGACTCGGCTTCCACGGTTCAGACCGTACCTGACCTTTCCAATTCGGCTCGGCGCTTCGATCAATCAAACCTCAGGTCTTTTCTCGCTCTCAGGGACGCATCTACTCTGCCTTGCCTCTGCTCGCCTCTCCATTGTTTGCAGTGGTCATTATTAATAAAGTTCTTAGCTGTTTTCTTTGTTTTGTTTGTCACTGATAAGTAGTCACTGGGCTTCACCAATGCCATCTTAAACCAAAAGTTTGATGATACCAAAAGTCGAAGGAGCAGAATTAGGCGATGTTGCCTATTGAGTCATCATGTCTAATTTATTATCCCTCTCAACCCCATTCTCCTGTTTCACCCCATGAACTTTGGTGCCCTGAGTAATCAAAAATCTATCAACCTCTGCTTTAAATATACTCAATGACTTGGCCTCCACAGCTGTCCACTGCAATGAATTGTACAGATTCATCAGCCTCTGGCTGAAGAAGTTCCTCCTCATCTTGGATGTCCCTCTGTTCTGAGGCTGTGTCCTCTGGTTCTAGACTCATACACTATAGGAAACATCCTCTCCACATCCACTATCTAAGCCTTTCAAAATTCGATAATTTTTAGTTAGTTCCCCTTCATTTATCTAAATTCCAATGAGCACAGGCCCAGAGCCATAAAACACTCCTCATACATTAACCCATTCGTTCCCAGAATTATTCTTGTAAAACTTCCTCCAGATCCTCTCCAATGCCAGCACAACTTTTCTTAGATATGTGTTCAAAACTGCTCAGAACACTCCAAGTGTGGTCTGACCAATGCCTTATTAAGTCTCTGTATCACATCTAGTCTTCTTGAAATGAATGCTAACATTGCATTTGCTTTCCTCACCACTGATTTAACCTAAAAATTAACCTTTGGGAAATCCTGTTCGAGGACTCCCAAGTCCCTTTATGCCTCTAATTTTGTATTTTCTCCCCGTATAGAAAATAATCTACACATTTATTCCTTCTACCAAAGTGCATAACCGTACACTTCCCTGCACTATATTTCATCTTCCACTACTTTGCTCATTCTCCCAATCTGTCCAAGTCCTGCAGACTCCCTGCTCCTTCAACACTACCTGCTCCTCCACCATCTTTGTATCATCTGCGAAATTGGCCACAAAGCCTTCAATTTGTCATACAACATTGACATATAACATAAAAAGAAACGGTTCCAACACTGATACCTGCAAAACACCACTAGTCACTGGCAGACAACCAGAAAAGGCCTTCTTTATTCCCACTCTTTGCCTTCCGCCAGTCAGCTAGTCTTCTATCCTTGCTAGTATCTTTCCTGTTATACCATGGGCTCTTATCATGCTAAGCAGCATCATGTGTGGCACCTTGTCAAAGATCTTCTGAAAACCCAAGTACATAACTGACACTCCTTTGTCTATCCTGCCTGTTTGTTTTCCCTCAAAGAATTTCAACAGATTAATCAGGCAAGATTACCCCTTAAGGAAACCATGCTGACTTTGGCCTACTTTATCATACACCTCCAAATACCCAGAAACCTGAATAAGGCCAACCACTGAAATCAGACTAACTGGCTTATAATTTCCTTTCTTCTGCCTCCTTCCCTTCTTAAAGGATGGAGTAACACTCACAATTTTCTAGTCCTCTGGAACCATTCCAGAATCTAGTGATTAATTAAAGATCATTACCAATGCCTCTACATCTACCTCTTTCAGAACCCTGGGGTGTAGTCCATCTGGTCCAGGTAACTTATCTACTTTCAGACCTTTCAGCTTCCCAAGAAGCTCTCCTTAGCAATAGCAAATAAATTCTCTTCTGCCCACTGACACTCTCAAATTTTTGGCATACTGCTAATGTCTTCCACTGTGAGTACTGATGCAAAATACATTAAATTCATCTGCCATTTCTTTGTCCCCATTAATACCTCTCCAGCATCTTTTTCCAGTGGTCCAATATCCATTTTCACCTCTCTTTTAATTTTTACACATCTCAAAAAACTATTGGTATACTCTTTGATATTACTGGCTAGCTTACCTTTATCCTCTCTTTATGGCTTATTTAGTTACTTCCTGTTTGTTTTTAAAAGCTTCCCAATCCTCTAACTTCCCACTAATTTTTGCTCTTATATGCCTTTTCTTTTGCTTTTATGCTTTATTTGACTTCCCTTGTCAGCCATGGTTGCCTCATCCTCCCTTTAGAATAGTTCTTCATCCTGGAACAGATTGTTATATGAAGAGTGTTTGATGGTTCTGGGCCTGCATGCACTAGAATTCAGAAGAACCTCCTTTGAACCCTCTCCAGTTTCAGCACGTCCTTTCTAAGATAAGGGACACAAAACTGCTCACAATACTCCAAGTGAGGCCTCACCATGCTTTATAAAGCCTCAACATCACATCCTTGCTTTTATATTCTAGTCCTCTTGAAATGAATGCTAACATCGCATTTGCCTTCCTCAGCACAGACTCAACCTACAAATTAACTGCTCAAAGACTCCCAACTTCCTTTGCACCTCAGGTTTTTGTATTTTCTCTCCATTTAGAAAATAGTCTGCTCTTTTAGTTCTCCACCAAAGTGCATGGCTATATACTTCCCAACACTGTATTCCATCTGCCACTTATTTGCCCCTTCTCCTAATCTGCCTAAGTCCTGTAGCCTCTCTTCTTCCTCAAAACTACCTGCTCCTCTATCTGTCTTCATATCTTCCATCTCCAAACTTTGCAACAAAGCCATCAATTCCGTTAATGAAGTCATTGACATACAATGTAAAAAGAAGTGGTCCTAAAACAGACCCCTGTGGAACACTACGAGTCACTGGCAGCCAACCAGAGAAAGCTCCCTTTATTCCCACTCTTTGCCTCCTGCCAATCAGCCATTGCCTTATCCATGCCAGTATCTTTCCTGTAGTACCATAGGTTCTTAACTTGCTAAACTGCTACATGTGTAGCACCTTGTCAAAGGCCTTCTGGAACTCCAAGTACACAACATCCATCAATTCTCTTTTGTCCATTCTGCTTGTTATTTCTTCAAAGAATTCCAACAGATTTGTCAGGCAATATTTTCCCTTGAGGAAACCACATCCTTATCAATCAACTCCAATATCTTCCCAACTATTAAGATCAGACTAACCGGCTTATTAACACACATCAAAGTTGCTGGTGAACGCAGCAGGCCAGGCAGCATCTCTAGGAAGAGGTACAGTCGACGTTTCAGGCCAAGACCCTTTGAAGGGTCCTGACGAAGGGTCTCGGCCTGAAAGGTTGACTGTACCTCTTCCTACAGATGCTGCCTGGCCTGCTGCGTTCAGCAGCAACTTTGATGTGTGTTGCTTGAATTTCCAGCATCTGCAGAATTCCTGTTGTAACTGGCTTATTATTTCCTTTTCCTGTCTCTCTCCCTTCTTGAAGAGTGATGTGATATTTGCAATTTTCCAGTGTTCAAGAATCATTACAGAATCTAGTGATTCTTGAAAGATCATTACAAATGCCACCACAATATCTTTAGCCACCTCTTTCAGAACCCTGGGGTGCACGCCTTCTGGTCCAGGAAACTTGCCTATCATATTCCATATAATGCATGTATTCAAATGTAACACCTTCAGTCCTGCATTCATCACCCATTTTGATTTTTCCCCCATGTTACACTTCAACTTATCCTATTCATTGCAATTATTCTCCTATCAGTTGCCTGTCCTTCCTCACAGTCTCAATGCAGCGACCTGTATACTATCCTCAACTCTATCACTCCAGTTCGCTTTCCCCTGCCAGATTAGTTTAATCCCTCTCCAACAGCTCTTGCAAACTTGCCTACGAGGATATTGGTCACCCTTGGGTTCAGGTGTAACCCTTCCTTTTCCCCTCAGAGTTATGACTCATTTATCTGTACCATCATCCCCGCAGGCTCTGCTCTTCAGCTTCTTTCCCAATTTCCTATACTCATAGCATAGGACCTCTTCCAGCTTTCTACCTATGTCACTGGTGCCGATAAGCACCATGACCTCTGGCTGCTCAGCCTTCCTCTCGAGAATCTTCCACAGCCACTCTGTGACATCCTGGACCCTAGCATATGGGAGGCAATGCACCACCCTGGCTTCTCTTTCACAGCCACAGATTCTGCTGTCCATTCCCCTAATTAGCAAGTCTCCTAATGCTACCACTCTGCCTGACTTTACCCTTACCTGCTGAGCCTCAGAGCTGGCCACAATGCCACTGTCTTGGATACTGCTGCTGTACCCTGATAGATCATCCCCGTCTCCCCCCCCCCAACACCCCAGGCAGTATCCAAAGGCATATACTTGTTGTTAAGGGAAATGGGCTCAGGGGAACTCTGCAGTAACTGCTTACTCCCCTTACTTCTCCAGGTGGTCACCCATCTACTATCTGAAGCTTACTCTCTGGGTGTAATTTCTTCAGTAAAGTCTCATCTGGTAAAGGTTATACTGCTAATGCTGTAGGGTATTTCATGTAATGGGCTTTTTGTAGAAGCCGTGTGCTTACTGGCAGTGCTTGGATTACCATTAAGGATAAAGGATGCTTGGGATTGTGTGTTATCCAATCAGGAGAGTGGAACTGAAAGAAGGTTCTAGAGAAGGCTGGGGAGTGGGTTTTTCTGACTGACATCGGTGTAGGTCGAGGGCATTGTTTGGCGAGAGATAAGGAGAGAAGACGCTGGAGAGAACCAGCCATAGGATTTGTTCTGGATGGAGCCCAAGGTGTGGAGGTCTACCGAGGATTGGTGAATATGGCTTTTGGTAGATTTGAGACTTGCCTAAAAGATTGCAATGATTGCAGACTGCTGAAAAGTTCCAAAACACTCCGAGCTCTTTAAATCTCACGCAGTCTCACTGACGAATGACTTCTCCGGATTATGACATGACAACATATAAAAAGGTTAATATGTGCATATGCACAAGTAGGAGTGAAAGAACAGATTTTAAGTTCTGAATTGGGAATATTTTTGCATATGCAGAGCTCCAAAAAGCAAAGTTAAAAAATGATGAAAGTATTGCCTAAATATTAAGTCTTACTTGCACCTAAATGTGTCATCAAAACTAGATTATTATGTTCTGTGAACGATGGAGAATTATTTGTCACTGGCAGCTAAAACAACTTACTCTTAAGCCAGCAATATTGCAGCTTTCTCTTGCCCTCACATAATTTAAAATATATCATCAGACAAAATGGATTTGCATATCCTTGGTATATAAAGAGTAAATACAAAAAACATTATAGCCCAGAACTTAGGGCAGTACTCTCAAAGAAAACCCCTCATTAAAGTTCCAGTGATCTCAGTGGCAAAAATCTCTTTTCTGATTTCTATCTTTGTTCCTATGCGCTATCAGGTATCAGTTTAATGGAATTTGCAGCGGCTAGTAGCTATGCTGCTGCCAAACTGCTCTGAGGAATCAATCACATCAAGAATCCCCAGCACACTAAGATAAAAACACCATTTTAAATGAACCCTTTAAACATATTTTATAAATTGTTAAATAAACATAGAAACATACAAAGTAAATCTTTAAATAAAATATTTTATTTTGAAGTATTTGGCCAAGGAAATTATAATGCATATACAAAAATATTAGTGATTACGGCTTGGTGTACCTTTAAAAATTCACCAGGTCCTTATGCAATGAAGGATTAAATTTTTAGGGGATTTCAAAGGTGGGGGGGGGGTAAACCAAATCAGAGAAAGCAACTTTTGGATTTTTACATTAAATTATGCATTTGTGAAAATCGCTAAGTCTCTGTCAGATTCATAGAGCAGTGGTGACAAACAGCAATAATTTCATAGTGACTAATTTTGAAATTCTGGACCATTCTGTATCTCAATTCCCTGATTTCTGTTTACTTCTCTACCTCCATAGATCTTTAGAACTGTGAGTTCACATCCTACAAGTACACAGAAGAGTACAGCACAGTATGTGGCCTTTGGCCCATGATGATGTACCAAACTATATAAAACTACTTCCCTTCTACACAGCCCATTCCTTTTAATTTCCCACTTTCTTATTTTAGTACAATCCTCATTACCAATTCACCATGCAGTGGAAATAATTTTTCTGTTCACTCTATTAAACCCTTTTATTCTAAACACTTCTCATTGTTCCTCATTATAACTTTGTCCTTCATAATTTTTGTTGCATTTTTCAGATTTTACAACACCTTTCAATTTTGGAAACATCCTATGGTTTAGGTTCACTAAACTGTAACATCTGCAGGACACCAACATGGTTTCCATAATTAAAACCCATACTTGCTCATGATACCTAAATATGGTATATTTTTATTTTTGTTTATATTTGAAACTGAACTGTTATGAATATAATCAAATCATGACTTTACTTTAAAAATCTTATGCACTTTCCTTTGTTTTGCCCGGACATCTTGACAGAAATCCTTGCATATTCTTTAATGACAGGTGTAGGCCCAGAAGTTAGTAGAACAATCAATGTAATTCTTCCACTTAAGAGAGGCTTTACAGACATACCAAGAAATGATCAGATGCTGAGCCTTACATCAGCAGTAGGAAAATCACTGGAGAAGATTCTCATAGATGGGATCTACTCACATCGGGAAAAGCAGAGACTTATTAGGACAATATCATGGCTTTATTTAGGGGTGGTTTTGTTTTACAAACTTGGTAAAGATTTTTTTGAGGAAGTGATGACTGATAAGGGCAGAACAGCAGAGTTAGTAAACATAAAGATTTGATAAGGTCCCTCATGGTAGCTTGAACCACATGGGAGCCATGCTGGATTGGTAAATTGGATAAAAAATCGATTGGCCACAGAATACAGAGGATAGTCATGGAGTGGTGTTTTTCTGACCCAAGGTCTGTGACTAATAGTGCTCCACAAGGATCACTGCTAAGACCACTGTATTATGATACACGTACTGTAAATGATTTGCAAAAAAATGTACATGGGCTGATTAATAAATTTGCAGACAACACAAAAGTTGTCAGGGTTGCGGATAGTGAGGAAGGCTATCAAAGGATTTAGCAGGATATAGACCACATGGAAATATGAGCAGAGAAATGGCAGATGGTGTCTAATCTGGACAGGCTCTGCAGCTGTCCACCAGTCATCTTTCAGTTTTAAGTAGCAAGTTTAAGCACCATTGGCCAGTTTTATGCTGACACTTATTATACTGATGTAAATGCAAATTACTGACAGCATTACTGCTTCATTAAAGCAGTTCAGCTATTTCACACATTGCTAGAAGCCTTTTGTTGAGACAATGCTTTATTCTGCCTGTGAGGAAAAGTCAAAATAATCTAACATTTTTGATATATTTCCACTGCAGGAATAGGAGAGTATACATGCAAGCTAACTGAACGTTGATTTTGTAAATCAATGTGCGAGATCATTTTGCGTTGAAGTTCACAGCTAGGATTTGCTGACCCTCACATGATATGAATGGACTGAACAGATGTGATAAGTTAAAGGATAATGATTGCTAAACAATGTCAGAAATAGTCTAAGAATGATGTTTCAATGTATCCCTTGAGATCTAGTGAGGAATCAGAATTTCCAGAAGGAAATTTCCTTGGTGTGACTCTGGTACAGGGAGAAGACTTACTCCAAAGGAGCTGCTGGAAGAAGTCAACTGTGTCCTTGTCTCCTTGTCCTTGAACACAAATACATTTCTCTCTTTCTCTTTGCCTTGACTAGGTTAGTCTTCTTCCTGCCCATTAAGTTATGAAATCCTGAGTTGTCAATATTATTCCTCAAGCCCATACCTTCTTCCTTTCTAACCTCCACATTTTTTCTTTCTGTTCTAAAAACAGTGTACATGCTTCCTTCCTGCATTGATGACAACTGCTTTAAACAATAGGAGGAAAGTAACATGGTGTATGGCAGAGATTTTGAGTATAACGCAAAGAAAAATATGTAACTAGGATGATGCAGCAGAAATGCCAAGGAAACCTTAAACGTGACAAGATTATAGTATTCATTAATACAAGTTTAAAATAGAAAGAATGGTGTAAAAGTATGCTCTCATTTTATTACAACTCATTCAAAAATACACGTCTTTCTTTACAAACCAGAAGAACTCAGACCCAATAAATCAGCTGAAAAAAGATGAGTAACACACACAACACACTGGAGTTCAGTCCTTCGTCAGGACTGGGTTCTGGCCCGAAACGTTTCCACGGATGCTGCCCAACCTGCTGAGTTCCTCCAGCATGTTGTGAGTGTTGCTTTGACCCCAGCATCTGCAGAGTATTTTGTGAAAAAAGATGAGTGATGTTCTTGGATGACTACAGAGCACTACAGTAATCTGTTCAACTGCCTATTCTGCATTGGTTTCTGGGTGACCTAGTCAGTGGCGGGAATTTTGTGAACATTCAATTGAAAACTTGATGCGGAGGAAAAAGAAAAGGTCCAAAATTTATGTTCCCTTTCTGTTGAGAGTTCCAATTTACTTGACAAAATCTGGAGCTAATTCCAATACATTATTGTTTAATCCAAGAAATGGAAATATAACTCAGGGTAAAAACATCAGATATTTACCTGGTTTTACATTTTTTCCATACAGTATTCTTCATTAAATGAAATAAAGTACAACTGGGACAACAGGGGTTTCTAACAGAGAAGGCAAACTATAAGTCCACAAGATACAGGAGCGGAATTGGGCCATTTGACCCATCATGTCTGCTCCGCCATTTCATCATGGCTGATCCAATTCTCCTTTCAGCACCAATCTCCTGCCTTCTCCCCGTATCCCGTCATGCTCTGACTAAAAAAGAATCTATCAGCCTCTGCCTTAAATATACATAAAGACTTGGTCTCCACAGCTGCCTGTGGTAAAGAATGCCACAGATTCACCACTCTCTGGGAAAGAAATTCCTCCTCATCTCCATTCTAAAATGATGCCCGTCTATTCTGAGCCTGTCCCCTCTGGTCTTGGACTCTCTCACCATAGGAAACATCCTTTCCACATCCACTCTGTCAAGGCCTTTCACAATTTGATATGTTTCAAAGAGGTCACCCTTCATTCTTCTGGACTCCAGTGAATACAGGCCCAGAGCTTTCAAACATTCTTCATAAGACAAGTCATTCAATCTTGGAATCATTTTCATGAACCTCCTTTGAACTCTCTCCATTTCCAACAAATCCGTTCTAAGATGAGGAGCCCAAAATTGCACACGATACTCCAAGTGAAGCTTCACCAGTGCTTTATAAAATCTTAATATTACATCCTTGCTTTTATATTCTGGTCCTCTTGAAATGAATGCTAACATTGCATTTGCCTTCTGTACTACAGACTCAACCTGCAAAATAACTTTTAGGGAATCCTATACAAGGATTCCCAAGTCAATTCATGCCTCTATTTTTTGTATTTTCTCTCCATTTAGAAAATAGTCAACCCTTTAATTTCTTCTACCAAAGTGCATGACCATATACTTCCCAACACCGTATTCCATCTGCCATTTCTTTGCCCATTCTCCTAATCTGTCTAGGTCCTTCTGTAACCTCTCTACTTCCACAACACTACCTGCCCCATCCACCTATCTTCATATCGTCTGCAAACTTTGCAACAAAGCCATCAATTTCATCATCCAAATCATTGACTTGTAATGTAAAATGAATCGGTCCCAACACCAAACTCTGTGGAACACCGCTAGTCACCGGCAGCCAACCAGAAAATTCCCACTCTTTGCCTCCTGCAAATCAGCCACTGCTTTATCCATGCTCGAATCTTTCCTGTAATACCATGGGCTTGTAGCTTGTTAAGCAGCTCATGTGTGGCACCTTGTCAAAAGCCTTCTGAAAAATCCAAGTGCACAACATCCACCAATTCTCTTTTGTCTATCCTGCTTGTTATTTCTTCAAAGAATTCCAACAGATTTGTCAGGCAAGATTTTCCCTTGAGCAAACCATGCTGACTATGGCCTATTTTATCATGTGTCTCCAAGTACCCTGAGACCTCATTCTTAATAATCGACTCCAACATCTTCCCAACCACTGGGATTAGACTAACTGGTCTATAGTTTCCTATTTTCTGCCTCCCTGCCTTCTTGGAGCGACATTTGCAATTTTCCAGTCTTATGGAACCATTCCAGAATCTAGTGATTCTTGAAAGGTCATTATTAATGCCTCCACAATCTCTTCAGCTACCTCTTTCAGAACTCTGCGGTGTACAAAAGCTTGTCCAGCTGACTTATCTACCCTCGCTGGTCCAGGTGACTTAGCTACCTTCATGTAATAGTCAGTAGCGTAAGTGCCTGCTCTTCTACTAATACTATGTGATGTATTGTTAGAAAGGTAAGCTGCATTGTCATGATTTATTTCAGCTTCAAAGACATTTTCCAATTGTCCTCTGAATATCAACTTCAGTGCAACCATTTGTGCTTTGAAACTGTGGCAAGTTAGTCAAATCCCATTAAGGAAGCCTATTTTCAATCAATTTTAATCATTTTGATTTTAAGCAAAACTAAAGCAATCTGAATAAAGCAACAATATCCCTGCTGTAGAGCTGAAGGCTTGTGCTCCGAATCTATCTGAAGCTTTGTCCAAGATAATGCAATATAGCCATAACCTTGCTAACTAATAACTTGCCAACAGTTGCTCACTAATAACTTGCTCAAGGATTTTCTGCTATGATCACTTGGCTCTACATCTTATTATAATCCGTGGTCAAAACATAGGCAAAAGGGCAGAATTTTACAGATGAAGTAATAATGACTGAGCTTGATATTAAGACGTTATTTACAATGAAATAAAATGAACAGCTATCAGGAGCAAAATGCTTCAAATGCAGACTCCTGATAGCACTATGGGAGATAAATGTGGTTGCTGTTGGTCAATCCCAGATAATAACTGCAGGTGTTTCTAAAAGCAGAGCCCAAGTTCCAATATTCAACAGCTTTATCACTCATTTTCTGTCTTTCGTTTAGACAGATACGGCAATACTCATTGATGATCACTGTAGTTCAGTTCCACTTGCATTTCCTCTAGTAATGAAGTGACTTATATCTGCATGTCGTGAGACTTGACAATGTTCAGACTTGGACTGATGAATACTAACGTTCATATCACATTTATGCCAGGAAACTCACACTAGTAGAGCTTATGTACCTCCCATGACATTTAGAAGCACTTTCTTTTGTCAAAACATATACCTGCAATATTCTGAGAAACACCATTTATTTGAAAATTAACTATAATTGCTCCATATACATAATGCTGGAAGATCGCATCATGAGCTTGCCATTCTGCACATCATTCTCCTTCAGAAGACCTCTATGCCTTTTCAAAAATCAGCTGCACTTTTACACCTTCTTAAGTTCCAATAAGAGTGAGAAAGCTTGGTACCATGCAAGACAAAACAACCCATGTCTTTGTTAATCTACATACTGCCTTAAAGATTCATCTTTCACCACTGCAACAATGTAGCTGCATGACCATCTATAACATGTGCTGCAGCAGTGCTCCAAGATTTCTTCAGCAAGTTCAATAAAATCAGCAATCTACATCAACACCACTAATTGCCTGGATGAGATAGTTTCTGAAGCAGAAGATAGTCTCTAGCACAGGTTTGATTTTTTTAAGGGCACTTCGATGACCGATTAGTCTGAGCCTTGAGTCACAGACATAACAGGTAGTGTAAGGATTAAGTTACTGCAGCTATCAGACAGGACAGATGTGACAGCCATGTATCTGTGTTTAAAACCAGACAATTTTTCCACAAAATTGGCTATTTCACTTCTAAAGAGTTTTCACCAGATAGAATAGTTATCCTAGCTATTCAACAGCTAGGCTACTCCTATTTTGTGATGGTGATGACAAATATTTTGATATTTATCTTGACAATGTGAATCTAGTAGAAACTGAGGCATTTGGAAGCACCTTTAGTCTCCACTTCAAGTTATGCATCAAGTTAACTTGGATGACTATTTTTGTGGTCATTAGGCAAACACCCTAGAACTCCTTATCTAACAAGAGTGTGAGAGTAGCTGTTTCACACAAACATGCAGAGTTAAAGGAGCCAAATTATTGCAATCCTTTAAAAACAATAAACATTAACAACATGAGCATGCTAGAAAGTATTTTAGAATACACCTATGCAATATGGAAATGAAAAGGCTACAGATACAGGTCAGTAGTACTCTTTCTCAACTAAGGAACGGTCCTTGCTGTGAAAATGTCAGCTCTGTTTCTCTTTCCACAGTTGCTGCTTGGCCTTTTACGTTAATTTATTTTTAGTATAAAAATGTCTTTGAATACATTCTGCATTTTACGTACAGTGGAAGTAATTTGTTAAATGTAACTCATATATTGAAAGGATAAAAGAAATACAATTCAATGAAACCAGTTAATCAGACCATAAAAGTTAAATCAGCAATTGACAGATCACAGTTTTGCACTGCAAAAATGTAAGCAAATGTCTCTGAACGTAATAACCATTTTCCATAAGTGAAAACAGAAATGAGAGCAGGCCATTCAGCCCATTGAACTTGTTTTACTATTCAATTTAACTCAGGCTAATCTGCATCTTGACTCTATTTCCTGCTATTGCTTTACGGCCCCTTATCCAGCGCTAATCTCTCTACCTTAGCCACAAATATTTTAATAGGTTTACCAACCAGATTCTTTTAAGGGAAAAAGTGCTGAATTGCAACCACTTTGAGTGAAAAGTAATTCTGAATTTCATTGGCATAAAGCTCCTAATTTATGGATCTCCCACCTTTTCCAGTATATTCTAAGTACATTTATCATTTCTCTAACTACTTATTGAAGCATTAATATATTGAAAGTTAACTATGCAATTTGAAGTTGTTGAGTATTCAAAGATTCCCAATGAGAGGATGGGTACTGGTATTAGCCATTTGTCGGGTTAGTTTTCAGAAACTGCTGGTTATTATTTTTTTATTTTCTAATAAACTTCTAATTAGTGTTATATATAGCAGTGGAACAAACAATATGGTTTTAAAGACTTTATTTTGTCAAGCTACAACATCAGACACTCAACATTATTTGAAAAAGCCATGGGCATTTTTTTGTGGAATACTACACTAAGTATAGACTGAATCGTATTCAGTGTTCTAAAAAATGTGCTTTTCATTACAAATAAGCTAGGCATTTATATTGGGATTGGAGCAGTAACAAGAATTCATGGGAGTTTTGTTCTTCTTTGAGTGCAAACCATAAGAATAATTTATTTATTGAGATACAGTGTGGAATAGGCCCTTCTGACCCTTTGAGCCGCGTCGCCCAGCCATCTCTCAATTTAACCCTAGCCTAATCATGGGACAATTTACAATAATCAATTAACCTATCGACCAGTATGTCTTTGGGCTGTGGGGGGAAACAGAGCACCCGGAGAAAACCCACACAGTCACGGGGAAAACGTACAAACTCCCCACAGGAATTGAACCCAAGTCACCTGTACTGTAAAATACTGTGTAAACCACTATGCTACTGTGCTACCCACAATGTTACTGACATTCTCAATACAGCAATATATATATATATTTTTTTATCCTCAGTAATATACCTCAAAGTAAAACAGAACTTGTATTTAAATTAGGTAAATGCACTGGACCTTTTTAAATTAATTCTTGAAAAATTGACCAAAAGATCTTTCAAATAAAATGTAATGCATTTCATCCATGCCTCTATAAATTATTTATGAAATCTAGATTCATCTATGAGATCCATTAATTATTACATTACAATTTTGACTACACTTTAAAAAGCTTTAATTAACTTTAATGCATTTTTGAGATGTCTTGAAATCACTAGACACACCAAAATGCAACATACATCAAAAGTTGCTGGTGAACGCAGCAGGCCAAGCAGCATCTATAGGAAGAGGCGCAGTCGACGTTTCAGGCCGAGACCTGAAACGTCGACTGCGCCTCTTCCTATAGATGCTGCTTGGCCTGCTGCGTTCACCAGCAACTTTAATGTATGTTGCTTGAATTTCCAGCATCTGCAGAATTCCTGTTTACACCAAAATGCAAGGTCTTTTTATTTCTTATTAACAGTGAACCATATTCTGGAGCAGGTGCAGAAGAATAAATAAATGGAATGTACTTAACAACTTTCACTTAGATGATAATTTCAAAGTTCAAAGTAAATTTATTATCTAAGTATGTATACGGTATGTTGAAAAAGAATACAATAGAATTTACAAAAAGAAAACTTTACATAGACAAAGTCTGACAAACAACCAATGTGCAGAGGGAGACAAACTTTACAAATAAAAAAATAATACTGAGAAAATAGTTTGTAAAAAGGCCATAAAATCAGTTCAGAGTAATGGTAATTGAAGCCTCATAGCCTCATAGCTGTTTGGGTAATACCAGTTCCTGAACCTGGTGTGGGGAACCCAAAGCTTCTGTACCCAAAGCCTGATGGTAGTAGCAAGAAGATGCCATGGCCTGGATGGTGGAAGACTTTGATGATAGGTACTGCTTTGTTTTAGCAGTGCTTCATGTAAATGGACTCAGTGGTAGGGAGGGCTTTGCTTGTGATGGACTGGGCTGTATCCTATTACTTTCTGTTGAGCTTTCTGTTCCTGAGCACTGGTGTTTATATACTAGGGTGAGATGCAACCCAGTTAGAATACTAATAGTATAATACTTAATACAACTCTTGGTTTGAAAAATATACTTTCTATTGATATTTGTATTAGAGAAATTAGTATTCTTTTACCTAAGATTTAGCAGGTTAAGGGAAGATATGTCTATATTTTTTAGGAAAATAAAGAGAACTATTAAATTGAATGGAAGGACAGTATGGAATAATTTCTATTGGTTGACAGTCTAGAGTAAGGGGCTTAGACAGATGATTCAGAGGTAAAGTTGGTAAACATTTTTACATGCAGGTGAAGGGTATCTGGAACTCTCTTTGCAAATGGTAACCTAATTTGGGTCAATAGTTAATGTTACAGTAGATTACAAGCTGACAATGTCCCTCAGAGCAGCAATATAAATCTGCAAGGATGTCTAACTTCCGGTAAGATGGCAGCATGTTTGGACGCAGCCATCTATGGGGCCAACTAAAGGTGTTCTTGTCTTTTTAAAATGTATTTGTTACGATTGCAAGACCCTGCTTGACATTAAGAACTTAACTACTGCAAGTTTACCCCATCAGTGAGTTGCTTGTTGGCGGAGAAACTGGAGCTGGACTTGGCGTGGATTGTGCTGCTGCCTGTGTCAGAGAGGCGAGGGTACATGGCGGCAGTACGCAGTCTAACAGTGAGTGAGTGTCTTAGTCACTTTTCTTGTGATCGCAAGACCCTCTTGGACATTGGTAATGTGGAATGCTGTATGTCTGATTCACTGATTTAATGGCGAATAGCTGGGGAGCTATGGGGCCTTGGTCGTAGTAAGGATAAGACCTCAAACTCCGTTGTCGCCTTTTTGCAGCTGTCTGGGAGAGAGGCGTTGGAGTCGGAGCATTCCACCGGAGGCAGTGTGGCGTCCATGCTGGAGTCAAAGGTGCACTCTAGTGTTCTCTCGTCAGAAAACGAGATGTACCTAGTTCAACTGCAGACTGCTGCAACTATCAAGGACTCAGGGAACTAGGCTATTTTTGTGTGTGACTGTATTTTACTGCTGTCTTATATGTGTTGTGTATGCATTGTACTGTGAATGACTGTTGGTACTATGTTTTATACCAATGCTGTTTTGTTTTAGCTGTATTCATGGGTATTCATATGTATGGTTAAATGACAATTAAACTTGAACTTGAACTAAGGGCAATCACTATTTGTTACTTACTTCCTGGAAACGCTGGAGTTTTTTCATCTCAATATCCTCTCAGTAACTTTAGATCTCTCCTTACAAAAAATATTTATGGTAATGTGGTCTAATCCAAATCCAGTAGGTGAACAGGGATAGATTAATCCCTTTGACAGAACATTATTATCTATAGACTTTGTCATTCTCTCTTTCATTTCAACTCATACAAAATTGAACTGCTCATTGTTTGATCCACATCAAGTTTAATTCACCCATTCCCTTTCCGATTGCCGTAAGTTCAGTCAGCCCTACAATTCTCCCAGAATTTCACATTGCTCAGAATCTATTCATCAGGCAATGTAGATTTCATTTATATTTCTATTGGTCACTTAGCTTGAAATTCCCTTCTCAAACTTCTCTATCTCTCTTCCTTTCCACCATGAATCTTACTCCAAACATATCATTATTACTTGTCTTCTTTAAACAAAAAACTTGATTCTAATTCATTTGCTAAGTGCCACTCATCTTCCACATCCCATTCCTTTCTGATGACTGCAAACAAAGGTCATTACCAAAACTTCTGTGAAACTTACATGGAATTTCATACTTGAGTACTTTAAATTACGCTTTCTCCCATTTATTCTTCAGTGGGGGATCTCTCTATTGTAGCTATTTTCAATTTAATCATTTTTTGAGAAGAAACTTTGCCATCTCTTATTCTGCAAATTGCAGATCAGACAGTCTATTACTTCCAATTGTGCACTTGATATTTCCATTTGAATTGGATTGACTTAATTTCTTACATCCTTCACATAAATGAGGAGTAAAAATCTTTACGTTACATCTCAATCTAAATGTGCAATGTGCAATCATAGTAATTTATAATAAATAGAACAGTCAATGTAATATAGATAACACTCAAATTAGTGTGAGTTAATCAGTCTGATGGCCTGGTGGAAGAAGCTGTCCTGTAGCCTGTTGGTCCTGGCTTTTATGCTGTGGTACCATTTCCAGGATGATTGCAGCTGGAATAGATTGTGTTTGGGGTGACTCAGGTCCCCAATGATCCTATGGGCCCTTTTTACACACCTGTCCTTGTAAATGTCCTGAATCATGGGAAGTTCACAACTACAGAAATGTTGGGCTGTCCACACCACTCTCTGCAGAGTCCTGCAATTAAAGGAGGTACAGTTCCCATACCAGGCAGTGATGCAGCTAGTCAGGATGACTCAATTGTGCACCTCTAGAAAATTCTATGGATTCGGGGGCCCATACCAAACTTCATATTATCTAACTGCCCATGTGGCTTTGTAATGACAACAGATTAAAACAAAACTGAAGCTTCTTATTCCATAAAATGGAAAAGCTTCTGAGCTATATTGATCCGTGCTATACTGCTTCAACTTCACATTTATTGCTGAGACTGCTCCCAACTATCCCAGCTCCTACATGTTTCCTTCCATGAGATTTTGTCATTAGCATCCAAATAGTTCTGCACATCAATGAAAATGTAACAGCTGGTGAGAAGAAACTCCTCTGAACTGTTTTTTTCTCTCTTGGATACTCATGTTCAAAAACATCAAAACACAACAAGATAAAGACTTACATTTCTAATTACCTGGCCTACCAGATTAAGTGCCCTTATGAATCTGTACTCCTTTTCCAGCCAGATTTGCTCAATAAATCAAGGCACTTCTGCTGTGAATTGTCAGTAAAGCACAAACTTTTAGAAACTATAAGTACCAAATCGCCTAGGCAGGACTCCACTGCAAACTCTCAGCATTCTTAGTATGTGATGTCATGGTATGCAATCCTGGAATATCAAGACTGGCTTATGAAAAACAAAAAGTCATAGTGTCATACTGGTTGAAAAAGCTCTCCTGAACGCACTTAAGATGCTCAACCCCATTCAAGACTCCACACCAAGGTGATCCCAGTTAATAAAGGGGAAGCTGAATTTTTAATATTATCTGCGATTTGCCTGCATCTGTTCTACTATCTTCCATCGACTGTCAGAAGGCAGTCATTCTTATTTATTTCTAAACTTTGTCCATCTGTCCTCATTTGAAGAGCCTTCTAGAATATCCTCCCTTGCTGCAGTAATGGATCCTTGATTAATATTGCAATGCCACCAACTCGTTAACACTTTCCACGTTCCCAAGTGAGTTATCACACCAGTGTTTGTTTGACCTGCTGAGCTGATTTAGCTATCCTTCTATGTTTGATTGTAACTCTCCTTCTCCACACCCCCACTGTCACCCTTTATCACCAACTCCCCTTCAGTTTATACTGCAATAGGTCTAAGCATGGGGAAAATGTTGCAAAACCCAGTGGCATAATGCACATAACCCAGCTGAAAACAATCATTCTAAGGGAATGTTCCTGGGTAGGAATTCAGTAGAATGGTACATGGTATGAGATTAGCACGTTAAACCTGCTGCATTTTTACGCTGGAGGGACATCATTAGAAAAGGTTGCAGCCAAAGACATCAGGAACTGGTTCTCAAGTCTGCCACCCATTTTAGGGATGAGTACAGGACCATATACGAAACAGCTGGGCTGCAATGTCAGGAGCAAAGGGTAATGGTAAAAAAAATGAGTCTACAAAAGCAAAATTCTGCAGATGCTGAAAAGCTGCAACTATTCAGCAGGTTAAGTAGCATCTGTGGACACAGAAAATGAGTTAATCATCTTTCTTTAGCACTTCCATCAATATGCAAGTATATTATTTGCAAAATTGAATTTTTATCCTGAACATGTGTGTATTTATTAAGTAATAAAAGAACTATATGGTTATATATGGCAACAGCCAGCAACTTGAACCCTCCACCTATGTTATTGTTGGGCAGACTGAAGGTATACTGTCTAGTTTACAGAACTGGATTAGAAATAGAAATGAAAAAAAAAATTGGTAAGTGAGGAGGTGATTATAAACTGTCCACTTTGATCTATAGCCTCTGGCTTCCTCTCCTACAGACAGTCTGCATTTAATATACTTCTCATTATAGCATGGGTGTTTCCTCCATACAGCTTCAAAGAGAAGGACTAAGTACATTTTTAATGAGAAGAAACAGTACTACATGATTGGGCATTAATTACAATAGAGACAGCAAAATCTGCCAGGCACCTCACTCCTGAATGAAGGTACAAGGTGATTATTTTAAACGTTAAAAAATAGTGCGTTCCCTCAGTCTCATTCTCTATTTTATTCGAAGAGAGTGAAGATGAATAAAAAGGAAATATCAAAATTTATACTAAGAAAGAACTGAACAAAGGTTCCAATGAAATTGTCCTTTTCTGTAGTTTAAGCAGATTTATAAAAATACTCTAACCAAAGCAGAACCACATCTATTGCCTATTCTTGTTTCCCTGACAAACTAGAGGTGGAAGATCTCTATTTTTTTGATTGCAATATTTTCTGCACCCATGTTCCAAAGTTAGGACATTCTGTGACTTGGAAGGGAGGCTGGAGGTGATGGTTCTCCTATAATAAGTATTTGGTTCTTTGTGGTGGTAAAGAATACAGTATTCGAAAACAGTGTTGGAAGTAAAGCTGGAAAGATTTTGCAATGCCAGAGATGGCACATTCTGCAGCCATTGTATATTGGTAATAGAACAAAGAGTTCCTGAATTCAATAGCAAACTACTTTGTGATGGCAATCAAAAAGTCAGGAGATCCTTGAAATCTGAAATTAAAAATAAATGCCTCAAACACTGTTACCACATATGCTGCCCAACCTGCTGAGTTTGTGATTTTACTTTGTGACGAATGTTACCATTTCTGTGAGTTGCAGCTTTGATTGCAATCTTTAAAAGAATAAGTAGGTTTTCAGTGGTCATAGAGTCACAGAGCAGTATGACACAGAAACAGGCCCTTCAGCCCAGCTAGTCCATGCCTGTTATTCTGCCTAGCCCCATCAACCTGCACCTGGACCTTCCAACCTGCCCTTCATACCCCTCCCGTCCCTGTACTTATCCAAACTTCTCATGTTGCAATCAAACCAGCATCTACCACTTCCACTGGTATCTCATTCCAAATTCTCATCATCCTCTCAGTGATGAAGCCCCCCCCTCAAATTCCCCTTAAATATATCACCTTTCACCCTTAGCCTATGACCTCTGGTTCTAGTCTCACCCAAACTCATTGGAAGAAACCATATTTGTATTTACCCTATAAAAAAGCTGGACACATTGGAGGCAGTGGTAGAACAAAGGATCCTATGGAAAATCCTGGCAATTCTGGACAATGTTTCTTACCCCCTGCATGCCACCTTGGCTGAACAAAGGAGCACTTTTAGTTATAGATTAAGACAACTGCACTGCTCCAAAATGTGCCATATGAGATCATTCTTACCCTTGGCCATTAGGCTCAATTTTGAGCCAACCTATAGCCGGGAAAGTGATAACACCTCCTGTTAGACTGTTTGTGGTAACTTATTTTTTATTCTTTCTACTCCTCTTCTAATATTTACATCTGTGCATTTGTAATGCTACTGTGATACTGTAATTTCCTTTGGAATCAATAAAGTATCTATCTGTTGATGGAGGAATTCACCTAATGTATGGTGCTATACTTAGTAGTCAGCAGTCACCTAGTGCAGGTAATGGACTGCTTTCATACAATGTTTTGAACGACTGCATCCTTCACATCTTCATTTCCATTTTAACCTTTAGAATGACTGTTGATACCTTCAAATTTTTTGTGGTTTCTCAATTGAAGTAGTGAAATTGTTTTATTTCCATTCGCAGCCATTTCTGGTATTTCAAAGCCTGAATGCTTGAAACCACAGTGAGCAAAACAGATTCTGAGAGGCGGAGTGAAGTCATCTTGGCACGAAACCGCAACTCCTTTGCTTGTATCTTCGGAAACAGCTCTATTTCTATCTTTGATATTTCTTTTTTCCTTTTTCAAGGTTCTTTTGAAGACCTTGACCTGGAGTTACACGCAAACAACAGGAATTCTGCAGATGCTGGAAATTCAAGCAACACACATCAAAGTTGCTGGTGAACGCAGCAGGCCAAGCAGCATCTATAGGAAGAGGCGCAGTCGACGTTTCAGGCCGAGACCCTTCGTCAGGACTAACTGAAGGAACCTGACGAAGGGTCTCGGCCTGAAACGTCGACTGCGCCTCTTCCTATAGATGCTGCTTGGCCTGCTGCGTTCACCAGCAACTTTGATGTGTGTTCCTGGAGTTACACTTTTACTTTGGTTCTTTGTGGGAATGGGATCCGCTCTCAGGGTCTCACCACTGGCTGCTTTTTGATATCCTAAGGATGCGGCCTGGAAGACTAGCACGCCTTCAGGGTTCCGGATTTTCGTGGCTCTGGAAACGTGCTGATTCTAGGTTGGTGCCTCTGACTGAAGTGTCGCGGGAAACACGGAACATTGGGAGCAGTGGATTAGCGTCATGGGTTGAGTGTCTGAGGAGCTGCGCCTTTCTGGAGCTGACTCTCTGGGCGTGGAGCTCGGAAAATCATCTAACATCGAAAATCAGTGAGTTGTTTGTTACAGTGGCATGCAAAAGTTCAGGCACCCCTGGTCAAAATTTCTGTTACTGTGAATAGCTAAGCGAGTAAAAGATAAACTGATTTCCAAAAGGCATAAAGTTAAAGATGACACATTTAATATTTTAAGCAAGAAAACTTTTATATTTCCATCTCTTACGGTTTCAAAATAAAAAAGGGAAAGGGCCCGAAACAAAGGTTTGGGCACCCTGCATGGCAGTACTTAGTAACACCCCGTTTGGCAAGTTTACAGCTTGTAAACGCTTTTTGTAGCCAGCAAAGAAGTCTTTCAATTCTTCTTTGGGGGATTTTCGCCCATTCTTCCTTGAAAAAGTCTTCTAGTTCTGTGAGATTCTTGGGCCATCTTGCATGCACTGATCTTTTGAGGTCTATCCACAGATTCTCGATGTTCAGGTCAGCGGACTGTGAGGACCATGGCAAAACCTTCAGCTTGTGCTTCTTGAGGTAGTCCATTGTGGATTTTAAGGTGTGTTTAGGTTCATCATCCTGTTGTAGAAGCCATCCTCTTTTCATCTTTGGCTTTTTTTTTTACAAACGGTGTGATGTTTGCCTCCAGAATTTCCTGGTATTTAATTGAATTCATTCTTCCCTCTACCAGTAAATGTTCCCGGTGCCACTGGCTGCAACACAAGCCCAAAGCATGATCGATCCACCCCCATACTTAACAGTTGGAGAGGGGCTCTTTACATGAAATTCTGCACCTTTTTTTGTCCAAACATACCTTTGCTCATTGCAGCCAAAAAAGTTCCATCTTAACTTCATCAGTCCACATGACTTGTTTCCAAAATGCATCAGGCTTGTTTAGATGTTCCTTTGAACCTTTTGAGTATAACCTTTTGGCCACAATGAGCAAAGGTATGTTTGGAGAAAAACGGGTGCAGAATTTCATGAAAAGAATCCCTCTCCAGCTGTTAAGCATGGGGGTGGATCGATCATGCTTTGGGCTTGTGTTGTAGCCAGTGGCATAGGAAACATTTACTGGTAGAGCTCCCCTACCGTCTGCCCCTTCCATCTAACAATAAATCAGTGAATTGGACTTGTAGCATTCCATATTAAAAATATCCAATAGGGTCTTGCAATCACAAGTGACTAAGATAATCATTAGCTATTAGACTGCACATCTTCTTTGTGCACCGATTCCTCCAATACCTCTCTGATGCATGCAGCAGCACGATCCGCATCAAGTCCAGCTCCTTCAGTCTCTCTGTCAACGAGCAACTCTCTGATGGGGTAGACCTGCAGTACTCTAAGTTCTTAATGGCCAGCAAAGTCTTGCGATCTTAAAAAAAAACATTTAAAAAGGACACCACCACCTTTGACTGATCCTACAGAAGCTGCTGCTATCAAACACATAGCCACCTTACCAGTAGACCGGCTCCCAATTAAGTGGTATAGTGTCTCAAATACACAAAGGGAATCCCGGCTATTTTCTTGATTTGTTTTTGTTATTTTTTCAAGAGTTGGCTCAAATAAACTGCTGCCCTTATTAAGCAATGGCCCAATTCACTTGAATCCATTGTATTTATAATTCTTATGCCCTTATTTAAACTACATTGCTGAAAAATTCTTGAAAATATTACTTTGCACAGAGCTAATAACTTCTGTAGTCTACCCATTCTAAATTAATAGGACCTCTCAGCAGTTTACATTTATGATAAACTGCACAATTTTTATAACATATATGTAGCTATTCCAGCAATTTCATAATGAGACTTCAAAACCATTAAAAGCAGGCTGTAAATAATATCCATGTTTTATTCCAGGCCTTCTTCAGGACCCAACATTTGTTTGGCATATGTGGTGAACCCAGGCCAATCAGACCAGATGAGCAAAAGCCTAACACTGCAGGCCAGGATGATGTCCTTTCTTATGGAAATTCTAGCTGATTCTTTGCAGTAACTACAGATGTTATTTCTTGAGTAAGACATTACTTTTACACTGGCATCCTGACCAGAATTTATAGCTTCAATGAACTGTGTCTGAAAAATGTGCTTCTGACTTCATGAACTTCGATGCTGTCAGCAGAAGATGTTTAAGGTAGTCACTCTGGTCACTTTTAGGCTTCATACAAGTTGTTATGAGTAATTTTATGGATGATTTATATTATTTACTCTTGGAGGAATGAGTTGTGCAACTTCTTACCCTGGACACATTATACAAGCTCCTTCTAAGTACGATTGTACAGCATTATAAAAGTTATATACTCCTGCCAATGACTTGTTGCCATAATTTGGTTATATTTTGCCTTTAATACTCCAAAAGATTTCTCTTTCTCTATCCCTACCAACTGATAATGGACAAGATTACATTTTGGCAATCCATGAAAGCTAGCTCCAACAGGCATAAAAAATGTATTCCAAACATAATCTTTAAAAGAGTTACTTATGGTTTAAAAAATGAGCAAGAAAGAATTAAATTACTTTGCAATTAAGAAAATGATTTAGCTTTTCAGTGTTAATGTGATGTACTGATTTAATCACATGATAAACATCTGAAAGCATTCAATATACATCACCTTCTGTTACAAGGTACCTTTGCTACCAGATACTGACAAAGTTCTCCATTCATGCCAAGCTGACATAAGGAACTCATTATACTTTAATGTAAATATAACAGCAAATCAGTTATTTAGGAATCTTAAGTTTTGGCCAGAAATATCAACTGTTCATTTTCCTCCACAGATGCTGCCTGGCCTGCTGAGTTCCACCAGCCTGCGGTGCTCCTGATAAAACTAGGCTCATATTCATTCTTTACCAGAACTTTCTAATGATGTTCTTGAAATAGACTTAACCAAGTAAAATACTAACTAAATTCAAGGTGATAGTTAAATTTTCAAAATATATCTCAGCCTTAGTTCAAGAACTGCACTAATACTTCTGAGTCAATTGACTGTATATTCAATTTTCCCCCACTCCAGTGCACACAGTATTACATTGCTACAGATGTGATCTTTTGTATGAAATTTAAAAATCTTTGGCTACGTGACCTTAAAAGACTTTGTGACATCCTGCAAAAAAGAGAAAGGATGTTCTGTCTTATGGCATGGCCAATATCAATCTTGATAACTAATAACTGTACATATTAAACAACTGTAAATCTAGAAATGATCTCTGATGTACCCTTCGGTCACAAGTCACTAACTGAAAATTATCATTTTATTCTAGTCAGTCCTGTGTTACTTCCAACACAATGGGCACATGAGACTTAACCTTTTGTGAGGGCCTATGTCCTTCAGGAAGTTAAACTATGTCACAGTTAAACTACATCACTTGGTTCCCCCTTCTATCCACTCCTGTCAACATTTCCTTAAATATCTTTAATAAATTTGTCAGATAGAATTTCTCCTTCATAAAAATACACCCATATTGCTAAATAAATTGCAGTTTTCAGATGTGCTGTTATTGGTTGAATCACTGATTCTAACATATTTTCACAAGTATGTATATCACCAATTGGCCTATAACTACCCAATTTTTACCTCCTTCATTTTTTGAATTGGGGTATGACATAAGTAGTTTTCTAATCCTTTTGCACTTCTCCAGAATCCAAAATTTGGAGGATTATAATAATGCATCTACTATATCATAGTCATCTGTTTTACAATCATAGAGTGTAAGCCATCAAGGCCAGGGGACTGATCAGTAGTCTGCTTGATGTGGCTGACCTGGTTGATTGATTGTGGTGAAGGCTGCATACTGACTGCTTGCCTTCATTAGTCAGGGCATTGAGCACAAGAGTAGGCAGTCATGTTGCAGCTATATAAAATTTTGGTTGGGCTGCACTTGGGAGTTTTGTGTGCAGTTCCATTACAGATAGGATATGGAGACTTTGGAAAAGTTCACCAGGATCCTGCCTGGATTACAAGGTATTAGCTTTAAAGAGAGTTGGACAAATTTGGGCTGTTTTCAGAAGTTGAGGGGAGACTGATAGAAGTTATAAAATAAGAGGAAGTAGATAGTCTGAATCTTTTTTCCCAGGATAGAAACATCAAATACTGGAGGACGTTTATTTAAAGTGGGGCGGGGGGGAGAATTTTAAAGGAGATGTATAGGGCAAGTTTATTTTTCACACAGTGTGGTAGGTGCTTACATGGGTAGTGATGAAAGCAGAAGTATAGTCGCATATAAGAGACTGTTAAATACAGACATGCAAGAAATGGTGGGATTTAAAAGATCTAGTTTACCTCAGCATTGTGTTCAATGCGAAGGACCTGCTTCTGTGCTGTACTGTTCTATGCTCTATTAACCAACTGGCCTGGTCCTGCTCTTAATTTACATGTCCTTATTTAAAACAGTGCTACAATTTCATCATGCACATACTGGCAGCAATCTAGCAGCTGTCTATTATGTCATTAAGATGACTTAATTTATAGTTATGGTTATGTGGATGTTAATATTGAAAGACATTTGCCAGAAACATGTTTATCAATGTCAAAGGAGAGTTGAAGTGCCATGTAATGCAGATCAGGGGTGTCTCTCTAGAAATCACCACAGATTAACTTCCAGCAATTGCAGTGTTTTATTGATGAAATTACAGGATTTTTTTCAATCAAGCTTAAAGTACCACATGTAGGCATTTGCTAGAATCTTAAATGCAACCAAGAAAAACAAATTCCTTATAATCACCCATACTTACCTACGAACAGTTCCACTGAGATTTAAATATCGGAGATAACCTTCACCCTCACAACTTAAATGGGCTGCATCACCAAATATTTCTGCATTCCTGACACCAATATTAATGCTAAATACCTTTGAGGTCTTTTGGGTGATAATAAGCAGCAGAGTTTTACGTCTTATTATATTCTCTAAGTTATGAGTTCTTATACTTGAATCACAGGCATCACTGTATCTCTCTCAAAATGAACAGGACCAATCCACAATCCTGGTAAACTATGCCCCACTGTCAAACTCAATTTTCTCTGTAAAATATCTGTATATACTGATCCCTTTCAATATAACTCAGACATTTTAAAAATAACATTTAAGTTTTTACAGTCAAATCTACATCCTTACTAACTCAACCTTGAGTTCGGTCCTCCAAGATGCACACTACTTAGACACTTATTAACATTTTCTTTCTATTTTACCATAACCTCTGGCAGCTGCATAACTGCTCCCTGGCAAACTATCTGATGCTGTCCTCTTCTGTACTTGCCATTCTTTCCTTCTTCTCTTCCAGTGCTATTCAGGTGTGAGGCTCCATGCATTAGACATCCATCTTCCCGACAGAAAAGTCTGCCAGTCCTGCCGATTACTGAAGACCAAAGTTCACAGTGCAATAGCCGTAAAGTGCTTAATGATTCCCAAGTTGTGCATTTGAGTTGTGTTTTTAATATATCAGTAATACCTGACTAATCTTGTAAATATGCCTTGATTAAGCATTCCATTTTTGTTTAAATAATGTATTGTGGGTTATATGTAAAAATAAGTGAATTCTACATGTCATTATGCTACTACGTGATACGTGTTCGCTTGAAGTAAAAACTGGATATTGTATGCAACACACACAAAATGCTGGAGGAACTCAGCAGTCTAGGCAGCATCCATAGAAAAAGAGTACAGTTGACTTTTAAGGCTGAAACTGGGTCTCTGCCCAAACATCAACGGCCTATTGTTTTCCGTAGATGCTGCCTGGCCTGCTGAGTTCATCCAGCATTTTGTATGTGTTGCTTTGGATTTCCAGCATCTGCAGATTTTCTAGTTTATTGGATATTGTATACTGAGTGAATTGAACAGTATTTTAAAGCAAATGGAATAGCCAATGTGAAACAAGTATCAGTTTTGCTGAGTGCATTGGCTTTAAAGGCATACAGTTTGCTTAGGGGCTTGACTGCTCCAACCAAACCAGCAGAATCATGAAAATAATGCAGGAACATTTAGAACCTAAACAATTACTGATTGCAGAACGTCTTAGATTTCATAAGCAGAATCCAAAGGAAGGGGAGTCCATTTCAGCATATGTGGCTGAATTGAAGAGATTATCTTAGCATTGTCATTTCAATGATGGGCTTAATGATGCACTGAGAGACTGTTTAGTTTGTGGAATCTTTCAAAGAAGCATTCAAAAACGGCTCCTAACTGAAGCACAACTTACATTTAAAAAAGCAGTTCAAATAACTGCATCAATGGAAAGAGCAGACAGGAACACAATTGAGTTGCTGTCAGGAATGAAAGTAAGCATTAACAAAGTTGCAATGTCGAAACAGAAACCAGCCTGGCCAAACAAGTTGTGTTACCGTTGTAGCAGGGGCTCACATACACAAGACCAATGTAGGTTTAAAGGTGAAACCTGTAGAAAATGCAACAAAGCAGGACACATACAAAGAACCTGTCAGGCATACAAAAGTAAATGGACTACACAGGGAGGAGAAAAACATAAAAATTCAAGTTGCAGTTTAAAAAACACTAATCTGCTTACTATTGATAAAAAAAAATCTGATAATGATGAAAGTGACACAAGATTGGCTAGCCTTGAGATTTACAAAGCGAAAATTAAGAATAAACAAATAATATAGTTTACACCAGAAGTGAATGGCAAATTAATTAAAACAAATTGGACACTCACTTGGCTGTTTCAGTCATTCCACATAATGAGTTTGAATGGCATTTCAAAGGTACTGAACTGAAGCCTGCAGATATCTAACCAAGAACTTATACTGGAGAAAAGGTAACTTCTGTAACAGTGAAATACAACAACAAACAAGTCACATTGGGCTTGTATGTGGTAACAATAGAAGGGCCAGCATTGTGGAGGTGTGATTAGCTGAGACAACTACAGCTTGATTGGAGATCCATCTACTATTTGCATGCCATAATCTCCATCATAGAGTCAACTGAAAGCCAATTTAAAAAGGTACTGGATGATGCCACAACTCTCTCCATGCTGTGCACACTGAACCACTTTCAATAGAGGGCAAACAGGTGCTGTTGCTAACCTCTGTGCCTCTGGTTGGAAAGCCTATTGGGCCAAGGAAGAACCATGCTGTTCAGTGGAAATGTGAAAGTGACAAAAGCAGTGGTCTGACTACAGCAATTTTCATTGGAAACGTATCTGAGAAAGCTTCTGATATGTTAATCAGGCAGTTACTTGTGAAATGTGGCTTGGTTTTAAGTAGGAAAAGTTCTTCAGGAAAGTTGCATGCATTTGGCTTTTGTGAGTATAACGAATCAGAATCTATTGTGTGCATTAAGGTTATTGCATGAACTTCAAGTGGGAGACAAAAAACTACTTGTAAAAGTAGATGCAAAGACCAAAGCCCAGCTGGATGAATATCGGGCTAGAAAGAAGTCAATGGAGATACTAAGACAGAAGATTAATCAGATGATGTTGTTGACGAGGAAACCAAGAGAGATCAGATCACAAAGGGAGCAAGAGAAGGATTAACAAGAGAAAGCTCCAGTGAACTAAATGCACCTTCCCAGGATCAAGATGCACAAACAAGAAAAAAAAAGTATGAAGAAAGGCTTCCAGAGCTGTCAGAACCACTTACTGCAGTCCCTGCATCAACTCCGACAACCACCATGGAGGAGGCCCCAGAACCTGAAATTTTTTCACAGCCACAAGTATCACCTGCTAAGCAGAGTAACCTCTCTTATCAGGAAAAAACTGATTGCACAAGAGTAAGAAATCGTCCATAGCAATTAAATCTTCAGGCTTGGATGGGACAATTTAAAATTTACTATGCAGTGGATGTCTATTTGGTAGTTGTATTAGATAGCTCATTGTGTTTTTAGTTGAGATGCATCCTATATTGAGTTGGAGTTTATAGCTAAGCAGAGAAGAGCATTGTGTATTTAATATCTCAGTAATTTTTGAGTAATCTTGTAAATATGTTGCTGATTAAGCATCCCTTGTTTAAATAATTCATTACAGGTTATACAGTATGTAAAGATAAGTGAATTACATACATCATGATGCTACATTGTGAAGCTTGTGCCTCGCTTAAAGTAAAAAAACAAACTAAGACTTGCAACTCTTGGACTCCTGTCTTTTTCTTCAAATTAATTTTATGTCTTGGAGTTACAAAGCATAACACTCCGTACTCTCAAAGGCTTTCAACCATTTACAAGGCATAATTGTGTAGCTCCAACATGAGAGTCTTGGTGGTATGCAGCACAAAGGAGCCAACTTGACTGCATCCTATACAACATTCATCCTCAGCACCACTTAGACTGCACTTTCTAAACCTCCAATTTCTATCGCTTAAAAAAAACAGCTGAAAGTAAATTCCAAGATCTGCTACTTCCTTCAAATTCAGATTCTAATAGGACATGGAAAAGCACAGCCTTTGCTTCATCTTTGCTTACTGTAAATGCTCAATCATCCTGCCCAACGATACTGGGGGAATACCATAACCAGAAGGCATGCAGTGGCTGAGGAACAGAGCTCAGTGCCACCTGCTCAAGGATAATCAAAAATGGGCATATAAAATTGAGCTTCCAGTCATGGCTATATCCTGCAAAGGAATAAAAAAAAGGCATATTTGGTCTCAGTTATTAACATGTGTTTGGTTTAGGCACAGCGCAGCAAAAATTAATGTTTGAAGATCAGATATTAATCAGCCAAGATTGGGAGCCCATTGACACAGAACACTTCTAATCTTTAGGCTTTCTCAGTGAAAATAATCCGCTTCATTTTCTCTGAGTATTATGGATTCCAGCATCAACGTTGTTTTGTTCTCTGCAAGCAGAAGAACTCTAATTTTAATGGCATCTATTGCATTCCTCTAATCTTCATAGTTCCATTATATTTGCTAATGTCTCAATTAACATTAAATCATTGCAACCATGACTTTAATATACTGTCCTATTCCCATCCCAGTGAAAGTATATTGAGAGTACCTAACCATACAGAGTCCAACACACACACAATCTTTCGTTCATACATTGATCATCAATTTTTATGGTTACTGTTCATCCCAGTTTGTAACTCTGCTGTGTTAATTTTGAGGTCTGTATGCAGTTGTATAATATTTTATAACTTTTGTAAAGATCATCAAGTCTATTTTTAACCTGAAATATAATTATATAATAAATTGGGATTATACCCACAATAAGAAGTACTCCTTAAAGAATTAGTAGTATTAAAATCACAGCATCAATTCTGCAGCCTGTACTTACTGCAAATATTGCTCTCTGCCAAAAGGACAGTATTTACTAAACCTGGTCAACCAATATGTTTGCATACTCCCAACATGAGAAATCTCCAACAGAAATGAGTAAGTATAAATGTTAACTTGTTGCTGCCATTTGAGGGACAGTTGCCCCCAGCAATTCTCAATTGTTGATCTTGAACGTGGATTTAGGAAAAGCATCAGTCATTACCCAATTACTTGTTTCATCATAAACAAGAGCTAAAAGCCTAAATGGGCATTACCCAGCTCACAGACTTGGGGACTATGAAGAGATTGAGGGGGAGAAGCTAAGCATTGTAAAGTGGACTATTGTGGTTTGAATCTACACTGGAAATATTGACTCTGGACCCAGGACAAAGTCCATATTCATGTGCAATTCTGCTGCAGAAACTTGTCAACAACAGCTGGTTCCATCTGTTGTGGTAAAATTCTGCACATTAATGAGGTTTTTCACAAAATAAATGGCACCTTGTGAGGATTTGATTCCCCCCCCCCCCAAAATAAAACACTGAAGATTTCTTTGTTGCTGAGTCACAACCACAAACTTGAGCTGATACCCCAGTCTGAGCTGGCTTCCAAAGCTTTAACTATTTCTCAATGGTCCAGATCTTGTTGGTAAACAACAGTAGTTTCAAATGGAATCAATGACATAGCAGGTTCAGGCCATCCACACATGCTATCACATGAATGTCCCAGACATTCAACAGATTTGAATGTTAGACTCCTGGTGACTGTGCATTTGTTAGATTTACCACTATATGCACAAGGAAAATTGTTTCTACAATTCTGTGCCAAGTAAGAGGTGTACAAGATCCGAGATCCCACTGATTTCAATAGATATTGAGCTTTCCGGGGCTGGGTTTTGTTACTGTTCTGTCAACAGCCCTGCTACCATGATCTAACCAAGGGTTTCAGATATTCAGAATGAAATGAATATTATTGAAATAGTATAAATCAAAGCAAGATTAATAAAACAAAAACAATACTTTAAACCTTAAAAATTTAAATAAATTCAAAGAAATAAAAATCTGAAGTTACTAATCCCCCTGCTTAGTTGCTTACAGTTTTTCTCATGCGCAGAGTTGTATGGAGAAACTTGCCATGCTGTAAGACTAATCTGCCACAAGTCATTTTAGCAGATTCCTCACTATACACTGCCACAACTTTGCACAATCTCACTGGATTTCAAACTCTGAAGCATTGTTCACAAAGTTACTCTAATTTCAGAATTTACACTTTCATACAGGACTATCGAGGTTGCAATTACATTAGGAAATCATGACACAAACACAAAGATCCAGCCCGGCGGACTAGGGGTGGAGGCCAATTTCCAGCTTCCCCTGTGTGATGTTTTGCATTACAACATGATTATTAATAGCAGGGGCAAACAAAGCCCCTGTTGCATAGTGGGCAATGCATGATGCAGTCCTAAATTGTACCAGGACTACGTAGCAGGGTAGCACCTTATTAAACCAGTTGGTCAGTTTCTTAAAGACAAAGTTTAAATACTTCGGTGTCAGGCAGGAATTGGACTGAATATTGGTGTCATGGTTACCAACACAGAATTGTTGTTACTGCACCTAAGAAAGAAAAAAATAGAAAGGGAAACATGCAGAAGAGTAAGATATAAATGCTGTATGCGCTCCAGGGTTGTTTTGAGGTGACAGACTGGCAGGCACTCTGTCAGCCATATGGAGAGGATAGTGATGGGCTCACAGAATGCATCACTGGTTACATCAACTTTTGTGTGGACTGCAATGTTCCGACAAGAACTGTCCTTTGTTATTCAAATAACAAGCCATGGGTAACAAAGGACATTAAGGACATCCTGAACGCTAAAAAGAGGGCGTTTAGAGATGGAAAGGAGCTGAGGGCAATACAGAGGGACCTGAAAGCCAGGATCAGGGAGGCTAAAGACAGGTATAGGAGGAAGCTTGAGTGGAAACTCCAGCAGAACAACATGAGAGAGGTCTGGAGTGGGATGAGGACCATCACAGGGTTTCAGCAAACTAGCAACAGAGGAGCTGAAGGCAGTGTGGACAGGGCCAACAAACTTAACCTGTTCTTTAACAGATTTGACATTGTGACCCCTGCCCATCCCCCACATGATTCATCTGTTGTCGGCCTCCAACAAACACATATTCCACTCTCCCCTCCTACCCCTCCTCACAGTCCCCCACCCTGCTCTCATGACTATACCCCTTCCCCACACGAAACCACCATGGTGGGCTTCACAGCTGAACAGGTGAGAAGACAGTTGAAACGTCTCAACCCAAGCAAGGCTGCAGGCCCGGATGGTGTCAGTACCAGGGTGCTCAAAGCCTGTGCCCCTCAGCTATGTGGAGTACTTCGCCATGTCTTCAACCTGAGCCTGAGTCTCCAGAGGGTTCCTGTGTTGTGGAAGACGTCCTGCCTCGTCCCTGTGCCGAAGACGCCGCGCCCTAGTGGCCTCAGTGACTACAGACCGGTGGCATTGACCTCCCACATCATGAAGACCCTGGACAGACTTATTCTGGAGCTGCTCCAGCCTATGGTTAGGCCACACTTAGATCCCCTCCAGTTCGCCTACCAGCCCCGACTAGGAGTTGAGGATGCCATTGTCTACCTGCTGAACCGTGTCTACACCCACCTGGACAAGCCAGCGAGCACTGTGAAGGTCATGTTTTTTGACTTCGCCAATGCGTTCAACACCATCTGCCCTGCTCTGCTGGGGGAGAAGCTGACAGCGATGCAGGTGGATGCTTTCCTGATGTCATGGATTACTGATTACCTGACTGGCAGACCACAGTACGTGTGCTTGCATCACTATATGTCTGACAGAGTGATCAGCAGCACTGGGGCTCCACAGGGGACTGTCTTGTCTCCCTTTTCTCTTCACCATTTACACCTCGGACTTCAACTACTGTACAGAGTCTTGTCATCTTCAGAAGTTTTCAGATGACTCTGCCATAGTTGGATGCATCAGCAAGGCAGATGAGGCTGAGTACAGGGCTACGGTAGGAAACTTTGTCACATGGTGTGAACAGAATTATCTGCAGCTTAATGTGAAAAAGACTAAGGAGCTGGTGCTGGACCTGAGAAGGGCTAAGGCACCGGTGACCCCTGTTTCTATACAGGGGGTCAGTGTGGACATGGTGGAGGATTACAAATACCTGGGGATACGAATTGACAATAAACTGGACTGGTCAAAGAACACAGAGCCGTCTCTATTTCCTGAGGAGACTGAGGTCCTATAACATCTGCCGGATGATGCTGAGGACGTTCTACGAGTCTGTGATGGCCGGTGCTATCATGTTTGCTGTTGTGTGCTGGGGCAACAGGCTGAGGGTAGCAGACACCAACAGAATCAACAAACTCATTCGTAAGGCCAGTGATGTTGTGGGGATGGAACTGGACTCTCTCACGGTGTCTGAAAAGAGGATGCTGTCCAAGTTGCATGCCATCTTGGACAATGTCTCCCATCCACTACATAATGGACTGCTTGGGCACAGGAGTACATTCAGCCAGAGGCTCATTCCACCGAGATGCAACACTGAGCGTCATAAGAAGTCATTCCTGCCTGTGGCCATCAAACTTTACAACTCCTTCCTCGGAGGGTCAGACACCCGGAGCCAATAGGCTGGTCCTGGACATTTCCTGGCATAATTTACATATTACTTTAATTATTTATGGTTTTATTACTATTTAATTATTTACGGTGCAACTGTAACGAAAACCAATTTCCCTCGGGATCAATAAAGTATGACTATGACTATTAGAATTTTACAAGTTTCTGAACCAGAAAAGTTCAGAGTCAGATTGTTCAATGTCATTTCCAGTATATAAGAGTCAAGGAGAATGAAATAATGATTACTCTGAATCTAATGAAGCCCAAAAATAAACAGAATAAGATAAAGAATGCAACAATTTAAAAAAAACAATAAATATAAATACATAAGATAGCCTATATACAGAGATTGATTGTATATCCATTAAGTAACACTAGACTTAGGAATGTCTGTATGTAAAGTAAACGACAGGAAATGATAAAGCAGTGATGGTGGGGGGGGATGTGGAAATGTGGGTTAGTGGATAGAGTTGTTGATCAGTCTTATTGCTTGAGGAAACTAGGGGCAGGATTTCAGGCTTGTGGATCATTGGAATATTTTCTTGGCAGGGCTGACTTGTACAAGCAGAGTGGGTTGCACCCAAGCTGGAAAGGAACCAATATCCTAGCTGCAAGGTTTGCTAGTGTTACTTAGGAGGGTTTAAACAATTTTGGCAGGGGATGGGACCCAGAGCACCAGGTCAGAAAGTGGAAGGATGGAGAGGAAGGTAGATGTCAGGGCCAGTTAAAAACAGGCAGGAGCAAAGTAAAAGATACAATGGGACAGATAGTTTGCAGTATATGTAGATATGTATGTTGGGAGTATTATGGGTAAAGGTGATGTACTCAAGAGCATGGATCAGTACATGGAACAATGATGTTGTAGCCATTACAGAGACTTGGCTGAGAGGGAAATATAAGAACACAAACACGAGGAATTCTGCAGATGCTGGAAATTCAAGCAACACACATCAAAGTTGCTGGTGAACGCAGCAGGCCAGGCAGCATCTCTAGGAAGAGGTGCAGTCAATTACATCTCCAGTAAGAGATCTTACTAGCTCTTCCTTCAGTTAGTCCTGACGAAGGGTCTTGGCCTGAAACGTCAACTGTACCTCTTCCTAAAGATGCTGCCTGGCCTGCTGCGTTCACCAGTAACTTTGATGGGTGCTGCAGGGAAATATAAGAGGTGGGGGAGTTGCACTACTAATCAGAGACAATATCACAACTGCACTCAGAGGGGACATAATAAAGGGCTTGTCCATTGAGTTAATACCAGAGGGCATGCACTTAAGGTGAGGAGAACCATTTATAAAAATAAAATTTGTATAAAATATTTTTGAGATTGCTTTCCAGTCAACTAAATGCTATTTTTGGAAAGGTAAACACCAAAGAATGTATGAAAGAATTGCAACAATTTTCACGCAGCAATTTCCAACAACACTGAGATAAAGACCCAATAATCTTGGTGATATCATCTAAAGCAAAAATAATGAATAATGTACCAGGGGTAGCTGCCATGTTCTTTGAAGATTATTGTAGAATATTCTTAAGTCTAAGGGGATTGGAATATCACCATCATAAGTCTTTGATGCCCTGAAACCAGAATCACCATTGAAGAATCAGAACAGTCTTTCAGAGAATGAACCCGCAAAAAACATTTGAGCAAGATGTAGTCCCTGGCCAAGTCCTCAGATTCTGGGCACATCAGCTGATATTTTTATCCTCTCCCGATTTCAATTTGAGGTTTCCACTATCATCCCAGAATCCAAGAAAACAAGGTAATATGCCTTAATGAATGCCACCGGTAGCTCTGATATCCACCATCATGATGATAGCATATATCAACTCCTAACTTCCAGACAACTCAACCCACTACAATTCACCTTTACAAAACATGCCCATGGCAGAAGGCATCTCCCTAACCCTATATTAATCTCTGGAGCAAATGGACAATAAAGACACCTACCGTACATTAGAGTATTATTTATTGACTCCCACTCCACCTTCATTCATATAATTCCAGGCAAACTTATCTCCAAATTCCTAGACCTGGTACTCAACACTTCCTTTTGCAACAGGATCCTTGGACTTTCTGACCAATAGATCAATCAGTAAGGATAGGCAGCAACACCTTGACCACGAATTCTCAGTGTTGGTGCCCCACAAAGCTGTGGCAACAGCCTGTTACTCTACTCTCTATACACTCACCACTGCATGGCCAGATTTTACTTTAAATCCATCTACAAGTTTGCAAATGATACCACTGTGGTGGGTCAAAGTCAGAGTATAGAAAGGAGATTGAGCTTAGTGCCATGGTGTCATGATAATAACCTTTCTCTGAATAGCAGCAAAACAAAAGAGTTGGTTATTGACTTCAGGAAGGAGGGTGGTGCAGTTGGTCTTGTTTATATCGATGGTGCTGAGGTCAAGGAAGTTAAAGTATTATGTTCTGAGGAGCGAACATCAGCGATAGCCTCTTCTGGCCCAACCATGTAGATGCCATGGCCACAAAAGCTCACCAGCACCTCTACTTCCTCAAGAGGCTAAAGAAATCTGACATGTCTCCTTTGACCCTCACCAATTTTTATCGATGTACTGCAGAAAGCATCCTATACAGATGCATCGTGGCTTGGCAGCTGTTCTGCCTGAGACCACAAGAGATCAGAGAAACTTGCCTCCCCCTCCATGGGCTCTATAAATACTTCTCACTGTCTCAGTAAGGTAGCTAAAGACCCTACCCACCACAGACATTCTCTCTTTTCACTGCATCCATTGGATCAAAAGATACAAAAGTCTGGAAGTACGTACCGACAGGCTCAAGGATAGCTTCTAACCCACTGTAACACACAGAAAATGCCAGAGGAACTCAGCAGGCCAGGCAGCATCAATGGAAAAGAGTGAACAGTTGACATTTCAGGCTGAGACCCATGATCAGGACTCTAACTGACTGCTATAGACTATTGAGCAGTCCCCCAATATGGCAAGATGGTCTCTTCACCTCACAATCTAACTTGTTGTAGCCTTCCATCCTATCGTCTTCCTGCACTGTACTTTTTTCTGTAACAATAACATTTCATTCTACATACTGTTATTGATTTCCATTGTACTACCTCAATGCAATTAAAATGAAGTGATCGGTATGGCTGACATGCAAATCAAAGATTTTCACTGGAACTCGGTACATCTGTCAATAATAAGCCAAGTTACCAATTTAATTAGAGGGTGAACAGGATTTTTTGGCATCTCACCTGAAAGGTGGTATCCTTGACTGTCTTGTTGTTCATTACTGAATTATAATGGCAGCTTGGATTAGCTATTAAACAAAAGAATTGTTTTTAAACTCATTCTGAAAAATGGCCTAAGAGTACGAATCTTCCATCAAATTTCGATGTTTCATTTGTTGATTGTACATAGAAATTTGATGGAAGATAAGTAAGGTAGATTCTAAATGGAATGCTTTGAAATATCACTAAATGTATTAGCTCCATGCACCAAAAATAGTGCACATTACATGGCACAGATGAAAAGCAACTTTGCCTAGTTCACATACTGTAGTTAAGACCATAAGACATAGGAAATCATAATGTACCATTGTTTGTTGATTACCAAAGAGGAACATAGAGCTCCCTAATTAGGCTATTCAGCCCACTGAGTCTGTTCTACTTTCCATCATGGCTGATCTATTATCCCTCTCAACCCCATTCTCCTGCCTTGTCATCATGGTATGCATCCTTCTCAAACCCTAACCTTTGACACCTTCAAAGTTCAAAGTACACTTATTATTAAAGTATGTGTATACTATACAACCTTGACATTTGTCTCCACAAACAAGATACCCAAAAGAACCTATCTTAAAAAATCCAACAATCACCCAATGTGTGTGTGTGTGTGTGTGTGTATGTGGGGGGGGGGGTGGGGGGAAGACAAATTGTCCATAAAAGCAAGCAAAGAGCATTCAGAATGAAAGTGAGTCCCGTGACATGAAGCCTACAGCAGGCCCACACCATCAGGCTCGGTGCAGTGAAGAGCACAGTACATGTTGTGGACCAGCGAGCAGAACCGGCCTGACCCTCGCTCCAGTCCTGATAACCCTGCCTTTTTAATTCAACCGGCCTGGAGTTTAAATTGGCTAAACATCGGGTCGTTCCCAGGCTCTGTTGTATTGATATGCTCTGAGCCCCATCCCCGCCACCACGTTCCAGCCCATACCTGACCTTTCCAAATCGGCTTGGCGCTTAGATCGATCAAACCTCATTCTTGGTTCAGGTGGACAGGCTCCGTAACTCCTCCGTTCCAACTCTTCTCTGCTCCACTTGCTCCAACTCTGTCTCTGAATCTGACTATGTCACTTTGAACATGCCTCGACCTTGCTCCGATCACGTCTCCACAAACATGCCTCGACCTCGTTTGCATCCTCATACCTGATCCCACAAGTCAGCTTTGCCTTTGCTCGCCTCTCCATTGTTTACAATAAATTTTTTTTAAACAGAAACAATGTTATTAATAAAGTATGTAATTATCATTCTTACTTTGAGAACCACCAGTATGTTGCCACCCGCCTTCAGCAACACCATCTCAATCCGGAAGAAATCGGAGCAGAATTAGGGTATATGGCCCATCAAGTCTGCTCTGCAAGAGGAGCGGAACTTAAGAGGATATGGACTTAAACGCAGGAAAATAGAACTAGCTGGGTGGATTCCATGGTCAGTTGGCACCGCTATTCACATTTTCAGCAGAAACTTCAATGTTGGAAATCATAATATACTACGGTAGGATGATTACCAAAGAGTAACACAGAGCTCCCTAATTAACCCCATTTCACTGTAATGTACCCATAGCTGTGTCAAATCCCCTCCACACATTTATCTGAGAATAGCAGAGATAATTAAAACAAATCAATTGTTTGTTTTCAGCTGTGGCACCTATGTATTATGATCAAAAGCAATTATCAACAGTATTCACATATTGCAAGGGCAGACTGATAACTGACTATTTGTAGAGACCCAGTTGAAACAATCCCTATATTAGAACATAATTCCTCGAAGGCATGAAAATATATTCATTCTCCTCAGCAAAGGAAGGCAGAGTTTACATCAGCAAAATGGGCCTCCCTCCCCCCCTCCGTATTGTATTACATCCACCTTATCCCTTCAACATTCATGACATACACTCAATTTTAGATCATCCATAAAATTGCTTGGTGAACTGGAGTGCAGATAGTGTGAGACCAACCATAAGCCGCAAACTGGAGAGAATTACAAAGTTTAGTATTTTTATTCTCTCTATTACTCATGACTACAATCTATTATGATTTCCCCAAGCAAACCTGACAGGATTAATTTTGGCAAAGTGGAACATGATATAATTTTTGAGTATTGCTGCACATAAAATAAAGTTCCTCTAACATGGTAACTGCCATCTGATAGAGCATACACTTCTTAAAGTGTGCAATGGATTCAAGCCTTGAATGTTAGAACATGTGATTTGTGGGAATTATTTAAAGCAAAAGAGAAATGAATAAAATGCACACACAAGAATTTACTTCAATATTTCCTACCATTATTTGGGAGGTTAAAAGATTAAAAACATTATTTGAAAACTTGATGTTAGTTTTGGGAGGGGAGGAGAAGATGGTGACGCAACGCAGCCTGCACGGCCGCTCCGAAGTGATATCGTATTTGTAAGTAGGTACCGTGCACAATCCTGATTTGATGGAGACAGATGTGAGAAGCACGGAGGAACATCTGGAGAAACTTCTGAAATGCCCGCTTTGCTGCCGCTGCTACTGAGTGATCGAGCAGCTCCGGAGGGGAAGGCCCCAAATCCTCGGTTTTGCCTATTGCCGGGGCCGGGGTCGAAGTGCTCGGTGTTCGGTGTCGGAGGGCTGGTCGGAGGCTCGAAGTTTTCGGACGGACTCAGGAGTTGGCTGTGGTCGGGTGCTTCCAGGGTGCTGCATCGGCAAGTTTGCGGTGCTGGAAGCTCAAGGCAGGGAGAGTTTTTCTTCCTTCTACCATCTGCGTGAGGTGATGGGACTTTCGAGAGACTTTGAGACTTTTTTTTTACCGTGTCCATGGTCTTGTTCTTTATCAAATTACGGTATTGCTTTGCACTGTTGTAACTATATGTTATAATTATGTGGTTCTTGTCAGTTTTTTTAGTCTTGGTTTGTCTTGTGTTTCTGTGATATCATTCTGGAGGAACATTGTATCATTTCTTAATGCATGCATTACTAAATGACAATAAAAGAGGACTGCATGTCCTCATAATTTAATCTAATTAGCAATAATAACTTGGTCTGAGATGGGGAATATTGGACAAAAATGACACTCACAAGCAAATAGAAAATTATTATTTTTTGAGCTTATTTTAAACAAATCTAGGAGGTAGTTGAGGAAGCTTGGTTAAGATCCAAAATATTATTAAATATACCTTTATCCAGCTTGTCAAAAATACAGAAAGGAAATGTTATTCTATGAAACCTCCACTGTAAAACGGATCAAAATGTTTTTGTCACTGAAAATCCATGACTGCTTCAATAAATGTTGTTAATTGACAATTGGTGCATTACGTCAATGGCTTTTTAAAGAAAACATCCACTACTACTTCATCAACCCCAAGTTGGTGTGGTCTTTCACTGATTCTCTCATGGTTATTACTCTATTACGGATTTATTGAGTAAGCCCACAAGAAAATGAATCTCAGTATTGTATATGGTGATGTATATGTACTTTGATAATAAATTTACTTTGAACTTTTTAAGGGGTCAAACTGAAAACAGTAGGAAATGTCTAAGTAAATTCAAATATGATTTATGTAACTGAATTTATAATCTGGAACTGAAATTTTCACTGAGATACCATCCTGAAACTAGACAACAATACTGGTTTTGCATTTCTTATAAATTTATAATAAACATAGTTATGGAAGTCTCAGACTGCTTATTGCCTAAAGGGAATCGAGTAGTCAGTGGCAACAGAGACTCTGCAGATGTTGGTGTAATGCCCTGTTTAAGATTTCTACTGCTATGCTGTGAGGTACTTTTTTACTTTAGCAGTTTTCTGCAGAAGCAGTGTGTCCTGCTAGGAAGAGTGTTTTGGGTTCAGTTAAAGCTAAGGAGCCATGTTGTTCAACTTAGAAATGTTGTGTTAGCCAATCAGGTTTGTCCGGGTACATGTTGTAACTGAGATTTCTAAAGGTCTGTAGGCTGGTTTGTGGGCTTTTGGCAGGAGCGGGGAAGAATGCTACCTGAAGGAGAGACCCCGTTGTAAGGAGTGCTTTGTCCAGATGAATGGCTCCAAGGAGGAAGTAAAAATACTCCTGAATTAGCCAGTTTGTTTGAGATGGTCTTCAAGAGAAGTTTGAACTGTGACTGGTGTCTTTCATGCAGGATGTGGGTTCAGTGCGTGAGTAAAGACATACACCCAGCCAGAAATGAGCTCCAACATTTATGTGTACATTGGACTAGTTTAATTGTAGTGGCCCTTTTATTTTTCTTTTCTTTTGATAAAGTTGAAAAATTGGTAAATAAAACTCTCTTTATAATTTTAGGCTGGTGGACGATCTGTCATTTCTTGGCAACTGATAATTGTGTAGGGGATAGAACTTACACAGCATTCACTACAGTCAATAGGCTGGTCCTGGACTTACTTCATAATTTACTGGCATAATTTACATATTACTATTTAACTATTTATGGTTCTATTACTATTTATTATTTATGGTGCAACTGTAACGAAAACCAATTTCCCCCGGGATCAATAAAGTATGACTATGACTATGACAGTCAATGTTCCTTAATCGGAATATACTAACTTTCCTCTTTGGTTGAACCCAAAATCATAGCGACACTAGACATGTATTGCTTATGAAATGCTTGTGTTCTCAGCTGGGTGGATGTTTGAATTCCCAACGAACTGCTACTTTAGAACACTGAGTTCTGTAAAAGTGTTGGGGGAAAATTACACTGATCGAATGGCATGTTGACCAGTCAACTGTTACGGATGTAGTGTTAATCCAGACTACCAGTGATGTGACTGAAGTCACGCTGCCCAGTAGGAGAGGGGCACTTGGAGAGCCAGGGCCATGGCTAGGTCATATCTCCAGAGAAGAGGGGAATGTATCTGAGGGTGAAGACTTTGAAGACAAGTTGTTCTTGATTCTGTGAAGTGAAGGAAAGTAGCTATCTAATATGAGAAGTCTTAAGTCCTTCAGCTGTTGATTTAAGTTCTGAGCTGATTTTGGCTATTACCTCACTGGCTGATAAATGCCAAAGTGTACCTGCGGAGAGCCGGGTTATGGGAGGCTGAGAATGTCCTCTGGAGTTAAGCCAACACCGATGGGGAAGAAGAATATGAGGTTTGGGCTGAGCAGACATCTCAGTTACTGGATGAATGGCAGTGCTCAGATAATACGAAAAAACAGACCAATAGAGAGGTTAAAGTGTCTGGTGGCTGATAAAGTAAAGTTCCTAAAGGCAGAAAGCGCATCAACCATGTCAGCTAATTATATGCAAGCTATGGAAGATGTATATGAGCAAGGTGAGAGGGTTACACTGGATATCTTGAGCAACACACACACACACACAACACTGGAGGAGCTCAGCAGGTCAGGTAGCATCTATGGAGAAGAATAAACAGTGGACAAAACGAGTCATATTCAGTCTGAGTATCCTCCAACCTGATAGCATGAACACCCATTTCTATAACTTCCAGTAATTTCTCCCCCTCCCTCTTCTCTCTTTATCCATTCCCCATTATACTGTAGCTTTTCTCTTACCCCTTCTCTTCTCTGATGCTCATCACCTCCTCCAGCCCGTCCTGCTCCTTCCCTTACTTTCATAGTCCATTGTCCTCTCATATCAGATTTCTTCTTCTTCAGCCCTTCAGCTCTTCCACCAATCACCTCCTAGCATTTTACTTCATCCCCCACTCCTCCACCCACCCCCTTCTCCCCCCCGCCCCCAAACCCGGTTTCACATCACCTGCCTGCTTCTACCTCTTCGCCTCCTCCCACCTTTGTATTCTGGCTTCTTCTTCCTTCCTTTTCAGTCCTGAAGAAGGGTTTCAGCCCCAACGCCAACTCTTTATTCCTCTCCATAGTTACTGCCTGACTGGCTGAGTTTCTTCAGCAACACACACAAAACGCTGGAGGAACTTAACAGGCCAGGCAGCATCCATGGAAAAAGAATACAGTAGACGTTTCGGGCCGAGACCCTTCATCAGGACTGGAGAAAAAAGATGAGGTCAGAGTAAGAAGGTGGGGAAGGAGAGGGAAAAGTACAAGGTAGTAGGTAGTAGGTGAAACTGGGAGAGGGGGGAGAGGTGAAGAAAAGAGCTGGGGAGTCAGTTGGTGAAATACAAAGGGTTGGAGAAGGGGGAATCTGATAGGAGAGGACAGAAGTGCGTGGAAGAAAGGGAAGAGGGAGAAGCACCAGGGGGAGGTCATGGGCAGGTAAGAGATAAGGCGAGAGAGAGAAAAGGGAATGGGTCATGTTGAAGGTGGCGGGGGGGGGGGGCATTACCGGAAGTTCAAAGAATCTATGTTCATGCCATCATGTTGTGGCTAACCAGGTGGAATATAAGGTGCTGCTCCTCCACTGAGTGTGGCTTCATCGCGGCAGTAGAGGAGGCCATGAATTGACATGTCGGAGTCGGAATGGGAATGGGAAGTAGAATTAAAATAGGTGGCCACCGGGAGATCCCACTTTTTCTGGTGGACAGAGCATAGATGCTCGGCAAAGCAGTCTTCTAATCTACATCGGATCTCACTAATATAAACGAGGCCACACTGGGAGCACTGGATTCAGTAGATGACCCCAGCAGACTCACAGGTGAAGTGTCACCTCACCTGGAAGAACTGTTTGAGGCCTTGAATGGTAGTGAGGAAGAAGATGTAGGGTAATGGTCACCAACCTTTTTAAGCCCAAGATCCCCTTCCTCGGCCTTAGTGAAAGGGAAGATCTATCCACTAAATCGCTTAGAGAAAAAACAACTCAGATTGTACTTCCAACTTGAGGCCTTTTATTTGGGCTAATTGTATTTTGAATTATATAAAATGCTTTTGTCAAACTTTCAAATTAATTCAACCAAGAAAATATTGTAACTAGCATATCAAACAGGCCATAGCTGTCTTCCTTTAAGAATACTACAATACTTCATACCTTTTGTAGTAACTTCTACTTTGAAAAAGGACCACTTGACAATTTCACGACCAAAGGAACAATTTTATCTGGGACAGCAAAACCAATGCGGCGGAGGGGCTTATATACACATGCGTAGAAAAGACCGGGAGTAAAACCCCGCAACCCTGGAAACAACCTCTGTTTACAAACAGCTTTCCGTAGCGGGTGTATTGCTATATTACCATTATCCTAATTGGTATTAACTTATCTTTATAATGCTCACATTACAACACTTCTCCCCCTTTAAATTCCAACATCACCCTGCTCTCATGACTATACCCCTTCCCCACACGAAACCACCACGGTGGGCTTCACAGCTGAACAGGTGAGAAGACAGCTGAAACGTCTCAACCCAAGCAAGGCTGCAGGACCAGATGGTGTCAGTACCAGGGTGCTCAAAGCCTGTGCCCCTCAGCTATGTGAAGTACTTCGCCATGTATTCAACCTGAGCCTGAGGCTCCGGAAGGTTCCTGTACTGTGGAAGACATCTGGCCTCATCCCTGCACCAAAGACGCTGCGCCCCAGCGGCCTCAATGACTAAATACCGGTGGCACTGACCTCCCACATCATGAAGACCCTGGACAGACTTGTTCTGGAGCTGCTCCGGCCTATGGTCAGGCCACACTTAGATCCCCTCCAGTTCGCCTACCAGCTCCGAATAGGAGTTGAGGATGCCATCGTCTACCTGTTGAACCGTGTCTACGCCCACCTGGACAAGCCAGCGAGCACTGTGAGGGTCATGGTTTTTGACTTCTCCAGTGCGTTCAACACCATCCGCCCTGCTCTGCTGGGGGAGAAGCTGACAGCGATGCAGGTGGATGCTTCCCTGGTATCATGGATTCTTGATTACCTGTGGTCTGCCAGTACGTGTGCTTGCAACACTGTGTGTCCAACAGAGTGATCAACAGCACTGGGGCTCCACAGGGGACTGTCTTGTCTCCCTTTCTCTTCACCATTTACCCCTCGGACTTCAACTACTGCACAGAGTCTTGTCATCTTCAGAAGTTTTCTGATGACTCTGCCATAGTTGGATGCATCAGAAAGGGAGATGAGGCTGAGTACAGGGCTACAGTAGGAAACTTTGTCACATGGTGTGAGCAGAATTATCTGCAGCTTAATGTGAAAAAGACTAAGGAGCTGGTGGTAGACCTGAGGAGAGCTGAAGTACTGGTGACCCCTGTTTCCATCCAGGGGGTCAGTGTGGACATGATGGAGGATTACAAATACCTGGGGATACGAATTGACAATAAACTGGACTGGTCAAAGAACACTGAGGCTGTCTACAAGAAGGGTCAGAGCCGTCTCTATTTCCTGAGGAGACTGAGGTTCTTTAACATCTGCCGGATGATGCTGAGGATGTTCTACGAGTCTGTGATGGCCGGTGCTATCATGTTTGCTGTTGTGTGCTGGGGCAGCAGGCTGAGGGTAGCAGACACCAACAGAATCAACATACTCATCTGTAAGGCCAGTGATGTTGTGGGGATGGAACTGGACTCTCTCACGGTGGTGTCTGAAAAGAGGATGCTGTCTAAGTTGCATGCCATCTTGGTCAATGTCTCCCATCCACTACATAATGTACTGGGTGGGCACAGGAGTACATTCAGCCAGAGACTCATTGCACCGAGATGCAGCACAGAGCGTCATAGGAAGTCATTCCTGCCTGTGGCCATCAAACTTTACAACTCCTCCCTTGGAGGGTCAGACACCCTGAACCAATAGGCTGGTCCTGGACTTATTTCATAATTTACTGGCGTAATTTACATATTACTATTTAACTATTTATGGTTCTATTATCATTTATTTATCATATCATTCCTGCTTTTATACTATTTGTTAGTGTTATTTTAGGTTTTATGTGTTATTTGGCCTGGGAACGCTCAAAAAATTTTCCCATATAAATTAATGGTAACTGCTTCTTCACTTTACGCCATGTCGGCTTATGAATGGTTTCATCGGAACGCTTTACCTTAGCGGGGTAAATATAGGACAAGGGTGGTCCCGTATGGGACATACCAATTTAGCCCAATATACGGGATGTCCCGGCTAATATGGGACAGCTGGCAACCCTCCTAGTGTCTCAGTAACAGCTTACCAACACAAAACACCTGAAAAACGTGGCAGATTCAACATTCAGTCTAACAAAGGAAACTGTCCATTCAAATATTCAGTCTGTCAGGAGGTTTGCGAGGGTGCTGTGCTGCAACAGATGAAAATTATGAAATCTAAGTACAGGAGCTGTCTTACTGACAGACACCTCACAGACTGTCTCAAACTGGCTGTCTATTAGTTATGAGCCAAATTTCAGGGAACTAGCAGGAAGTATTCAGTCCCAGTCATCACACTGAGGGCAACAGTTAATTTTTATTCATTTATTTATCATGTTGAAATAAAATTAAATAATGAAACATAGAATTAAAGGTGTTGTAATGTGAGCATTATAAAAATAAGTAATACTAATTTTGATAGTATTTCCAGGTTACGGGGTTTTACTTCCGGTCTTTTTTACCATGGTGCATGGCGGGAGAGCTACACACATGCGCACTGGGCAGAAAGAACAGAACTAAAACCCCGCAACCCGGAAACAATCTCTCTTTACAAACAGCTTTCGGAAGCGGAAGTATTGCTATACTACCATTATCCTAATTAGTGTTACTTATTTTTATAATGCTCACATTACAACAGTATTTGTGTATTTATTTTTCTTTTTTTTTCGGGATCTACTGGGAAAGTCTCAAAGATCGACCATTTGGCGACCACTAATGTAGGGGCATGTGTGGCACTTGCTCCGCTTGTAAGGATAAAGTGGCAGGTGGGAGATTGGTGGGGAAGGATGAATGGTCAAGGGAATCATGTAGGGCATGATCCCTGCGGAAAGTGGAAAGTTAGGGGGAGGGAAAGATGTGCTTGGTGGTGAGCTCCAGTTGGAGATGGTAGAAGTTACAAAATTATGTGCTGGATGCAGAGGCTGGTGGAGTGGTAGGTGAGGGCAAGAGGAACCCCATCCTAACTGGGGTGGCAGGTGGATGGTGTGAGGGCAAACATGCATGACATGGAAGAGATTCGAGTGAGGGCAGCATTGATGGCGGACGGAGGGAAGCCCCCTTCTTTGAGTTTCTCCAACATTTTATGTGTGTTGCCCAGTCCTCTGTGAGATAATAAATCATTAGTAAAGAGTTGCAGATATGGTAAAATAGTTACATTTAGGAAAAAAATCACAAGATCCACACCAGGACAGCAAGTAGTAAGAATCACATCTAATTGTACAAATAGGCTCACCTGTAAGGTACGTTTCAGTATCTATGGAAATAAAGCAAAATGAAAAACAATATTAGTACAATGAATATTTTTAAGATACAGTATTGGTTTCAACATAGGAACCAAAAAAGACATATTGCTCTACATGACAAATATATTCACATTGAACATTCAAGTTACTCAGTTAATTATAGCAGATTACAAGTCTTCCTTAAATATGCAAAGTGCAAAATAGAGTTGTTATTCTACAAATATTATCTTCAAGAAATTGCAGAAGGCAAACTGGTACATTAGTACAGAAAACACTGTTAAGATGCTCTTTTAACACTTGCTGAGGTCAAAAAAATGGCAAACACTCTGAGTAGAATTTATGGTGAGAAATGAACATGAAATTATGTCACGATCTAAAATATGGAGACAGGAATTTACTGGAGAGATGTAATATGGTAGCCCTCAATGTTCACTGAAAGTATACGAGGAGAAATAAATCTTGAACAGAAATGGTTATTTTTGCCTTTTTTATATTACTGGAATGCTTTGAAAAGTTATGTATTAATGGTTGAAGGAAATCTTGGGATGCAGAAAGCATTTGACAATGTAACATAAAAATACCAAAATGTTAAGGATCTTAAAATTAATGCACAATTTAGTTAGCAAGATTGAAAATAATCTCGAACAGGAACACAGAAGATGAAGATAAACAGCTGCCTGCATTTAATAATCTGATGATACAAATTCAATGCTCACCATGGCAGTTGGAAAATTTTATTTATTTTTATTAAATTCTAGAGAAATGAATGAATGTCAGTAAGAATTACTGCAGCATTGTTTGATTGTTATAAAACATATCTATTCAATAGCTTTTAATTAGGAAAGAGGGCTGAACATGGGATAACAGCAAATTCACACAACAGGGTCCATTGAGACCATTTTGTTCACACCACCCGTAATCCTAATCCTACTTTCAGGCCATTCGTCTGTGATCCTGTAGGTCAACCCTCTTCACGTAAATCCCAGCACCTGTTCAGGGGATGTTCCTTGATCACTCTTTTGACAGAGAATTCCTGACTCCAACAACTTCCTTCTAATCCTTTATACCAACTTGTTTAAATCGAAGCTCTCCAGTGTTTGATCCCTGTTCTGAGAGAAATGGATCCTTTCTACTTACTTCACCAGGTCCTTCAGTTTTATAAATGAAACTTCTCTAAGCAGCCTTCCTATTGTATCTCTCCTCATAAATGAAATTTCCAGTCCTAGCAACATCCTTGTAAATCTCCTCTACTTTAATTCTGTAATGTGACCAACTGCATACAAAACTCAAGCTGTTAACAACTCTGCGTAACTTTAAGCTCCATCAACTTGAGGGCATCTGTCTAACATCCCAAATGGTCCAAGAAGCTATTTGTGTTTAAGAGATTAAAGTAAGTTAACCATTCCAGGCAAATAAAGCATGATAACATAAACTGACCTTGTCAGCAACACGCACAAGATGCTGGAGGAACTCAGCAGGCCAGGTAGCATCAATGGAAAAAACGTAGTTGACATTTTGGGTCGAAACGTCGACTGTATTTTCTTCCATATATGCTGCCTGGCCTGCTGAGTTCTTCCAGCATTTTGTGTCTGCTGCTCAGATTTCCAGCATCTGCATTTTTTCTCTTGTTTGTGACCTTGTCAGCAATGCAGTTTTGAAATTATATTGGAAGACATACTGGGGTAAAACTTCAGGATATCTATACTGAGAAATACCACGTGAGCTTGTTTTAAAATACAAACTTTCTTCTCAAATCAATATATTTCAGTTGTCCAACTTGTGGGAATTGGTTTGACAATAGTCAAAATTTAAAGATCCCCATTTATACAGTTGAATGTAAGAACCTAACTAGCACACAACACAGCAAATGTCCATTTAGAATTACTCTATCAATTGGCATATTTGAACTATTAAACAATATTGGACAGGATTGTTTGGCAAATCTATACCATAGTGCCAGCAAGACCCAGCATCATTTCTTTACCATTAAATCTGAACTTCCCTAATAAGGATTTGTTACATCTTTGGGGTGAAATATTAAACTTTTAAAAAGTCATGAACCCTGCTCCAATTAACAAACACAAAATGCTTGAGGAATTCAGCAGGCCAGTCACCCTCTATGGAAAAGAGTAAACAGTCGACGTTTTGGGCTCAGATCCTTCATCTGAACTGGAGAAAAAGATGAGAAGTCAGAGTAAGAAGGTGGGGGGGGGGAGGGGAGGAAGAAATACAAGGTAGTAGGTGATAGGTGAAACCGGGAGGGGGGAAGGGGCGAAGTAAAGAGCTGGGAAGTCGACTGATGAAATTGATAGAGCTGGAGAAAGGTAAGTTTGAGAAATCAATGTTCATGCCATCAGGTTGGAGGCTACCCAGATGGAATATAAGGTGTTGCTCCTCCCACCTGAGTGTGGTCTCATCGCGGCAGTAGAGAAGGCTATGGATTGACATGTCAGAATGGGAATGGGAAGTGGAATTAAAATGGGTGGCCACTGGGAGATGCCACTTTTTCTGGCAGTCAGAGCATAGATGCTTAGCGAAGCTATCTTCCAATCTATGTCAGGTCTCATCGATATACAGGAGGCTACACTGGGAACACCAGAAACAGTAGATGACCCAACAGGCTCACAGTTGAAGTGTTGCCTCACCTGGAAGAATTGTTTGGGGCCTTGAATGGTAGTGAAGGAGGAGGTGTAGCACTTGCTCTGCTTGCAAGGATAAGTGCCAGTGGGGAGGGACAAATGGACAAGGGAGTCATGTAGGGTGTGATCCCTGCGAAAGCAGAAAGTGGGGGGAGGGAAAGATGTGCATGGTGGTGGGATCCCATTGGAGAAGGCAGAAGTTACGTTGAATTATGTGCTCGACGCAGAGGCTGGTGGGGTGGTAGATGAAAGGACAAGAGGAACTATCCCTGGTGGGATGGTGTGAGGACAGTCAAAATAGAAGAGAGATGCAGTTGAGGGCAGTTTTAGAGGAAGGGGAAGCCCCTTTCTTTGAAGGAGAAGGATATCTCCTTAGATCCGAAATAAAATCCCTCATTCTGAGAGCAGAAGTGGTGGAGATGGAGGAATTGAGAGAAAGGAATGGCTTTTTTACAAGCAGCGGCCATTCTGGGATGAATATCTGTTATTTGTCAAGTAGGATGCCGTGCACAATCCTGATTTGATGGAGGCAGACGTGAGAAGCACGAAGGAAGATCTGGTGAAACTTCTGAAATGCCTGTTTTGTTACCGCTGCTACTGTGCGATTGAGAATCTCCGGAGGGGAAGGCCCCCAATCCTCAGCTTTGCCTGCTGCTTGGCGGCCGGGGCCGAGGTCGAAGTGCTCAGCAGAGAAGGTGCTCGGTGTCAGAGGCTCGAAGCTTTTGGACAGTGTGACGAGAATACACAAAAATTAAGATGTTTGCTGGCCTGGGCTAGCATCAGTGGCAACAGCAGTTGGTCTGCCACCTGTCCTCAGGGGAAGGAGAGATAAGGAACAATGAAGCAGCATCTGGAGATGTGTAATGAAGGGACGGGAGAGAGAGCTGTCTAGAGTGGCTCCCCCTTTGAACCCTGAACTGTTTGAAGTGATGGGGGATACCCCAGCAGGGGGATAAAAAGGGACAGGTTCGCTAAGGCAGGACACACACGACACCCGAGGTAACGAGACCCTGGAAGCGGTGCGCCTCTCACAAGTCGGTGGGAAGCTCTTGGACGGCTGATCGGGGGATCAGCCTTAAACGCACAGGGTGGAAAGGTACGATCAGCGGGAACCCGGTGTGTGCCCACCCTCGCTTGGGTGCCGGGTTCACTGCAGAGGATCGACCGCATCTGGAGGAGGGGTCACAATCGGTGACCTCAGGTGACATCACAAAGGACCCGCCCGAAAGCTGCTTGTGAGCAATATCGCCGGTCTGTGAGTGGAAGCCGTTCTGAATGATCAGTCGTTCTCGTTCTCTCTCTCCCTCCCCCCATGTTGTCCATCGCCATGGCAACGATTACTGCGAACTGAACTAGATTGAACTGGACCTTTGTGCCACTTTGAAATTGGTCATTTACCCCTAGACAACGATAGAGCTTGATTGATCCTGTTATCTTAATTCTGTGCACATGTGTGTTTATCATTGCTGAACTGTTGCATTTATTATCCTTTTGATTACTGTGTTGCTTGTTGCTTTAATAAAACTTTCTTAGTTCTAGTAATCCAGACTCCAACTGAGTGATCCATTTCTGCTGGTTTGGCAACCCAGTTACGGGGTACGTAACATAAGTGGGGTTCTCGTCTGTGATTTTGAATGCTAAATTCGGGACGGAGTAAATTGATTGGGTTAAAATTCCCGAAAGAAAGAAAAGACAAACAGCAGAAATGGAGGCTGAGGAATTTATAAAGGTGCCGACCTTGGAGGCATTAGAGGATGCCAGGAAATCGGAATTGGTAGCTGTGGCCAAACGGTTGAATCTTGCTAAGGGGAAGTCGACAATGAGGAGAGAGGAGATACACAGAGCTATCGTAGAGCACTATGTATCAAAAGGTGTGTTTCCCCAAGGCGAGCTGGAGGTGGTGTCTATTGAAAAACCGGCTGGAGACGTGGTACAGGTGCAGCTTGAAAAACTGAGACTCGAGCACGAGTTCCGGGTACGGCAGTTGGAGCGAGAAGAGAAAGAGAGGGACAGACAGTTACAGCGAGAACAGCAGGAGAGAGAGTTAGAAAGGCAAGAGAGAGAGAGACAGTTGGAGAGAGAAGAGAAAGAGAGAGAGAGACAGTTGCAGCGAGAAGAGAAGGAGAGAGAGTTAGAAAGGAAAGAGAGAGAGAGGCAGTTGGAGCGAGAAGAGAGTCAGTTGGAGAAACAGAGGGAAAGGGAATTCAAGCTGGAGAAGTTAAGGTTAAGAGCAGAGCAGGGGCTCGTGCCGAACCAAGGTGGAGGGTTCCAGGCGACCCAGGAGGTTAGGCTGGTTCCCCCATTTGACAATACCGACGTGGATCGGTACTTCCTCCATTTCGAAAAAGTGGCTATAAGTCAGGACTGGCCGAGGGATAAGTGGGCTGTGTTACTTCAGAGTGTACTGAAAGGGAAAGCCCAAGAAGCTTACTCAGCTTTGTCCGCGGAAGATGCCCAGAGGTATGAGGTGGTGAAAGAGGCCATCCTCAGGATTTATGAGTTGGTCCCGGTGGCATACCGGCAGAGGTTCCGGAATGCGAGGAAGCAGTGGGACCGCACGTATTTGGAGTTTGCTCGTGAGATGCAGACATATTGTGAGCGTTGGTGCGCCTCAAAGGGGGTAGAGGGGGATTATGACAGACTGCTACAGCTGATCCTGATTGAGCAGTTTAAAGGTTGTGTCCCTGAGGGTATGAGACCCTACCTAGATGAGGAGGAGGCAGCCACGTTAGCCGCAACTGCTAAGTTAGCGGATGAGTATGCGTTGACGCATAAAATGAAGTTTGCCCCGAGTAAAGGCTACCAGAAGGGTAGTCAGGACGACGGGGAGAGTCCACCGGAAAAGTCAGAAAGTAAGCTGGGGACTAGTGAGAAGGATAAGGTAGACCGGGAGCAGTCTGGTAGGAAGTCTCCTGGGGTCGTCTGTTATAATTGCGGGAAAGTCGGACACTTTGCGTCCAGGTGCTTTGCCCCAAAGAAGGAGACGGGAAAAGGAAAAACGGCGATTTTGAATGGCTGTATCGAGCTGTTAAGCGAACCGCTAGGGAAGGACAGGTCTGCCAAAGTTCAGGAAGGGCGCGAGAGGTTTATCTCGGCCGGATTGGTGTCAGTGAAGGAGGGGTTAAAACCAGTTCCAGTGCGGATCTGGAGAGACACGGGAGCGGGTCAGTCACTGATACTGAAGAGTGTATTAGAGTTTAGCTCAGAGACCCAGACTGGGGAGGTAGAGGTCAAAGGTGTTGGGGAAGGGACAGAGTCAGTCCCTTTGCACCAGATACACTTACAAAGCAACCTGGTCTCTGGACTAGTCACGATCGGGGTGAGGTCCGAATTACCGATGAAGGGCGTGGAAGTCTTGCTCGGTAATGATGTCGCCGGGGGAATCGTGTTCCCAATCGTGAGATTGACAGGTCAGCCTGCCAGCAGTGAGGCCCCGCCCATGGACTCACAGGTTCATCATGGGGCTGCGGTAGTGAATTTAGCTGCGGTGGTAAATTTAGCTGAAACGTTTCTGCCAACCTTGTACGAGAAGGGGGTAGAAAATGAAAAGAAGGAGTGTGGGGAGACAAGAGGTAGTGAGGGAGCTGGGACCGACGTAGCAGTAGCCAGGAAAGAATTTGTGCAGACACGGGAGCGAGACGAGGGGTTGATGGTTTCGGCAGAGACAGCTCTCTCTGACACAGCCTTAACAAGGGAACTAGTAGGCTATTGTGCGGAGGAGGAAGTGCTAAGGAAGAAAGGGAAATCAAGTACAGTACCCGCAGATGAGGAATGGGGGGTGGTGCAAAAGAGTTATGAGGATGAGATTTTTAACCTGTCCCACGAGGTACCCCCCGGTGGACATTTTGCGGTGCTGGAGGAAACAGTTGGTGGAATCATGAAAGAGGTTTACCGGCTGCCCAGGGGGAAAGAATGTTATTGATCATGACCGACGCGAACTGAGACGGTCACCGGTTTTTGATATGCTAACAAACCTAGTCGGTGTTAGCGTGGAAATCAATGAAGCTAGGGGCCCCCTGATAAGAGAAAAAAACCATTTTGAAAAGATTAGTATGGGATCGATCAGATGGGAGAAGGCTATTGTTTTGGCCAGGTCTACTGATAAGGTCTCTCCCTTAATCCCCAAACAAAGCGGCTCTTTAGAAGAAGTAATTAAACGACTCACACCCGTGTGTTTGATTGTCCCGAGGCGATGCAAAGAACTGGGACGTTGGGGGGTGTCTGTTACAATAGGCCAGCATAGTAAACAATATCCATATAAAATGAGTAATTCAGTGACTAAAGGGCTGATGAACACAGAGGTGTGTATTGGCAATTTAATACGGCTGTCTGAAGCCAGCTTGATAGTGAACCTTGAAAAAAATGAGTTCGGCCACACGAAGGTCACTTCCCTGGGAATTGTGGTGACACAGGGGCAGCTGGCAGCGATGCAAGCTACAGTGCAGGCTATCGCTGACCTCCCAGCCCTGACAGACAAGAGGGCCCTCAGAAGGCTCTTGGAGAAGGTGGGGTACTGTAGGAAGTTTTGCAATAACTCTGCGGTCACTACCCCTCCCCCTCCTACTAAGCCCTTGCAAGAGAAAACTGAGTCGGAATGGGACGACCCTTGTTATTGTGGTCCGGGACAAAACCAAAGGAGAGGTTACATTGATCGCAATTCATCAGTGTTTTTGGCCACTATGAAGTTTGCTGAATTGGAGCCTGGTCTAAGGGATTATTAATAACACATATAAAAGGGACGGAAAATGTGATTACTGACTGCCCGTCAAGGTGTTGACAACTTCAAACTCGCTGTGTTAGCCAAATAGCTGATAAAGATGTATATTTGTGTGTGTATCAAATCATGTATTCATGTTTGTAATTTTTACCTCCCGGTAAAAATCCTTGAAGGGGGGAAGTGTGACGAGAATACACATAAATTAAGATGTTTGCTGGCCTGGGCTAGCATCAGTGACATCAGCAGTTGGTCTGCCACCTGTCCTCAGGGGAAGGAGAGATAAGGAACAATGAAGCAGCATCTGGAGATGTGTAATGAAGGGACGGGAGAGAGAGCTGTCTAGAGCGGCTCCCCCTTTGAACCCTGAACTGTTTGAAGTGATGGACAGGCGATACCCCAGCAGGGGGATAAAAAGGGACAGGTTCGCTAAGGCAGGACACACACGACACCCGAGGTATCGAGACCCTGGAAGCGGTGCGCCTCTCACAAGTCGGTGGGAAGCTCTTGGACGGCTGATCAGGGGATCAGCCTTAAACGCACAGGGTGGAAAGGGACGATCAGCGGGAACCCGGTGTGTGTCCACCCTTGCTTGGGTGCCGGGTTCACTGCAGAGGATCGACCGCATCTGGAGGAGGGGTCACAATCGGTGACCTCAGGTGACATCACAAAGGACCCGCCCGAAAGCTGCTTGTGAGCAATATCGCCGGTCTGTGAGTGGAAGACGTTCTGAATGATCAGTCGTTCTCGTTCTCTCTCTCCCTCCCCCCACATCGTCCATCGCCATGGCAACGATTACTGCGAACTGAACTAAATTGAACTGGACTTTTGTGTCACTTTGAAATTGGTCATTTACCCCTAGACAACGACAGAGCTTGATTGATCCTGTTATCTTAATTCTGTGCACATGTGTGTTTATCATTGCTGAACTGTTGCATTTATTATCCTTTCGATTACTGTGTTGCTTGTTTCTTTAATAAAACTTTCTTAGTTCTAGTAATCCAGACTCCAACTGAGTGATCCATTTCTGCTGGTTTGGCAACCCAGTTACGGGGTACGTAACAACAGACTCAGAGTCGGCTATGGTCGGGTGCTTCCAGGGTGCTGCATCAGCAAGTTTGCGGCGCTGGAGGTTCATGGCAGGGAGAGTTTTCTTACTTCTACTGTCTGCGTGAGATGATGGGGCTTTCGGAACTTTGAGACTTTTTTTTTACCGTGCCCATGGTCTGCTCTTTATCAAATTACAGTATTGCTTTGCACTGTTGTAACTATATGGTATAATTATGTGGTTTGTGCCAGATTTAGTCTTGGTTTGTCTTGTGTTTCTGTGATACCATACTGGAAGAACATTGTATCATTTCTTAATGCATGTATTACTAAATGACAATAAACGAGGACTGAGTGTCCTCATAATCTAATCTAATCTAATGTGGTGGGAAGAGGTAGGAAGGAAGGAAAGCCCCTTTCTTTGAAGGAGGACATCTCCTCAGTTCTGGAATAAAAACTCTCATTGTGAGAACAGATGCGGCACAGATGGAGGAATTGAGAGAAGCGGATGGGGTTTTTACAAGTAATCTGGTGGGAAGTGGTATAATCCAGGTAGCTGTGAGAGTCAGTGAGCTTATAAGAGATAAGTAGATGCGCTGTCTCTAGAAATAGAGACAGAGAGATCGAGAAAGGGAAAGGAGGTGTTGGAAATGGACCAGGTAAATCTGAGGGCAGGGTGGAAGTTGGAGGTAAAGTTGATAAAGTTGATGAGCTCCACATGGGTGCAGGAAGCAGCACCAATTCAGTCGTTGATGTAGCATAGGAAAAGTTGGGGAGTGATACCAGTGTAGGCTTGGAACAGAGACTGTTCCACTTTAATGTTGGTTTAAAAATACATTCTCCTAGCTCTTTAGTTATCAAGAACCAAGTAGGAAAGATCCCATAGGTATAACATAGCTTTCTTTCTGTGTCCTACTCATAACTGATGACAAATCATCAGTTTCCTAGATTATGTTGACCTCTCCGATTCATGGTAGTTTATTAAATCAGTTGATTTTATTCCAATCTTCTGTAACTACACATATCACCTTTAAGGAACTCAAATGCCTATGTCTGGATTTTCAACAGGCTGTTAAGTCAGCAAGTTCGCTGGTTATCTACCCTTGAAATTCATTCTTGGATCATTGCTACATAAAATCCTCCACCAGGATGTCATTTCTCAGATGAGTGGCAAGTCCCTGCTTCTAAACTTGAATGAAAAATTGGAGAAGAGACTGAACAATCGTAAGTGGGTGATATATTCAGAGCAATTAAAACAGTATTAAATTATTCTAAAATAAAAACATATGGAATCAATAACAATTTAAGAACTGAGGATACTAACAGGAAACATGTTTTATTGTATTTATGAAAGGTCATATCTATCATCTATATAAAAAAGATTTTCCTCAAAATCCCTTACACCTTTCATCCATTCCTTTATATCTGAAACACCCTTTTTATCGAAATCTATCATGATTGTGTAAACACCATCAAATCCCAGTTTAGCCTTCTTTGTTCATAGGAAAATCTTCACAGTTTCTCTAATCTAACACTGTAACTCAAATGCATCATGCTTGTAATTAATCAAATAAGTGTTTTCTTCCTCTTCCCTTGGACCCTCACAAACTTCTGAATCCGTGATGACCAGAAATAGATGCAATAATCCAGAGATCATTTTGCCATCGTTAGCCTCGGGTTTTATAAAAGTTCATCCATGCTTAACTGCCTTTGTAATCTGTGTCTCCATTTATTAAATGGTCTCTCAAGAAATCATCAAAGCTTTATGTGAATGTAAGTCGAGATCTCACTGTTCCTGCACACTTCACAAATGTGACATTCGCGGTAATGTACTCTTTGTTCAACATTTGGCTATAATGCAAACTATCACTGTACTCTGTATCTGTTTTACCTAGTACTTCCCTGTCTCTCCTTAGGAATGACCCATGAGTGACACTAATATCTAGGATGCTTTGGTCTGAAGAACAACTACTTCCCATGACTTTCTGTTTTCTGTCAATATGTCAATTTCCTTGGCAGGCTGTCTGGTAAGCCTTTTATTTCATGGGCCTTTATTTTGTGAATCAGCTTTTTCTATAAGACTCTGTCAGATGCCTTCTGAATATCCATCAACTGCATCTCCATTATCATCCTACTCTGCTCTTATCAAATATGTTAGTCAAACAATTTGATTTTAATACATCCACACTGACTTTGCATTATTAACTTAAACTTCTCCTAGGGTCTTTTACTTTTCCCTCATTATTGCTTCTAAAAACCTCCACTCTCTGGGATTGAATTTACTGGACTGTAGTTTCCTGACGTGTTCACATGCACATTTTAACAAAGGGTGTTACAATGGCTATTTTCCAGTGTTCTGGCACTTTCCCCCTACCTAGGGAAGGACTGTAAGATCACTTGAAGTCTATCTTCAATCTTCACTTCACTCAGCAACTCGCGATGCTTCCCATCATAACTCGATGATGTTTACTTTAAGTCTAGCCAACTGTTGCAGCACCTGCTGGCTATCAGTTTTCAGCACAGCCATAGATTATGACACCATTCGCCTTCTTGGTAAATAACTTATTAGCTGGGATTTTGCTGTTTTTTTGGTGGCAGTTTTGCTTGGAACTACTGTATTGATACTTCTCAATGTGCATGCTGGTAAACAAGACACTGCATGAATGCTCAAGATCTGAATTTACTGGTTGCTCTGCTGGTTATTTCCTGCCAGATTCACAACGAATCAGCAATATGCTAAGTTCCCACAAGAGTTACATAAGAACATAAGAAACAGGAGCAGAAGGCGGCCATCTGGCTCATTAATCCTGCTCCACCACTCAATAAGATCATGGCTGATGTGGCTGTGAACCCAGCTCCACTTACCTGTCTTTTCACCCATAGCCCTTAATTCCCCTCTTACGCAAAAAACCTAACTGTGTCTTAAACATATTTAATAAAGTAGCCACTACTGTTTCCCTGGGCAGAGAATTCCACAGATTCATTACTCTCTGGGAAAAGCTGTTTATCCTCATCTCCATCCTAAATTGATTGCCTCGAATCTTGAGGCTAAATCCCCTAGTTCTGGTCTCACTTACCAGTGGAAACAACTTTTCTGCCTCTATCATATATACCCCTTTCATAATTTTATATGCTTCTGAAAGAGCCCCTCTCATTCTTCTGAATTCTAGCAAGTATAGTCGCAGGCAATGTCCTCATTGGCTAAACCCTCAAACCCTCATCTTCAGAATTAATCTGTTGAGCCTCCTCTGCAGCACCTCCAAAGTCAGTATGTAATTCCAACTTATAAAGTAAGGAGACCAGAACTGCACACAGTACTCCAGGTGTGGCCTCACCAGTACCCTGTACAGTTGCAGCGTAACCTCCCTACTCTTACATTTAATCCCTCTAGTAATGAAAGCCAACATTCCATTTGCTTTCTTGATTGCTGGTTGCATCTGCAAAACCAAACTTTTGAATCACTAGATTCTGGAATAGTTCCAGAGCACTGGAAAATTGTAAATATCACTCTACTCTTTAAGAAGGGAGGGAGGTAATAGGAAATTATAGGACAGTTAGCCTGACTTTAGTGGTTGGTAAGATGTTGGAGTCCATTATTAAAGATGAGGTTTCAGGGTACTTGGAGGCACATAATCAAATAGGCCAAAGTCAGCATGGTTTCCTTAAGGGAAAACCTTGCCTAACAAATCTGTTGAAATTCTTTGAGGAAATAACAGCAGTAAAGAAAAAAGAGAGTCAATGGATGTTGTTTACTTGGATTTTTAGAAGGCCTTTGACAAGATGCCGTGCATGAAGCAGCTTAACAAGATAAGAGCCTATGTATTAGAGGAAAGATAATCCCATGGATAGAAGATCAGCTGACTGGCAGGAAGCAAAGAGTAGGAATAAAGGGTGGGGGGGGGGCTTTTTTGGTTGGCTGCCAGTGCCTCTTGGTGTTCCACTTGGGTTGGTGATGGGACTGCTTCTTTCTACTTCATATGTCAATGATTTGGATAACAGAATTGATGGCTTTGTGGCCAAATTAGCAGATGATGCAAAGAAAGGTGGAGGGGCAGGTTGTGTTGAGGAAGCAGGGAATCTGCAGGAGGACTGAGACAGATTAGGAGAATGGGCACAAAACTGGGCAGATCAAATATAATGCAGAGAAATGTATACACATGTGTACATAGAAGAATAAAGGCATAGACTATTTTCCAATTGGGAAACATATTCAAAAATCTGAGGTTCAAAGAGATTTGGGAATCCTAGTGCAGGTTTCTCTAAAGGTTAACTTGCAATACGGGTCGGTAGTAAGCAAGGCAAATGAGAAATGGACCTCAGAGGTCCGAGTCCAGTGGTACAAAAAGGTGTCACAAACTGGGGTCTTCCTTGGTTGCAGTGGATGACCATGATGTCCTCTGTGCCTTGTCATGCCCTTTGTTCTCCACAGAGCATTGCAGTACTGGCTTCCTAGCCGTTGGATCTCACTATAGATCTCATTTGCTCAGCCCACCAGGCATGTCTCTATTTCACCAGGGTATGAGGCCTGCCAGCTACCCTCATCTGGTTGTGCCCACCTGTCAAAGTGGTATACAGGAGTGCGGCTGCTGTCACAGTTACAGCAAACAGCTGCTTGGAGCCACATGAGGATTGAGTGTCCTGTGGGGACCAAAAGTGAGGAAGCTCCCTTATATTGGACATGACAAGTCCCTTCATCAGAGGTGCTACCCCTCCCTGGACACTCCATACATTGTTAATGTATATCGTGAACAATTTTCAGGCCTGGAACCCTGTGCCAACCAGAGAAACGCCCATCTATTTCAGCCTTGTGCCATCTATTGGAAGCCATGTTGTGGCTACTTGATGGAACAACTTCTATCCAGCTGTCTTATATTTGTTAATGACAGCTTCAAACATTTTCCTGACTACAGACATTAAGCCATCTTGCCTATCCTGCCTTTTGCCTACATCCTCTACTAAACAGTGCCACGACATTCTACTGGGACCTGCCCAGAATCCAGAGCATCTCTTTTGCATGTTATTTGAAATTAGCTTGTGTTATATCTTAGAGATAAATACACTTTCCACAAAGGTGGTCAACACAAAATAAAATTGTTATGTTTTGTAACTCCAAAATGTAAATCTAATTGCAAGAAAAAGACGGGAGCCCAGGAGAACGGGTCTTCGTTTTTTTTTACTTTAAGCAAGACACGCATGTATGACGCAGTGGCATTATAACCTATGTCATCCACATGCTTTTCACATACAACCATAATGAATTATTTAAACAAAGTGCTTAATCATGAGTATATTTGCAATATTGCTGAAATATTAAATACACAAAAACATTCAACATCTCCCATCTCCTTGTTTGTTCTTAATTGTTTGTTCTAGTTATTTACCAACTTCATTCTCCAGAGGCACAACATTTACCTGAGCTACCCTTTTCCTAGTTATGTATTCATAGGAACTTTTATTATTTATTTTTGTACTATATGCAAATCTTCTCTCTCCTTATGAACATTTTAGTCCTCAAGGATGCGTGCTTAGCCCACTGCTTCACTTTCTCCACACTCATGACTGAGTGCCTAGGCACAGCTCAAATGCCATCTATAAAGTGTTGCTGGCAGAATCTCAGATGGTGATGAAGAGCAGTGAAATAGATTGGCTGGTTCAGTGGTTTTGTGTCAATAAGACCAAAGAATTGATTGTGGACTTCAGGAAGGGGAAGATGGGAGAACACATACTAGTTCTCAGCAAGAAATTAGGAGTGGAAAGGGTGAGTAACTTCAAGTTCCTGGGCATCAACATCTCAGAGAATCTATCCTGGCCCCAGCATATTGATGCAATCATGAAGAAGGCACACCAGAAGCTATACTTCTAATTAGGAGTTTGAGGAGATTTGGTATGTTACCAAATACTTGAGCAAATTTCTATAGATGTACAGTGGGCAGCATTCTGACTGGTTGCATCACCACCTTGTATGGAAGCTCCAATGCACAGGATCAGAAAACGCTGCAGAGGGTTGTAGACACAGCCGGTTCCATCGTGGGCATTAGACTCCTCACCATTATGGACATCTTCAAAAAGCGGTGCTTCAAGGAGGCAGTATCCATCACTAAGACTTTCACCATCCAAGACATGCTCTCTTATAATTACTACCATCGAGGAGGTACAGAGGCCTGAAGACATTTTAGGAACAGCTTATTCCCCTCTGCTACTAGATTTCTGAACGATCCATGAACACTACCTCACTATTTTTGCTCTTTATTTGCACTATTTAATTATAAAATAGTTCTTATTGTAACGTGTAGTAATTCTTTATGTATGAAGTTTCTAAATCATACATACAAGGGCAAGGCCACACAGAGATTTAAGCATGAGATTTTGCAGTCAGCCTGATGAAGCTTAGACACTGAATTGCAAAGGTTATTGAGTTTGCAGTGGAAAGAGAAAAAGTAGCTCAAGATCTCCTGGCTTAAAATATGAAAAAAAAAACATCTTATAAAATATAGAGCTTCAAATGAGACGTTTGTAAACCAGTGACTGCGGCAGGACAAACATGAAAGTCGGATGGAGTTGGGAACACTGATGCAGAAGTTATTTAGTCTCTTATTTTTTGTAATATTGTTTCACTGTACACATTAAGTAAACCAGGGGAGAAAACACACCCTTGTCTAACGCCTCTCTTTATTTTCGTAAACTGACTCACTTCTCCATCTATTCTTACAGCAGCAGTTTGTTCCCAGTACAGATTTCTGATTAGGCGGCGGTCTTTCGAATCTAGATCTAGAGATTTTAGTAATATTTTGAATATCTTATTGTGCTTCACTTTATCAAATGCTTTTTAGTTGATAAAACAAACATTCATATCACTCTGCAAAAATGTGTTTCTCTTGAATTGCTCTTTATTTTTGAAATATCACAAGTGAAACATTCCCCATGTCCACCATATTAATCCCACCATAATTTTATAAGATCAGCTTTACTCAGATAAGATTAGCTTTATTAGCCAATTGTACATCAAAACATTGAGATATACCGTGAAATGTGCTGTTTGTGTCAACGCCAAACACAGTCTGAGGATGTGCTGGGGGCAGCCCACAAGTGTTGCCATGTTTCCAGAGCCATCATAGCATGCCTCACACTTACTAACCCTGACCAATGTGTCTTTGGATTGTGGGAAGAAACCAGAGCACCCAGAGTAACACACACACAGTCACAGCGGGAAACTACCTCTCCCTCAAAACTAATCAACAACGTTCAAGATCTTGGCCTCATATCTTCATGTGCAAATGGGTCCTCAATTTCTCAAGATTGGCAACAATGTCTCCTCCACAATCTCCATCAGTATAGGTGAACCACAAGTTTGTCTAGCCCATCGCTCTACTTGCTTTACATTATGACTGTGAGGCTAAGCACAGCTCCAATGCCATATTTGAGTTGCTGATGACACCACTGTCATTGGCTGAATCAAAGGTGGTGATGAATCAGCACATAGGAGGGAGACTGAAAATCTGGTGAGGTGGTGCCATAACAACAACTCCTCACACAATGCCAGCAAGACTAAGGAGTTGATTATTGACCAGGAGGAGGAAACTAGAGGTCCATGAGCTGGTCCTCATCAGGAACCAGAGGTAGAGAGGAGCCTCCAGACTCACACTACCAGGTCAGGAACAGTTACTATCCCTCAACCAAAGGGGACAACTTCACTCAACTTCACCTGCCCCATCATTGAAATGGTTTCACAATCAGCGGACTCACTTCTTCATCTGATACCGTATTCTCAATACTTATCGTTTATTTAATTTATTTTTATGATTTCTTTCTTTTTGTATTTGCACAGTTTGTTGTCTTTTGCGTACTGGTTGAACACCCAAGTTGGTGTGGTTTTCCATTGATTCTATTATGATTGTTATTCTATTCTGGACTTATTGAGTACGTCTGCAAGAAAATGAATCTCAGGGCTGTATATGATGACATATATGTACTTTCATAATAAATTTACTTTGAATTTTTGAAATTTACATCACTTGATAATAAATCCCAGGGCTTATTTTGCATTTTTGCAGCTTTGATAACATGCCGTTGCTACAAATAATTTCTAAGTTAAATATGAATCAAAATAGGTTAGAGGGATTGTGTTGTCCCTCTAACCTATTTTGATTCCTATTTTCCAAGGAATTGGCAGCTCCTTGCCACTCCTAGCAAAATGGTTTATCCTTCAGATGTATGAATTAAAACCAATTCCCACTTATATGACCATTCTTAAAGTCTATCAACATTTCTCAATTTGTTGTAGTCCAACCGGTATTTCCACGAATACTGCTTTAGAATTTCTATCATTTAGACTTGGAAATGTTATATAACTAAATGAATCCCAGCTGTGATTCTTGTGGAACACCACTTTTAATGACCTGCCAGGCTAAGGAACTACCTGTAATCAATAATCAACTTTTCCTTTATTCAATCTATTCTGCAGCTTGTTCCTTGATTTTGCACTGACAATACTATTTACATAATACAGAAATGGTTGAGAAAGTAACATTTTGCCCAAATCTCACAGTCCCGTCCCATACCTTTTCAGTCTTTAATAAATGTAAAACAAAGATAGGCAAGCAATGGTTCCTGCCAGTATTTGAAGTAGTATAGAAAAGGAAAATGGAGGTCACAAACTGACTTGTAATTAGATTCATATATTTACTTCAAGGTAGTGAAACAGATAATTTTTCAATTTCTTCTGTATTTCTAATCTTTGTCAATGTTATGAGTATTAGATTTTATTTACAAAATCAGAGAGCCAAAACATTGTTTATTGAAATGCTGATGTAATTCAATGAAAGAGTAGGTGAGTTAGATACTCGTGGATCCAAATCGTTGCCCATCTTTATTGACCATATATTCTAATCCCCCAAATGTGTTTTGTCCAGATCCAGAAGGCCACCTCACTGGCTCTTACAGTGGTGCTAGAAAGTTTGTGAACCCTGTAGAATTTTCTCTATTTATGCATAAATATGACCTAAAATATGATCATGTAACTCCTAAAACTAGATAAAAAGAACCTAATTAAATAAATAACACTGAAAAAAAACCATTATACTTTTTGATTTATTTATTGAGATAGATGATCCAATATTACATGTATTTGTTGGAAGAAGTATGTGAACCTTTGCTTTCAGTAACTGGTGTGACCCCTTGTACAGCAATAACTTCAACCAAATGTCTCTGGTAACTGTTGATCAGTCCTGCATATCAGCTTGGAGGAATTTTAGGCCATTCCTCCTTACAAAACTGCTTCAACTCTGGGATGTTGGTGGGCTTCCTTCCATGAACTGCTTGCTTCAGATCCTTCCACAACATTTCTATAGGATTAAGCTCAGGACTTTGCCTCAGCCATTCCAAAACACCAAGTTTCTTCTTTTTAATTCATACTGTTATTAATTTACTCTTGTCTTTCAGATCATTGTCTTGTTGCATTATCCAACTTCTATTAAGCATCAGGTGACGGATCGCTACCCTGGCATTCTCCTGTAAGATGTCTTGATACAATTTTGAATTCATTGTTCCCTTAACAATTGCAAGCTGTCCAGGCCCTGAGGTAGCAAAGCAGCCCCAAACCATAAAGCTCCTTCCACCATGCTTCAAAGTTGGGATAAGGTTTTGGTATTGGTGTGCAGTGCTCTTTTGCCTCCAAACATAGCAATGTGCATTTCTGCCAAAAAAAAACTTTTGTCTCATCTGTCCACAGAACATTGTCCCAGAAGTGTTGTAGAACATCTAGGTGGTTTTTTGCAAACTTGAGGCGTGCAGCTATGTTTTTTTTCTGGGAGAGCAGTGGTTTCCTCCATGGTGTCCTTCCATGAATACCATTCTTGTTCAGTGTTTTTCTTATAGTGGACACATGAACAGACTTTAGCAAGTTTAAATTTGCTTTTGAGTACTACCATGCCAAAATTATGTGTTGTGTTTTCTTCAGCTCATAGGAACAAATCCCACTGGAACTACAGTCACATTTTAATATCTTCAGTGCATGAAGAAAAACAAACTGAGCAACATCATAATTTCTAAATGAAATAGCTTAGAACAATTTGGCCAATTATAAGATTTAAGTTTCGAAAGGTTGCTTATACTTCAGATAAGTGAACAAAGTTAATATTCTGATGACATTTTCTCTGTTCCCTTAATGTTCAATGTACACCAACATCAGAAGCAATTAATATTAAAAATGTCCAAATGAAACTTTAATTGTAGCTACTTTTGTGCAAATTGCTAATATATTAATTTTTAAACAATGTAAAATTTCATTAAGTATCAGTCTAATAAGAATTTGTCAATCTAAAGCACATACAGCATTGAAGTTACTTTCATTCACATTCAAATCTTTGTTCACTTATGTATTATAGTTAAACCTGAGGAGGTTGTACTGAAACCACTTTCTAAAAATTAATTGTGACATTTTTTCTTCATTAATTGTATTAATTAGTTTGGAACAGTAGCGACCCTCAAGAAAATCTACGGCAATGGGTATTTTTAGGGATATCAATCAGATTACATAGCAACTTTCATGATATATTGAACTTACCATCCCTGCTTTCCATAATCACAGAGAACAAAAAGTCTCGAGGAGTCATATATAATTCTCCTTCATACTCCACTGATGCCAACATTCTGAAACGCTGCTTCCGATTTCTAGCATATCCACTATCTTCTTTAGTTTCCTCTTTAGGCAGATCCTGATCCTTGAAGAAAAAGGAAAAAATGTGTTATACCTAATTGCTTGAACATTTAATAAATCCTGCGGTATTAGTTAACCCTAATGAAAATGTAATATTATCAAGCAACATAAAAATATAATCAAAACATTACAAGAGCCATCATAAGTTATTTGCTGTTTAAACTCCTATTTTAAGCAATCATAGCATTCCAATATTCTCAAGCTGCTCAAATGGGAACATTTTGGCTTTGAGAGGAGTCAAGTTTGATAGAGGACAGAGAGAGAGAAATTCAGAGGAAATAAAGAGAGGAAAGAGAGGCAAGATAAGGTGGTGGGGATTGGGGGTGAAATGGGGGATGAGAGAGGTTGTTAGATCCAGACATTCAGAGAAAAACAGATGGCGAAATAAACTGCAACAAAGTCCAGATTTTATGCCCAGGACAAGTCAGTACATCATTGCATCTCCCTCTTTCCTATCTGTTTATAGATCTTGTACACTCTCTGGTGCTTCTGTTAATTCCATGATCCAAAATCAACACAATTCTCAAGGTAGCCTAAGTTGGAGTACCAGCTGCTGTGGGCAGAGTGGGGCCTGATATCTGATCACCCAAAAACACCATTACACCAGTACTTCACAGTTACACACCACTATTAATTGATCACTCAAATTTGTCAGAAATAAACAACCATTTTATCTATTGTCACCAAATATTCAAACAAGGAAAATGGAAATTTAACCTAATGCAAATCAAATTGAGGGTTTCACCTGCAGGGGAGAAACTGCTAAATGTTAATCAGAATCAGAATCAGGTTTAATATCAATAGCATATGTTGTAAAATATTTTGTTTTGCGGTAGCAGTAATTGTAATACATAATAACTATAAATTACACTATGAAATATATATACAGTATATATAAAATTAAATTACATAAGTAGAACAAAAAGAGAACAAAAAGAAAAACAAAGTGAGGTATTGTACATTGTTTCAGTGTACAATCTGAATGTGGGGAAGAAGCTGTTCCCTAAAATGTTGAGTGTGTGTTTTCAGGCTGCTGTACCTCCTCGATGGTAGCAATGAGAAGAGGGCATGTCCTGGGTGATGAAGGTCCTTAATGATGGATACTGCTTTTTTATGGCTTTGCCTTTTAAAGATGTGCTCGATGCTGGAGAGGCTAGTGCCCATGATGAAGCTGGTTGAATTTACAAATTTCTGCAGCTTTTTCCGATCCTGTGCAGTGGCCCCTCCCTAACAGACAGTGATGAAACCTGTTAGAAAGCTCTCCACAGTACATCTGTAGAAATTTGCGAGAGTCTTTGGTGTTATACCAAGTGTCCTCAAACTCCTAATGAAATATAACCACTGTCGTGCCATCTTATGATTGCATACAATGGTTGGACCCTGGATTAATCTTCAGAGATGTTGACACCCAGGAACTTGAAACTGTTCACCCTTTCCAATTCTGATCCCTCTAAAAATCTTCTATCCATTAATTCACTTCGATGGCTTTTAAACATTGCTCATATACCTGCCTCAAACACTGTTTCTGGCAGCTTATTCTAAATATGTACCACCTTCACATAAAGAAGCTGCCCCTGATGTTCATTTTAAATATCTCAATACTAATCTTAAACTAATGCCCTCTTTTTTTTTTTAGCAACCCCCGCCCCCGGGTAAAAAACTGTGCTTTCATCTTTTGTGTACCCTTTGTGATCTAAAAAGTCATCCCCTCAAGCACTTACGTTCCATGGAATAAAGTTCTAGTCTACACAACTTCTCCTCTTCTAAGTCCAGGCAACATCCTGGCAAATCTTTACTGTACTCTTTCTAGTTTAGTAACATCGTTCCTATAACAAGGTGACTAAAATTGTACACAATATTCCAGTGTAGCTTCACCAATATCTTATATAACTGCAACATAACTTCTCAGTTCCTATACCCAGTGCCTAGACAAATGAAACCAGCATGCCAAATGTCTTCCTCAAACAAAGGTCCCAGCATTAATCCCCGTGGCACATGACGAGACCGTCTTCCTGTCTCAAGAACAATCCTTGACATTCACTCAATCCTCCCTACCATTGAGCCAATTATGAATTCAATCGGATATCTCCCCTGGATCCCGTGCAATCTAACCCTCCAGACTAGCCTGCCACGAGAGTGGTCATCTGCCCTCAAGGTTGACTCCTCCAGGAACTCCAAGAAATCTGTTAGACACAACATCCCACGCACAAAATTGTGCTGACTGCTGCTAGATCCTGTGTGTCAGAATCCCCTGCAGCAATTTACCCACCACTGATGACAGATTCACTGGACACCTTTGCAGTTGTAAAATTTAAACCCATTTCATTTTTATCAAAATGTAAAGCATGTCCTCATTGGTTTAAAAAAAATCTCTGCACATCATATGAGCTACCTGTTATCATTCATGCTCCATGCTAGCAAAATGCATACTACTTCTGTTCCCTTTGTATTGTCAAAACACCTTGAAAGGTAGATCTACAGTTCCATTACCAGTATGCTTTGATCAGTAATAATAGTAAAAACCTTGTAATTTACAACCAAAGTTAAATATTGGGCTTCTCTGCATATTAATAAGCACCAACAATTTTCTATAATAATATTTCCTTTCCTGGCAAGTGTTGATGGGGTAAATAGAATGAAGCAGCTCCTATTAACTCCCATTAGAGACCATAGCCACAGATTTGAAATTTTAACAAGAAATACTAAAGGGATTGTGTAGAAAATATTTTTTATACACACAGATTAGAAATTTTGTAATAGTTTTAAGAGTTTTGGAAAAGGATCAATCACACCTTTACAAAGGGAATTCGATAGGCACTTGGGTAGATTTGCACGTATAAGGAGAAAGGGGAGGTAAATAGGATTGGTCTATTAGAACCATTTCTGTCATTGAAGTGATGAGTCAAGTGACCTCCTGTGCCACGAAGAGTGAAGATCCTCCAACAGTTAAAAGACAGGCCTATGCCAACAGCGAGACCTGAACCTAAAGTTGCCAAGAATTTAGAAATGTGGTTTTGTTGGTTTTGAGTTGGCATCTATAGGTTATCCTTCAGGGAGGCAATTAGATTGAATCAATGGGCTGTGTGACAGAAGTAGGAAGTGGGTTTGTCCACACAATTACCACATAGCAAGTTCTTGATCTCATTTTGGTAACTGCGCAGATGAAGGATTCTTCCTTACCGGAAGAAAGTACTGTAAGCATCAGAGCCAGGCATCCCAGCTGACTCTTGCTCATTTTACTACATGACAGGCTGGTAAGGATCTAGCCATAGACCTCCATTTAACAGTTTTAACCAGTGGAATGATACAAAGTGAAAAGCAACACTTCACTTGCGTATCTGTTGGGGTTGTCTGTTGTATCCAATGCTCATGATGCGACCTCCTCTACATCAGTGAGACCCAACATAATCTAGGGGACCGCTTTGTCAGGCATCCCCTCTCCATCTGCCAAAAGCAAAACTTCCTGGTGGGCAGCCATTTTCATTCCTACCCCCATTCCCGTTCTGACATGTTGGTCTGATGAGGCTACTCTCAGGTTGGAAGAGCAACACCTCATATTTCATCTAGGTAACATCCAGCATCAATTTCTCCTTCCGGTAATTTTTTTCCTCTTCTTCTATGCCCCATTATAGCCACAAACCTCTTCTCCTTATCTGCCTATCACCACCCCACCATTGACCCTCCTCCTTCCCTTTCTCCCATGTCCACATTCCTCACCTATCAGATTTCTTCTTCTCCAGCCCTTTACCTTTCCCACCCACCGCACTTCACCTATCACTTTCCAGCTTGTCCTCCTTCCCCTCCCTCCACCTTTTTATTCTGACATCTTCCTCCTTCTTTCCAGTCCTGTTGAAGGGTCTCAGACCAAAACACCATCTGTTTATTCATTTCTATAGATGTTGCCTGACCTTCTGAGTTCCTCCAGCATTTTGTGTGTGTGTTACTCTGGATTTCCAGCAACTGCAGAATATCTTGTTTTCAGTATTTTTTAAAATCTATTTTATTTTTAAGAGCTAAGCTCAAAGTAACCTAGGAAACATACTAGATACGGCTTGGCACCAGCTTCAAAACATTTTTGAAAACTGACTCACAAAGCTTTGCTTATTGGATCTAAGCATTCCTAGCCAAAATTAATTTTGAGGCAGCAGAAACTCAAAAGTTTGCAAAAACTTGTCACAACTTTACAATGCACTGGAGAGCATACAATACAAAATATTTATTTAATTTCTGACTCCAAATAATTTGTACACTTATCATTTTAATTAACATCAGTCTTGCAAAACGTCATCTTGCCAGAAGCTACTTTCCAATTTTGTCAAACTACTGCAAAGAAAAACTCACAAATTTTTCAACGACATTGGAACATATAATAGTACATCACAGGAAAACGTCCTGCAACAACAATGTCTATACCAGCCTTATGCCAGCCTAAACTAATCTGCGTGCATATGGTCTGTACCCCACTACTCCCCATCTATGTGTATTGTTAAATGTCTGTTAAGCATTGTTATCCTATCTGCTTCCACTATCTATCCCGCAGCATTTTCCAGCTATTTACAGCTCTCTGCGTTAAAAAATACCTCATAAATTCCTTTCCACTTTCCACTTCTCTATGCCCCTAGTATTTGACATTTCTAACTTCTCATGATTCATCTACACCTATCAGATTGCCCTCCGGCCTCTGATGCTCCAGAGAATAAAATCTGTTTGCTCAACCTTGCCTCGTAGCTCATACACTCCAATGTAACCTACAGCATAGTGAACTTTTTCTGCATCCTCTCTAAAGCCTCCACTCCTTCCCCAATACTTAAAATATGGTGTAACTAAAACTTATCAATCTGCAACATAACTGCCTGATTGTAATACTCAATGCTGAACCAAAGGCGGCAAACACACGGTACATCTTCTTTACGACCTTATCTACTTGCATTGCTACATTCAGGGAGTTAGAGGCTTGTACCCCATGATTGTTCCGTACATGAGTGGTCCTTAAGGATCCTGCTACTTACTGTATACTTTCCTTTGCTTTTGACCTCCCAAAATGCATTATCTCATACTTGTCTGGATTGAAGTCCAAATGCCATTTCTCCAGCCAAATTTCCATCTGATTTAGTTTAGTAAGTTAATTTATATTCACCACCCTTGTCAAAATTTATCCTGAAAAGAACTATAGAAGTTAGATTAAGGTAAAGTTGTGAATTAAAACTACACCTATAACAATTTTTGCCTTTTTAAGGGCTCTTTAATAATCCATTTTCAAACCAGTACAGACAACTAAGAAAGTAGTTGAAGCAAAGTTCATAAATTGTCCAGTTTGAAATTTAATTTACTTTCATTTCTAGTCCAAAACCTATGACACTGGGCCAATTAGAGACATTGGCAGCTGGCAATCACACAGGACACCACTAGTTTACAGCCATTCGCAATGCAATTCATCTTAGATTTCTGCAAATACACAGCCAAATGCATGTCTGAGAAAACTTAGTGATCAGATGCCAGCATGTTTAAACTACTTTCTAGATCCCATCCCTCAGATTTGTCCCAGTATAAACTGAAATTTTCAAATTGCCTTGTGGATTAGGTCTTATTCCAATAGTAATTTTGCTGGAGGTGAAATGCAGTCACTAAGCATCTGCAAAACAAAGATTATTCGCGAACCTGTCCCAGCTGCATTACACCACCCAATGAAAATAAAGATCAACATTTACTACTTTATAAACAATGGAAGGCTATTCCTAGATCAATCCTCCGATTGTGCCGGCTGATGATTCTAACGACGCATTTAACTGTATGTTTTGATGTACTAGTGACAAATAAAGCATGCACTTGACTCAAGATGACAAAAAGAACTATTGCAAGTACAGATGAAACAATGCAAGAATGTTCTCAAAGCCTCTTTGAAAAAGTCTAACAGAAGTTGTAAAAGAATAATAACATTTCCTTTAAAATTCAAAATACTTAGGAGGGGGGAATCTCACAATTATTTCTTTTCTTACACAACTCATTACAATGAAGAGCTTTTCACAGTAAGTGAAACAACTGAAGCCTGGAATGTGTTTGATTGTTTATCACTTAAAATGTCAGTGAAGTTGCTTTTACACAGGCACTATGCAAGGATTATCAAAAACCACAGAAAGAAAATCGATGCAAATCAAAGCAAATATGACCTGGATTTGCACATGAAGTACTCTTAAAATAAAATAAATTCTGCAGCACAAAAAATCTATGCCACAATTAAGTTCTATGGTACAATTAGGATTAATTAAAAATAAGACAACGTCTAACCCTCATTTAACAAATTAAAAGGCTTTACTAAGGTTTTGTAATCCAACGGAGGTCATGCATGCAGCCTGTTACAGCTGTTCCGATTAGTTTTCTTACTTTTTCCTCTTACTTTTTTAACTTACGTTACTTGTATTTCTTTTCCACGGTAACACGTTGAAGCTGCACCCTCTCTAACACGCTGGTGGAGAGAGTTTTATTTGGGTTTTTAGCGCTGGAAACATTTACATTCGAACACATCTCATTAGCGAGGCAGCAGTATGGTCGCATTGTTTATTCCAGGGACCAGCTGATTGCGCTTATGCCGGCCGGTTTAGCGAACAGAGCGGCGGACACCCCTGCTGAAATCTGGAGGAAAACTCAGAGGATGCAGAGGGAGATCATAAAGTCGAGGAAAGAGGACCGGGTCGAGACAACAGAAACTTATGGAGAAGAGGAGTTCGGTGGGTAATAAAATGGTCGAGTTGACGGCGCTAGCCAGGAGTCAGAGGACATTTTGGGAGTGCAGTGTTATGTGTTTTACTGAAACGGGGCTGCACGAGGACATACCCGATCAAAACTTTTCCATGGATGGCTTCCAGACCGTTTGGGCTGGCCGGAAGTGTACTGAGAGCGGTAAGTGTAAAGGAGTTGGGGGATTGCTGTTCTGGTTAACAACAGATGGTGCAATTCTGGTCATATTATGATCGAGGAACGTGTTTGTAGACCGGATATTGAACTTTTTGCTGTTGGACTCCGGCCATATTCCACTGAGATACAACACTGGGCGTCACAGGAGGTTGTTCCTGCCTGTGGCCATCGAACTTTGCAGCTCCTCCGTGGAGGGTCAGACACCCTGAGCCAATAGGCTGGTCCTGGACTTATTTCCATCTGGCATAGTTTGCATATTGTTGTTTGATTGTTTGTGGTTTCTGTAATGCTATACTTATGCTCTATTCTTGGTTGGTGCAGCTGTAATGAAACCCAATTTCCCTCGGGATCAATAAAGTATATCTATCTATCTACCTACAAGTGTTTTAGTTCAATTTTGGTATATTATCATTTTTTCAAGCGTATGTGTTGTATCCCATACTAAATGTGATTATTTAAATGCATTAACAAAATCCTTATCTAGCATATAAAATACATAATAGTGATGTCATGTCCTCATGAGAAACGGGTGAGCAAACAACCAAGTATCAATAAAATTGACCATTTCTTTCTTTCCCCCAAATGCCAAAAAATAACTTAATTATGCTTTGGCTTCCAATGTAAGCTGAGTTGGAGATCCTGTTAAACATTACTTGGAGACTCAAGTCAGTTTCACATGAGAATTGCAGCTTTGTCAAAATGGTCACATTTTCCCAATATGATAGTTTGCAGGTCAAAGCATCACAACCACATGAAAATACACTTACTAAGAGTTCCTAAAAACAGCTTATAATCTTTAAATTATTTTTATCTTTCCCTTTGGAAAAGATATATACTGGAAAGAAAAAGGAGGACATTGATTTGGAAATGTGGAATGTTATTTTAGCACTGCCATAACAAAATTCTTATTACTCACTGTAGGAGCCATGCATCTGTTTTCCATCTGCATTGTATTCTGTGATACACATTTATTATGAGTATGATGGTAACTAGTCATGTGAGTGGTGGCAAGGTAAAAGCAAAGGGAATACGCTACGTATGTGTGTTTCATTCTGGGCAGTTTGGTTCTGGGGACTATTGGATGTCATAACTTTTGTTGAATGCTTAGTTACACTCAAGTTGCATCACTTCAAGGTTGTATGTTTTGCTAGCCACTAACAAAGAATGAATACGTTTCTTCAGTTTTGTGGATCATCATTACTGGAGTGATTTGGGGGGTGCATTATACAAGGATAACTATCTATAGGAGATACCAGCAGCAACAATTATTTTGTTAGAATTGGCCACTACACTCACTGTCTCATGAAATCAAGTGTATTTTCTGTGTGCCACCATGAAAAGAATATACTCTCGCCCTCTTTAGTAAGGAGACCAAAGTTGCCCACCATATCCAGGAGATGAAAACCACAAAAATCAGCTATTACAAAATAGGAAGTGTTGAGATATTCATGTGAATCAAATCTAAATGCAACTTAATTTCTATATCATCTTAAGCTACATAGTTAAATATTCTGTTTCATCTTCTTTTAAAAAAATCTTTGAAAATCAGCATGCTAATATTAAACAAATTAAGTACTCTTCACCATTGTGCATCTTTACATTATCATAAAATCACAGAAAAGTTGCAGCAGAGGAGTTTCTTCAGTCCATTGTATCCAAGCCAGCTGTCTGCAAGTACAGCTTAGCTAGTCCCATTCTCATGCCCTCCCCTCATAGCCCTGTAACTTTCTTCTTTCAAGAACTCACCCAGTGCTTACACAGTTTCCTTCATCATGCCACAGTTGAATCAGCCCTCACTAATCCCAGGACAGTCCTATCCAGATCCTAACCATTCACTGAATGGAAATATTTTCCTCATGTAACTTTTAATTCTACAGTCACTGTGTCCACCTCTTATTTCTCTCTGTTCCAGTATGTTTGTGATCTATATCAATAATATGAATGCTGATCACATGAAAGTTGGTAGCATTGTGGATCGTTAAGAAGGTTTTGTCTAAGGGTGCAGCAAGACAGAGAATAGATGGAAGGTTGGGTGAACCATTGGCATATGGAATTTAATCTCTTCAAGATCAAGGTACTTGAACTTTGACACTTTGTAATGACACCTTGGGAAGTCAAATACACATAAAGTAAATGGTTAAGTGCTAAGGAATATTGATTAACAGAGCGACCTTGGGGTTCAAGTCCAGAGTTCTTTGAAAATGGCGTTGCAGGTAGTTAGGGCAGTGACGAAGGCATATGAAATGTTTGCTTTCATAGTTATAGAACATAAACATAGTGACATTATATTGCAAATTTATAAACACTGGTTATACTGCTCTTGGTCACCATATTATAGGAATTAATCGGTGAGTTTTAGGAATTAAGAAGCAAGAAGGCAGAGAATGACATCTATATACTACTAAAACTCTCATGCTCTGTTGGTCTGTTTGTGACCTCCAATTAGCACAAATGGTGCATTACAGCGGCACTTTTTTCGGCTCAATCAAATTAAAATGCGCTAACTTACAGAATGCAGGCAAAGTTCAGGGTTATATATTCGTATAAAATTGCTCATTCACCTAAAGTCAACAGGCTCGCTTTCACCTGAAACCCGATCGGCCATCATGGAAATCGGGACGTGACAGCCTGACACATGCGTACGGCCATCCTCAGCAGCGACACCTACCGGAGCAAAAGGGCAGGGGGGGTCACATTCTGCTAATCACCATCAGCATGTGCAGGATTGGGACAGATCAAACTGAGACCCATCACTAAGAGATAATTAAATCTTATTGTAATTACGTACTCCGAGACACCCATAAAACCCTTTGCTGCAGTCAAAGGACAGCAGTAACTATATCACGTCCATTTAGGAGAGCGCCAACCACATCATCAAGAATAATCAGCATCCATTGGTGTTAGTGCTTCGTATCTTCTATCCAGCATTAGGGTAAAAAAAATGGTCAGCCTAATTATCCCATGTGGAAAGGGAAGGGGGACATTATGGTCAAGAGATGGCGCCAAACGTCGTTGAGAAGCAGGAAGGAGAGGGAGAGAACAAGAATCGGATGAGGCTAGGGCCACACGACTCCAGGATCAAAGAGTTAGGACAAAAAAAGATGAGAGAAGAAGAGACAGAGGAGGAGAGGCATGCATGTCTCCAGGATCAGAGACAAACAACAAACAGCAGAAGAGCTGAAGAGATGGGGGATGAAAGGGCTGCACGTCTCCGGAATGACAAAAACAGGCACAGAAGGAGAATAGAGGAAGAGACAAAGGAGCTGAGAAATGCACCTCTCCAGGATCAGAGACAAGGAACAAACAGCAGAAGAGATGAAGAGACAGGGGATGAAAGGACTGCACATCTCCAGAATGACAGCGAGAGGCACGAGGGTGGCAGATAAACCAGAAACGATGCCATCAAAAGTGACCTTCGTTAAATGAGGAGGAGCTACATTTGCTTTGCTACATGTCGTTCTTCTTTAATAAACTGAGGTTTTCTACTTCAGTTTCCAAAGCAAAGCGATACCAGTAGCATTCAGGAAAATTTAATGTTCATTCTGGTCACATCAGACTGCACTACCCTTCTCTCAAAGGGTGTCCCAACAGGTCACCCCGTTGTCTAGTAATAATTGTAGTTCAATTAAGGACAGAGACTAAAACAAATGAGATTAAACAAGATAGAAAGGAAATGTAATAATTTGTTAAAATTTAAAAACCACTATAAACAATATACCTCCAGTATTGATAACTAAACTGATGTCTCAAACAAGACTTCACAGTATCAACTGTTCCTGTGCTGGGTTGGAATGATTGACTATCATTGTAAAGTTATCATAAGGAATACCAATGTTATAGACATTAAGACCATAAGACATAGGGGCAGAATTAAGCTATTTGGCCTGTCATGTCTGCTCCACCATTCAATCATGGTTGATCCTTTCCTTCACCCCCAGCTCCACTCCCCGGCCTTCTCCCTGTAAGCTTTGATGCCGTGTCCAATCAAGAACCTGTCAAGCTCTGCCTTAAATTCACCCAACAATCTGGCCTGCACAGCTGCCTGTGGTAATAAATTCCACAAATTCACCACCCTCTGACCAAAGAAATTTCTTGGCATCTCTGTTTTAAATGGACGCCCCTCTATCCTGAGGCTGTGCCCTCTTGTCCTGGACTCCCTTCACCATGGGAAACATCCTTTCCACATTTAGTCTGTCTAGGCCTTTCAGCATTTAAAAGGTTTCAAAGAGATCCCCCCTCATCCTTCTAAATTCAAGTGAGTACAGACCTAGAGCTATCAAACATTCCTTGTATGATAAACCTTTCAGTTGTGGAACTATCCTTGAGAACCTCCTCTGAACCCTCTCTAATGCCAGCACATCCTTTCTTAGATAAGGAGCCCAAAACTGTTCACAATACTCATGATGAAGCCTCACCAGTGCCTTATAAAGTCTCAGCATCACATCCTTGCTCTTGTATTCAAGACCTCTTGAGATGAATGCTAACATGGCATTTGCCTTCCCGACCACCAACTCTACCTGCAAGTTAACCTTTAGGTTGTTCTGCACAAGGATTCCCAAAGTCCCTTTGCATCTCAGATGTCTGGATTTTCTCCCCATTTCGAAAACAATCTGCACATTTTGACCATGCATTTTCCAACATTGTATTTCATTTGCCATTCTCTTGCCAATTCTCCTAATCTGTCTAAGTCCTTCTGTGGCCTACACTACTTGCCCCTACAATACTTGGCAACAAAGCCATCTATTTCATCATCTGAATCGATATACAGTATAAAAGAAGCGGTCCCGACACCGACCCCTGCAGAACACCACTAGTCACTGGCAGCCAACCAGAAAAGGATCCTTCTATTCCTACTCGGTGCCTCCAACCAATCAGCCAATGCTCTAACCATGCCAGTAACTTTCCTGTAATACCATGTGCTCCTAACTTGGTAGTATCCTCATGTGTAGCACCTTGTCAAAGGCCTTTTGAAAGTCAAATATACAACATCCACTGCATCCCCTTTATCTATCCTACTTGCAATCTCTTCAAAGAATTTCAGCAGGTTTGTCAGGCAAGATCCTCCTTTAAGGACACCATGCTGACTTTGTCCTACCATATCCTGTGTCACCAAGTACTCCGTAATCTCATCTTTAAAAACTGACTCCCAACATCTTCCCAACCATTAAGGTCAGGCTAACTGGTCTATAATTTCCTTTCTGTTGCCTTCCTCCTTTCTCAAAGAGTGAAGTGACATTTGCAATTTTCCAGTCCTCTGGCACCATGTAGAGTTCAATGATTGTTGAAAGATCATTACTAATGCCTCCACAATCTCTCCCGCTACCTCCTTCAGAATACTAGAGTGCAGTTCAACTGGTCCGGGTGACTTATGTACCTTTAGGTCTTTCGGCTTTTTAAACACCTCTCCCTTATCATGATATACTGTTAGGTACCAACTCCAATTTGCTGCAGCTAATTTATTTTACAGCCTGATTAAATCTGTAAGGTTATCAATTCCTGGAACCCCATTCCAAGATTGAAAATGTGCTGTAAAATTTAATACTTTATACTTTATTGTCGCCAAACAATTGATACTAGAGCGTACAATCATCACAGCGATATTTGATTCTGCGCTTCGCGCTCCCCGGAGTACAAATTGATAGTAAATATTAAACATTTAAATTATAAATCATAAATAGAAAAGGGAAAGTAAGGTAGTGCAAAAAAACCGAGAGACAGGTCCAGATATTTGGAGGGTACGGCCCAGATCTGGGTCAGGATCCGTTCAGCAGTCTTATCACAGTTGGAAAGAAGCTGTTCCCAAATCTAGCCGTACGAGTCTTCAACCTCCTGAGCCTTCTCCCGGAGGGAAGAGGGACGAAAAGTGTGTTGGCTGGGTGGGTCGTGTCCTTGATTATCCTGGCAGCACTGCTCCGACAACGTGCGGTGTAAAGTGAGTCCAAGGACAGAAGATTGGATTGTGTGATGTGCTGGGCTGTGTTCACAATCTTCTGCAGCTTCTTCCAGTCTTGGACAGGACAACTTCCATACCAGGTTGTGATGCACCTTAGAAGAATGCTTTCTACGGTGCATCTATAAAAATTATTGAGGGTTTTAGGGGACAGGCCAAATTTCTTTAGCTTTCTCAGAAAGTAAAGGTGCTGGTGGGCCCTCCTGGCAGTGCACTCTGCTTGGTTGGACCAAGTCAGGTCATTTGTGATATTGACCCCGAGGAACTTAAAGCTTTTGATCTGTTCCACTTGCGCACCACCGATGTAAATGGGGTCGTGCAGTCCGCTACTCCTTCTGAAGTCAACAACCAATTCCTTCGTCTTGCTGACGTTGAGGGATAGGTTATTGTCTTCGCACCATGCCACCAAGTTCTTAACTTCCTCTCTGTACTCAAACTCATCATTACCCGAGATACGGCCTACAATTGTTGTGTCATCAGCAAACTTATATATTGAGTTCGATAGAAACTTGGCTGCACAATCATGGATGTGCAGTGAGTACAGCAGGGGGCTGGATACACAGCCTTGTGGGGCACCGGTGCTCAGAGTGATTGTAGAGGAGAGCTTGTCCCCTATTTTTAAAGCCTGGGTCCTGTATGTGAGGAAGATGAAGATCCAGCTGCAGATCTGAGTGCTAAGGCCCAGGTTCCGGAGCTTAGGAATCAGTTTATTTGGAATGATGGTATTAAAGGCAGAGCTGTAGTCAATGAAAAGGAGCCTTACATATGCGTCTTTATTCTCCAGGTGTTCTAAGGCGGAACATCGGGCCAGAGAGATGGCATCTGCCGTTGACCTGTTGCTCTGGTAGGCGAATTATAAAGCCTCGAGGTTGACCGATAGGCTGTGATTGATGTGTGCCATAACCAATCACTCGAAGCACTTCATAGCAATTGATGTCAGAGCCACAGGTCGATAGTCATTCAGGCATGCCACCTTGCTCTTCTTTGGCACTGGGGTTATCGTTGCCCTCTTAAAACACGAAGGGATCTTAGACTGAAGCAAGGAGCAGTTGAAGATGTCAGCAAACACTCTAGCTAGCTTGCTTGCACAGGCCTGGAGGACCCGCCCCGGGATGCCATCTGGGCCCATAGCCTTCCTTGGATTTATCTTCAGGAAGGCCTCCTCGATGACGATGAATCTTGATGCCACCAGGTCCGGTTCATCCGGAGGGAGCGGGATGCTCCTCTTCTGTTCGCATCTTGTGGAGAATACATTAAGTTCATCAGGAAGAGAAGCGCCACAGTTATTGATATTCCCAGCCTTTTCTGTGGCCAGTGATCTCATTTAGACCGTGCCATAGTCTACCAGCATCCCTCTGGTTAGCCCGGGCTTCCAACTTGGCTCGATATTGCCTCTTAGCGCCCTTAATGGCTTTCCGGAGTTCATGCCTGAATTCCGTGGACTAAATGCAAAGTGGTGCAAATCCTCTGACAATTTGTGATATTTCTTCCTTGACGCAAATTGTTGAACAGTTAGAATGTGCACTAAAATGCCACGATATTGTCAGACTCTCTCTTGGCGGTACAGTCTGTCCTGGTTTACAAATGCCCAACTTATCAATGCCCATACAAGTACATATGAGTTCACATAAATATTATTCAATTCAAGAGCACAGCGGAACAACAAACTAGTTACCTCTGTCAGTTTTAGTAATTTTTCTTTATTAATGGACTTGAGAAAAATCCTGTTTACACGTAATCAGTCTGCAGTAATCAAACATGCTTCAATCTTAAGAACACATGCTGCCAGTTGGTGACCACATAAGAAATTTGCTTTAGAAATTGAACAGCAAGTACTTCTACTGATAGCTATATAATAATATATTAAAGAATGTACAGCTACTGATACTTGAAGGACATTGAAAACCAGCTATTGAGCAATGGAAAATGTTGACTACCATTGTAACTAGGCAGGAAAAGAGAATAAATAAATGTATATGTTAATTATCTCACATCAACACAATTAATTAGAATTCTATAGAGGAATGGCTACCATAGCAAGTGATTTTTGTGTATTTTCCAATGCATGGACAAAGTCAACTTCTGAATGTATATAAAAGTGGAACCCTGTTGTAATCCAGGATAGGTGTCTCTATTTTGAAAGCTGCATTTGCCCTCTTTGTTATCAAAACGGTACCTTGCGGCTTCCTTTAAACTGGACTTAGATTTATTATCATTCACATGCACTCAGTGGCCACTTTATTAAATATCTCCTGTATCAAATAAAGTGGCCACTAAATGATGTGTTGTGCAGTCAGAGAATCTCTTCTGCATACCACTGTTTTAACGTGTTTTTATTGGAGTTACTGTCATGTTCCCAGCATGAACTAGACTAGTCATTCTCCTTTGACCTCTCTCATTAACAAGGCATTTTTTGCCCCAGGAACTGCCACTCACTGGATGTTTTTTAGTTTTTCCTCTGTAAACTGTTATGCATGAAAAATCCCAGGAGATCAGCAGTTTCTGGGATACTCAAACCACCCTATCTGGCACCAACAATCAATCCAGAGTCAAAGTCACTTGGATTACATATCTTCCACATTCTGATGTTTGGTCTAAACCACTGAACCTTCTGACCATGTCTGCATGCTTTTATGGATTGAGTTGTTGCCACATGATTGGCTGATTAGATATTTGGCATGTCAACAAATACACTGATAAACTTCTATGGTTGTACCGTGGACAGCATTCTGACAGGCTGCATCACTGTCTGTTATGGAGGGGCTACTGCAGAGGGCCAAAAGAAGCTGCAGAACGTTGTAAATCTAGTCAGCTCTATCTTGAGCACTGGCCTACAAAGTACGCAGGACATCTTTAGGGAGCAGTGTCTCAGAAAGGCCGCGCCCATTATAAAGGACCTCCAGAACCCAGGGCTTGCCCTTTTCTCACTGTTACCAACAGGTAGGAGGTACAGAGGCCTGAAGGCACACACTCAGTAATTCAGGAATAGCTTCTTCCCCTCTGCCATCCGATTCCTAAATGGACATTGAAGCTTTGGACACTCCCTCACTTTTTTTTAAATATACAGTATTTCTGCTTTTCCACATTTTTAAAATCTATTCAATATATGTAATTGATTTACCTGGTTATTTATTATGTTTTATTTTATTTATTATTTTTTCCCTCTCTCTGCTTGATTATGTATTGCATTGAACTGCTGCTGCTGCCGGTGATGATAAACCTGATCCTGATTTATATTAACAAGGGATACAGGTTTACCTAATAAAGTGTCCACTACGTGTGTGATGTGCCATTCGTTGTTTTGCACAGTGGCACGATAGTTTCACCGTTAGTGCCACACTATTACAGCTCAGGGTCTTCTGGAGTCCGAAAGGAGTCCCTGTATGTCCTCCCGTGCAATGTGTGGATTTTCTCCGGGTCCAAACCCAAAGCCATACCGGGTAGATTAACTGGTCATTGTAAATTGTCCTGTGATTAGGTTCGGATATTCAGATTTGTTGGGGGTTCTTGAGGCAGCTTGGCTTGAAGGGCCAGATGGTGGAGGAGAAGCACCAGTTACTAAATCATTGCATGTGGATCTTCAGGCTCTTGTACCTCCCCTCTTGATGGTAATAACAAGAGGACATGTCCCATATGGTGAGAATCCTTAATGGTGGATGACACCTTCTTGAGCTTTTGTTACTTGAAGATGTCATCAGTGGGGAATATTGTGCCCATGACAGAGCTGGCTATAATCAATACACCACTCTGCAACCCTTTGTGATCCTGTGCATTGAAGTCTCCAAACTAAGCGGTAATGCAACCAGTCAGAATGCTCTCCATTGTACATCTATGGAAAGCTGCAAGTCTTTGGTGACATACCAAATCTCCCCAAACTCCTAATGAAATAGTGCTGCCAGCATTTCTTCATTTTGCATCAGTGGACCCAGGATAGATCCACTGAGATGTTGACACCCAGAAACTTGAAGTTGCTCACCCTTTCCTCCACTGAAGACTCAATGAGGACTGGTGTGTGTTCTCCTAGCTTCCCTTTCTTGTTTATAGTCAGTGAGAAGGAGATGTGGTTGTCTATTTGCACTAACAGTGGTCTCCTGATTACCAGGTCAAGGATCCATGAACCAGAGCTATTGTTTTTAAAAAAAAAGTTGCAGGTTTTTAGTCCAGTATCTAATTGGTATTGTTGCTGCTACAGCAAGCCATAAACACACAGACAGAAGAGTAACAAATAAATTTAACTTAATAGATAATGAAATCAGTGTTTAAATTTGTGCTGCTTCATAAAAACATAAGAAATAGGAGCAGGAGCTGGCCATCTAGCCCATCGAGCCTACTCCACCATTCAATAAGCTTGTGGCTGATCTGACCATGGACTCATCTCCACCTGACTGCCTTCTCCACATAACCCTTAATTCCCCTACTATGCAAAAATCTATCCAACCTTGTCGTAAATATATTTACTGAAGTAGCCTCCGCTGCTTCATTGGGCAGAGAATTCCACAGATTCACTACTCTTTGGGAAAAGCAGTTCCTTCTCATCTCTGTCCTAAATTTACTAACCCGAATCTTGAGGCTATGTCCTCCAGTTGTAGTCTCACCTACCAGTGGAAACAACTTCTCTGCCTCTATTTTAGTTATCCTTTCCATAATTTTATATGTTTCTATAAGACCTCTTCTTATCCTTCTTAGTTCCAGCGAGTACAGTTCCAGGTGACTCAATCTCTCCTCATGCACCACCTCCAAAGCCAGTATATCGTTCCTCAAGTAAGGAGACATGGTACTCCAGATGCAGCCTCACCAGTATCCTATATAGTTGCAGCATAACCTCCCTGCTCTTTCAATCCCTCTAGCAATGAAGGCCAACATTTCATTTGCCTTCTTGATAGCCTGCTGCACCTGCAAGCCAATCTTTTGCTATTCACACACAAGCACTCCCAAGTCCTTACTTGCTTAACAAAAATCAATCTTTTGACCTTTGTTGTTGCAAAGCAAAAAAAAAGGAAATAAATACAATGTAAATGGCAGAAACAAATAAAATCCAAAATTAACACAGATTTTTTGAGAAATATTCGCAATTATCCACATTACCACCAACAATTTCATCTGTGACTGACAGTAACGTTAGCATTTCTGCACGAATATACAGTCTTTTAATTAACATGTTTGTAATAGTTATCAGATGTACTCTGACATAGGACGCTCAATGAATACAATCACAGAGAGCAAGGTTGTACCAATTCGCTAGTGCTTCCGCTGGTGAGCCACCTAAACAAATTGCACTAGATTGGACCTCGCAAGAACTTTGTGCATTAACAGACCACTGAGGCTGCAAGGGACTGAGGTAAGTTTTAATCGATTACTCAAAAATAGTTTAATTTATTAAAGCAACATACATCAAAGTTGCTGGTGAATGCAGCAGGCCAAGCAGCATCTCTAGGAAGAGGTGCAGTCGACGTTTCAGGCCGAGACCCTTCGTCAGGACTAACTGAAGGAAGAGTGAGTAAGGGATTTGAAAGCTGGAGGGGGAGGGGGAGATGCAAAATGATAGGAGAAGACAGGAGGGGGAGGAATGGAACCAAGAGCTGGACAGGTGACAGGCAAAAGGGGATACGAGAGGATCATGGGACAGGAGGTCCGGGAAGAAAGACAAGGGGGGGGCTGTTTTATTATTATCATATGTATTGACATACTGTGAAAAGTTTGCTTTGCACACCATCCAGACAATTCATTCCAAACTTAAGTACACTGAGGTAAAGCATGGAAAAGCAATATAGTATGCAGATATAGTATTATAGTTACTGAGAAAGTTCAGTGCAGGTAGACAATTAAGCTGCAAGCACCGTGATGAGGTAGATGGAGAGATCAAGAGTTCATCTTTATTGTACAAGAGATTCGTTCAAGAGCCTTATAACAACAGAATAGAAGCTGTCTTTGAGCCTGGTGGTATGTGCTTTCAAGCTTTTTTTTAAATCTTCTGTGATTTGGAGAAGAGAGTAGAGGGGATATTCTTTCCATTGGAGTGAATTGAGTCTTGGCTTAATGGAACTCTGGGTCTTTCTTCCCATAATTCTGCAATGATTAAAGCTGGGTCAATTAAAATTTTAAAGTCAGAGATGGCTTTCATTTTAATTGGTCAAGGTTATCAGGACTATGGATAAAATGCAGGTAAATAGAGTTAAAGCATCCTTAATCTAGTACATTGGCAAAACAAGCTTGATGATCTGAACTGCCTACTTGTATATATTTCTTAACCTGGGAAATATAGATTCTGAAACCACATGGACAGCAGATCTAGTCAGAACAAGTGCAGAACAAGGTGTAGGTGCCCCTACAGCTCCTCCCTCACTACCAGTCAGGGCCCCAAACAGTCCTTTCAGGTGAGGCAGAACTTCATCTGTGAGTCTGTTGGGGTCGTTTACTGTGTTTGGTGCTCCCAGTATGGCCTCCTGTATACTGGTGAGACCCGACATAGATTGGGAGACTGCTCCGCTGAGCACCTATGCTCCGTCCGCCAGAAAAAGTGGAATCTTCCAGTGGCCACCCATTTTAATTCCACTTCCTATTCCCATTCCAACATTGTCAATCTATGGCCTCCTCTACTGTTGCAACGAGGCCACACTCAGACTGGAGGAACATCACCTTGTATTCCGTCTGGGTAGCTACTAACCTGATGGCATGAACATCGATCTCTCAAACTTCTGGTAATAGCTCCCCTCTCCACCCTCCACCCTTCCCTATCCTCTTTTCCCTCTCTCACCTTATCTCCTTGCCTATCCATGGTCTCCCTCTGGTGCTCCTCCCCCTTTTCTTTCTTCCATGGTCATTTGTCCTCTCCTATTTGCTTCCCCCTTCTCCAGCCCTGTATCTCTTTCACCAATCAACTTCGTAGCACTTTACTCCATCCCTTCCCCTCTCGGTTTCACCTATCACTTTGTGGTTCCCCCTCCCCTCCCCCCACCTTTTAACTCCAACTCCTCATCTTTTTTTTTCTCCAGTCCTTCTGAAGGGTCTCAGCCCGAAATGTCGACTATGTTCTTTCCATAGATGCTGCCTGGCCTGCTGACATCAATATTATTGTTACATCAATAAATAAAGTTAATTGTCAATAAAGACAATAAGCACACAGTAGGAAAGGGACATGACAATTCCTGCAATTTGAGTTCTGTTATTTTCCTCTCTTTTTGATTGTACTATGTCAAATGTCTTCAGATATCTGTTTTTCATTAACTGATAAGATATTAACTCAGTGCTTTATTTTGATCTTGCATAACTAGTTGGTGTTCTGCTTCAACCCATCAGCACAGCAGCAGTTGTGAGGAGTAAGCAGGTTACTTGCTTGATGTCTCAGAATTCCCTGTTCTTGAAGTGGAGAAATAGAACTTGGAGTCCTATAGCATTTCTCTTTAGTCATCCTCACTATACAAGGTCATAGATTGTGTTGATTGAAAATTATTAGTTTTGATTGCCTTTTGTTTACTGATGGTACTAGATGGTTCCTATATCCTATAGCATCACATACACATTCAGGATGCTTAAAATTCGTATTCCTGCCAATACTACTTTCCCAATTGTTTACTCTGACTTCTGCACTTGTAAATTTGTACACATATATCCTGCATAAATATCAGTATTGAGAAATGCATCATCAACCTTTCAAGTTGGCACAGCCTTACATTGCAAGACATTCCCATAGTGCCCTGAAATTACAAAATGCATCATAGCATAAATTACCAACACCAGATTAACATTTAACAACATACTTAAATCTAACAAGCAATACACAGTTGTAATAAAAGACATAGATCATTGAAATATTCCAAGGGGACTGATGAGACAGTTATGCTGAGTATGATATCTCCTGTCTAAGCAGGTGCGAAGATTTCTGAGGACTATAATATAATTTTGAAATAAAATCAAAATTACATTAGCATGACAAATGTCCAATTTGTTCAGATTAGTGCATGTTAAAAATTGTTCCATAGCTCAGACTGCAGGTGTTTAATTACGAGAATTGTTACCTAAACAATTGCTTACAAATCCTGTATGGTCAAATAAATTGGTAGCATATACTGAGATTTTATTTACGTGTGAGTTTTCCAATTTTTTTTTAAGCTTCCATAAGAGCACGCTAAATGTCTAATGGACCTGAGAGGTTCTGTATAGAAATAAACATTAATGGAAACAGCATGAAATTGGATAGCTTCATTGTTCATCTTCTCCCACAGTTATAGATTCAGTTTTTTTGTTACTCAAAATTTAGTTATTCTGTAAACAACAGGAATTCTGCAGATGCTGGAAATTCAAGCAACATACATCAAAGTTGCTGGTGAACGCAGCAGGCCAGGCAGCATCTATAGGAAGAAGCGCAGTCGACGTTTCAGGCCGAGACCCTTCGTCAGGACTAACTGAAGGAAGAGTGAGTAAGGGATTTGAAAGCTGGAGGGGGAGGGGGAGATGCAAAATGATAGGAGAAGACAGGAGGGGGAGGGATGGAGCCAAGAGCTGGACAGGTGATAGGCAGAAGGGGGTACGAGAGGATCATGGGACAGGAGGTCCGGGAAGAAAGACGGGGGGGGGGTGACCCAGAGGATGGGCAAGAGGTATATTCAGAGGGACAGAGGGAGAAAAAGGAGAGTGAGAGAAAGAATGTGTGCATTAAAAAGAGTAACAGATGGGGTACGAGGGGGAGGGGGGGCCTAGCGGAAGTTAGAGAAGTCAATGTTCATGCCATCAGGTTGGAGGCTACCCATACGGAATATAAGGTGTTGTTCCTCCAACCTGAGTGTGGCTTCATCTTTACAGTAGAGGAGGCCGTGGATAGACATGTCAGAATGGGAATGGGATGTGGAATTAAAATGTGTGGCCACTGGGAGATCCTGCTTTCTCTGGCGGACAGAGCGTAGATGTTCAGCAAAGCGGTCTCCCAGTCTGCGTCGGGTCTCACCAATATATAAAAGGCCACATCGGGAGCACCGGACGCAGTATATCACCCCAGTCGACTCACAGGTGAAGTGATGCCTCACCTGGAAGGACTGTTTGGGGCCCTGAATGGTGGTAAGGGAGGAAGTGTAAGGGCATGTGTAGCACTTGTTCCGCTTACACGGATAAGTGCCAGGAGGGAGATCAGTGGGGAGGGATGGGGGGGACGAATGGACAAGGGAGTTGTGTAGGGAGCGATCCCTGCGGAATGCAGAGAGAGGGGGGAGGGAAAGATGTGCTTAGTGGTGGGTTAGTTAGTTTACGTATGACATGAAGGTTCGTGGTTTTGTGGATAGCGTAGAAGATTATAACAGGACATTGATAGGATGCATTGATAAGGACTGGACATCCTATATACTTACATACTTCCATCTCCCATCAGGAAGGTCTCAAAGCTCTACGCTTCTTTTTGGATTCCAGACCTAATCAGTTCCCCTCTACCACCACTCTGCTCCGTCTAGCGGAATTAGTCCTTACTCTTAATAATTTCTCCTTTTGCTCCTCCCATTTCCTCCAAACTAAAGGTGTAGCTATGGGCACCCGTATGGGTCCTAGCTATGCCTGCCTTTTTGTTGGGTTTGTGGAACAATCTATGTTCCGTGCCTATTCTGGTATCTGTCCCCCACTTTTCCTTCGCTACATCGACGACTGCATTGGCGCTGCTTTCTGCACGCATGCAGAACTCGTTGACTTTATTAACTTTGCCTCCAACTTTCACCCTGCCTTCAAGTTTACCGGGTCCATTTCCGACACCTCCCTCCCCTTTCTAGATCTTTCTGTCTCTGTCTCTGGAGACAGCTTATCCACTGTTGTCTACTATAAGCCTACTGACTCTCACAGCTATCTGGACTATTCCTCTTCTCACCCTGTCTCTTGCAAAAACGCCATCCCCTTCACGCAATTCCTCCGTCTCCGCCGCATCTGCTCTCAGGATGAGGCTTTTCATTCTAGGACGAGGGAGATGTCTTCATTTTTTAAAGAAAGGGGCTTCCCTTCCTCCACTATCAACTCTGCTCTTAAACGCATCTCCCTCATTTCACGTACATCTGGTCTCACTCCATCCTCCCACCACCCCACTAGGAATAGGGTTCCCCTGGTCCTCACCTACCACCCCACCAGCCTCCGGGTCCAACATATTATTCTCCGTAACTTCCGCCACCTCCAACGGGATCCCACCACTAAGCACATCTTTCCCTCCCCCCCCTCTCTCTGCATTCCGTAGGGATCGCTCCCTACACAACTCCCTTGTCCATTCGTCCCCCCTATTCCTCCCCACTGATCTCCCTCCTGGCACTTATCCGTGTAAGCGGAACAAGTGCTACACATGCCCTTACACTTCCTCCCTTACCACCATTCAGGGCCCCAAACAGTCCTTCCAGGTGAGGCATCACTTCACCTGTGAGTCGACTGGGGTGATGTACTGCGTCCGGTGCTCCCGATGTGGCCTTTTATATATTGGTGAGACCTGACGCAGACTGGGAGACCGCTTTGCTGAACATCTACGCTCTGTCCGCCAGAGAAAGCAGGATCTCCCAGTGGCCACACATTTTAATTCCACATCCCATTCCCATTCTGACATGTCTATCCACGGCCTCCTCTACTGTAAAGATGAAGCCACACTCAGGTTGGAGGAACAACACCTTATATTCCGTCTGGGTAGCCTCCAACCTGATGGCATGAACATCGACTTCTCTAACTTCCGCTAAGGCCCTACCTCCCCCTCGTACCCCATCTGTTACTCATTTTTATGCACACATTCTTTCTCTCACTCTCCTTTTTCTCCTTCTGTCCCTCTGAATATATCTCTTGCCCATCCTCTGGGTCACCCCCCCCCCCTTGTCTTTCTTCCCGGACCTCCTGTCCCATGATCCTCTCGTATCCCCTTTTGCCTATCACCTGTCCAGCTCTCGGCTCTATCCCTCCCCCTCCTGTCTTCTCCTATCATTTTGCATCTCCTCCTCCCCCTCCAGCTTTCAAATCCCTTACTCACTCTTCCTTCAGTTAGTCCTGACGAAGGGTCTCAGCCTGAAACGTCGACTGCACCTCTTCCTAGAGATGCTGCTTGGCCTGCTGCATTCACCAGCAACTTTGATGTATGTTGCTTGAATTTCCAGCATCTGCAGAATTCCTGTTGTTTTAATTTATTAAATGTGGATTTCTTCTAGAATTTAGACATTTAAATGCAGCTTTCTATGTTGAGTTTTATAGTTCTTTTTAGTATTTATTTTTCATGTTTCTGAATATTAGAAATAGAATCATTCAAAATTATTTTCAGAGCTGTGATAGGAAATTAAGAATTGTAATATGTTTTAGTCAACAATAATGTTTTTGTCAGCGGCTTCAAGGGCAGGACTTATTCTGGTTCTTCCGTGCATGATAACATTTATGCTTGCATGTTCTCCCTCTCCAATGAAATTAAGCCCAGACACTGAACTAGTATGGATGCACATAGTTTGAACATTCCTCACAGGTCAACAGTGAGTGCAAGCAGCTTCCAGTGACTACAAAATATGCACCACTGGTTATACAGCAATAATCATGCAAGTCTCTCTAAACAAATCCATCAGTAAATGATCTGCCTTCTCTCCATTTCATTCCAGTACTTATAAATATTTAGCTACTAGAAGTGCACACCTTTAGGAAAAATGTTCATGGGCTATGAGCACTGACAAGTGTGCATTAATGCTAAACCCAAATTAGGTGCACCACTCACTCAAGGCTGGTTGCCATCAGTAAAATGGAAAGTAACAATATGATCCTTCACTTATTCTATCTGAAAAGATTCTCGTACATGAGTCAGACCATCCAACCTGCTGTTCAAACATTTCTCTCACAATACCCTATTCTGTGAGCATGTGCCTAAATTGATGATAATCTTCTAAAAAGTCCTCATGTGCCAGGTAATTTTCAGCAGAGATTATCAGTGATCAATGATTTGGTAACAATAACTATGGACTTCTTAAGGAAAAAAGATGAGTCTTGTTTGCTTATTTGCATGTATTATTTTATAACAGAGACAGATGAAAATAAGTGATTTTAGAAAACCTGCTCTAAAATTATTAATATTAATTTTTTTAACAGAAATGAAAAATAATAAACACCAGAGATTCTGCAGATGCTGGAAATCCAGAGCAACACACACAAAATGCTGGAGGAACTCAGCAGATCAGGCAGCTTCTACGGAGAAGAATAAACAGTCAACATTTTGGGCTGAGACCTTTCATCAGGATTGGAAAGAAATGGTATCTCATATAAAGCATAAGACATGTGAATGTGAAATTATAAGCTTTGATGCATATTCAAAAATAATCAAGGAAAGGAAAATGAACACACTTTACTCTTGGTGAGACTTTTGTTGCTGGACTAACGATGACAAATATTTCATAACCAACTTTTATTTAGTTGTTTTGAAAGCTACGTAGCACTAGTTTCAACAGTAAGTCTACTCTTATAATTAGACTTGACAAAGTTCGTCACTGAAAACAATGATCCACATGAATATGTTGATGAAAATACAGTTAATAATGCCATTACAAGATTTTTCAGACAGTTAAAAGCTTCAGGAATAGAATTCCAGAGTTTCAGAACTACATAGTCAATAGTTTTATGCTTTGATCCAGTCATTAACCAATATTTTTCAATATTTTCTAGTTGAGCTCTTAAGTCGACAAATTTTTGCCTCCAAATTGAGCTGCTTTGTAATAAATCAATTGTATTTAAATAATATCCCATATCAACCCACTGTAACATTTCCAAATTGTTTGTCTAATGTTACACTGTCTAAATATATTATGAATTTTGCAGTTTCTTCAAATAACCTGAACTCAGTGAATCTTATAGATAATTCTTCAGTAGTTGAACCAATGATGCCAAAACATCACACTGGAAAGCTCTGAATTTCTGTCTTTACAGGAATTTCAATATCTGCCATTTGCACGATCAGTTGTAAAGAAGAGGTTAACTTGTCGATCAGGCAATTCTTTTATGACTGCCTTACATATTTCAATCCTATGGTGTACCTCAGGTAACATTACCAAGTTAACCAATTCTTCACATGTTTCATCTCCCCTTCAAAACTGAGCAATAGTGGCTAGACTGGCTGATGTAACATCACTGCTCTCATCACGGCAAATGGAAAGAAGTTTGCATGAACTATTATCTTTTGTTAGTTGGTCTTATCATTAATATTTTATCTTTTCCTGTGTTTCTGCTCACTGACAAACCTTTATCTGTTGAATATGTTTTCCCTCTGGAAAACAGTCCAAAAGGAAAGGAACATACTCTAGCCATGATTCTTTAACACATTTCCCTCACTAAGTGGTTTTCCATGTTGAGCAATAATAATTGAAAAATCACTTTTACTGCTGTTTCAATTCAGTGAGTCAGTGTGCACAATACAGTTCAAGGTCTATTCATTTAAAAGATGTTGCTGTTCTTAGTTAGTTAAAACCTCACCCTCAGTTTGAGGCCAACTGGGAGCACTCCTTTGTAAAGGTCACTGTAACCTCTGCTCAGTTACAATTCCTGTTCATATCTGCCAGTTTCCATGTTCAAGTGTAGGTACCACATAGCAATAAGACTGCTTCAGAAGGTAATGTACCCTCAGCAAATGGAGAACAGTTTACAAAGATTGATCTAAAACTTGAAACACACACATTCACTAGCAGTAAACAATTCAAAGATATAAACTTCCATTAGCTTGCATTGTCTGTTTACTGATCAATTGGTTACAGTAATTTTGAATGAATCATGATGCTGATTTATAATTTAGGCTGAATATCAGGCCATCTCTGCACTTGGGTGGCTTCTTCATATCAAAGCAAAACAAAGCTCAATGTTGTTAATTCCTGCCAAGCCTTCTATTTACAATTGTGCTGGAGAAAGCATAAAAGGCACTTTAACACCACAAATTAATCTCCAGTCAGGGAATGTCATACACTGAATTTTGGAGCCAAATCAATTCACTAGACATTCTAAGAACCTGCTTCCCTAGAATCAGGGTTTTGCTATAACTCAATTGACAAGGTGAACAGATTTGGAAATGCAGCTCAAGTACCAGTCTCTACAGTAAAGTGGAGCTAGATACATATCATACAACTTTACGACCCAAATAACTTTTTATTGTATTTCAAAATACTTATTTAAATTGGAGCCAGTAACATTGTTTGGGGAATCTTTGGTTGCTGCATTTTATGCATGTCATCCATGAATAGAGATAAATTCCACAATATCGGCAACAAAATAATTTTCACTTACAACTTTTATGAAGAGGTTATGTACAAGCAGAATTTAATCTTGAATTCACTCTGTCAATGAAAGTCCAAACCGTAATAACTGATCCTTCCTTTTCCGGAAGACACAAGAGTATGAGGCATTCTAAACTTTTTTAAATGTACATTCTTTGTACCTGCATTTTTACAAGTTAGTCAGTCTTTCATAAGAAAATGTTATCTCATTATCATAAAGGCTGGCACTCTCATACTTCTACAACTGTTGATATTTTTGGAATGCTGAGGTAAAAAGGATTTGCCTCTTCAATAATTATGCAGAAATAAAACAATCTGGACCTGGTTAACCACTTCAGCAAAAAAAAACACATTTAGGATCACTTGTTTCGGTGAGATACAAGAGAATTATTTTAATGTAGAAAATTACAATGCTGGTTCAAGATAAACTGTTTGCTCTGAATTATCTATTAATTATATTGAAATTTAGGTTCAAAACTAAAATAATCTATGAAATACAATTTTGTAGTTGAGGATTTGTTCGGAATTAGATTTAAAATGTGTACTTAAATCACAGTTTTCCTCAATGTGAACAAATGGATAAAGTTGAGATAAAATCTGAACTATTTTGTCTTTCAATTTTGAGGCAGTCGATCATAGAAATTACTTTCACCTTTGCTACCTGTTTGCGTTGTTATTTTTCGTCTTTATTTGCTAGATTGGAATTGGAAGATTTTAGAAAATTTAATGTCCATCCCCTTTAAAAAAAAATTCAATTTTGCCAAATTATAGTTATTGCAGTCTAATCACGTTTTTATCCAGTCAGTTTGAAATAACATGCAATGGGTTTGAAGAGAATGGAAATGAATTATAATAAATATGAATATTGTAATTTTAATCAAAGCGACCATAAGCATGGTTACATGAAAACTGTAATAGAAAAGAGACCCAATACATATCTTCTCGAAAGCTTTATGTATTCCTGAATAGACAGATTTCACTTATTACCGGTTCACAAATTGCTACACTTTCCAATAAATGAAATTTCTTAAAAGTGGAAAGTTTTCACAAACATGGTAAATGGTAATGAATGTATATTTATCCTACACTCACTACCTTCAGGGATAATAATGATCCAACTCACATTGGCCATCATTACACTATGAGGTTGAAAGCAAAGTAATGAGAAAGCACACACAGTCAATGAATTCAACCCAGGTAAGTGTGAAGTGATTCATTTTGGTAGGTCAAATATGATGGCAGAATATAATATTAATGGTAAGACTCTTGGCGGCGTGGAGGATCAGAGGGATCTTGGGGTCCAAGTCCATAGGACACTCAAAGCAGCTGCGCAGGTTGACTCTGTGGTTAAGAAGGTATATGGTGTACTGGCCTTCATCAATCATGGAATTGAATTTAGGAGCCGCGAGGTAAATTTGCAGCTATATAGGACCCTGGTCAGACCCTACTTGGGAGTACTGTGCTCAGTTCTGGTCGCCTCTCTACAGGAAGGATATGGAAGCCATAGAAAGGGTGCAGAGGAGATTTACAAGGATGTTGCCTGGATTGGGGAGCATGCCTTATGAAACAGGTTGAGTGAACTCGGCCTTTTCTCCTTGGAGCAATGGTTGATGAGAGGTGACCTGATAGAGGTGTATAAGATGAAGAGAGGCATTGATTATGTGGATAGTCAGAGGCTTTTTCCTAGGGCTGAAATGGCTGCCACAAGAGGGCACTAGTTTAAGGTGCTGGGGAGTAGGTACAGAGGAGATGACAGGGGTAAGTCTTTTTTTTACGCAGAGAGTGGTGAATGCATGGAATGGGCTGCTGGCAACGGTGGTGAAGGCAGATACGATAGGGTCTTTTAAGAGACTTTTGGATAGGTATAAGGAGCTTAAAAAAAGAGGATTATGGGTAAGCCTAGTAATTTCTAAGGTAGGGACATGTTCAGCACAATTTTGTGGGCCAAAGGGCCTGTATTGTGCTGTAGGTTTTCTATGTTTCTAATAAAATACGGAAACTACAAATTTGCTGTCAGTGATTCCTGGTTGTTCTAGAGAGTACAGCTAATTCCCTCATTATGGGGGGGGGGTGAGGTGCAGATGGGTTGCATTGATAGAATAATATATTTTGTTAATTTATGCACTTTTTCTCCCTCATATGAATTCTGAGAGACACAAATTTTATTCCATATCTTAATTTTTGGAAAGTTATTTGTACATTCCACGAGAGAAAATTTCCGTAAACTGAACAGCCATAACGCGGGGCTTGGCTTGCAACTCAAAAATCAGTACACAGAAAAGAACCCGTTCCATTTGTTGTAAAAAAAAATCCACTAACAATGTATTGGTAAATTTTTGGATGGCATTCTAATCCATAATTACTGCTTAACAACTTCTCTGAAGCTCAAAAAAAGCTTCATGGATTTTACTGCCACAGATAATTACTTCAAATATTTGTACTTTCTTTTACAACAAAAACATTTTTATTAGAAGGTTGTGGTATTTATCTACTGTAATCTCGTGGTTATTCATGGTTTTGATAATGATATTGTTCTGAGTGACTTGTTACACAAATCCCTAAGGGTAGTGAAAAATCAAACACATTGCTGTAGCAAGTGCAGCAGAATGAAAAAAAGATTGTTAATAGTTTCACTATTTTGATTCCAGATATGTTTAATTATGAATTTGGATTCTCTTAAACTCCGTGCTGAGATTTGACTTTTTTCTAGATATAGGCCTTCAAAACAAACAGCAACACAGCCACATCCATTCCATTAATGTACTGGATCCACAGGCAAAGGTAGCATCACTGTCTATAGTTCATACTTTGTAAAAGGTTTAAAAATATAATTAAAATATGAATATGCTTTTTCTTTGGTACCTGTGCACCAAAGCTCCTGAGCAATTATTATAAATCAGCATTGGGAAAAGGAATTTATGTCATCAAGATTTCTATTCCTTTATGAACATTTTACAGACTGCAAAATCCAGGTTAATATTTAATAAAAATAAGAAAATTTTATTTCTCTGTCTCATATGGAAGATGAATACTTCATAACAAAGCACGGTATAGCATGGTACCACAGCCCATGACATTGTGCCAACCTTTTTAACCTATCCATGATCAATCTAACTCTTTACTCCTACATAGCAGAAAACCCTCCATTTTTCTTTCACCCATGTGCCTACCTAAAGTCTCTTAAATGTCCCTTAAGTATCAGCCACCCTAGCAGTGCATTCCAGACACTTATCGCTCTGTAAAAAACAAATCTCTGACATCTCCCCTGAGCCTTCCTCTACTCAAGGTAAAAAGAAGTCCTCTGGTATTAGCCTTTGCCGCCCTGGGAAAAAGGTGCCGGTTGGTCTCTGTATCCTGCTTCCTAACATCTTTATACACCTCTGTCAAGTCACCTCTCATCCTCCTTTGCTCTAAACAAGGAGTTCCCAACCTATTTTATGCTATTGACCAATACAATTAAGCAAGGGATTCGTGGACCCCATGTTGGCAATCCCTGCTCTGAACAGAAAGAAAAACACTAGCTTACTTGACCTTCCTTCATAAGACATGTTCTCTAACATCGGCAGCATCCTGGTAAATCTTCTCTGCACCCTCTCTAAAACTTCCACATCCTTTCCATAATGAGGCGACCAGAACTGAGCGCAATACTCCAGGTGCGGTCCAACCAGAGTTTTATAGAGCTGCAACATTACTTCTTGATTCTTGAACTCAATCCACCTGACTAATGAAAGCCAACTCACCGAACACCTTCTTAACCATCCTATCAACTTGTGCAGCAGCTCTGAAGGATCTACGGACTTAGACCCCAAGATCCCTCTGCTCCTTCATACTGCTAAGAATCCCATCATTAACCTTACACTCTGCCTTCAAGTTCGACCTTCCAAAGTGTATCACTTCACACTTTTTCTGAAAGAAATCCATCTGTGACTTCTCAGCCCAGGTCTGCATCCTATCAATGTCCCGTTGTAACCTACAACTTTCTACAACACTACCAACTTCGGTGTAATCTACAAACTTACTAACTCGCCCTCCTACCTCTTCATCCAAATCATCTATAGTATGAGATTTTTGATATTTAACTAAACATCTATTTCAAGTAAACTATTTCATAGACATAGATGTCTGCCACTCTATCAAACTAAATTTACTGAATGGGCAGTAATAAATAGGTATTTACAGAAGTGAACAAAATGGCTAGAATTCAGATATCATTAAAATAATAATAAAAGAATAAGTTCAACCTTATTTACATGCCACTCTGAACACTCTGACGCAATTGGCAATCACCGCCGATCTGGGCTGACATTTACGAGACAGGCGGCACATAATCAATTAGCTTGTTTATTTCAGCTTTTTTCTTAAAGATGTGCTGGGTGCGTTCCGGCTACCGCTGTACCGCTGCATTCTTCGTGGTCCAGACGTTGGGGACCATTGAATTATAAGTCACTTATAAGTAAATAGCATCATAACATTTTAAGTAACATTTGGATGTTAAACACATAGTGCATATTTTCCTCATATGAACATATAAAATCATTGCAACACACCAATATCGCTGAATCAGTGGGAGCTCTGGGTCTGTTCTCCTGCAACAAGACGGTCCCATCGAGGGGTGATGCAACGATTTTATATATTCATACGAGGAAAATATGCGCTGTGTGTTTAATATCCAAACGTTACTTAAAATGTTATGATGCTATTGACTTATAAGTGACTTATCACTATATTCATGGGAGGAAAATATGCACTGTGTGTTTAATATTAAATTCATTAGATAAACCCTTTTAGAAACAAAATTGAGTGTATTAGCCACTTATAAGTGACTTATAGTTGACTCATCACCTATATTCTGGTCATGATTAACACTCCCCCCCCCCCCGATTGGCCAGAATATTGTCAATATTAAACCGGTCCGCGGTGCAAAAAAGGTCGGAGACCCCTGATATAAGTGACTTGAATGAAAGCGCAAAAGGTGGTTGCTAAGTTTGTTGATAACATAAAGAAAGGAGGGAAAGCAAATTGTAAAGAGGATTTGTGGAGGCCATAAAGGAATATAGATAGGCTAAAGGAGGATAGTGGGGAAAAACCCAAATTTGCACATTTTTGAGGGAAAAAATAAAAGGAGAGCGTACAATCTGAAAAGTGAGAGATTGCAGGGCTTTGAGATAGACAGCAATCTGGGTGTCTAGTGCATGATTCATAAAAGGTTCAGTTGCAGTAACAGAATTTTACTGTTATGGCCAAAGTAATTGAATTAAAAAAGTAAGGAGGTGATGTTTTAGTTATATAAAGCACTTTTAAGACCAGATTCTAGCATACTGATATGGTGTCATCAGTGATAAATATTGGTCTCCTTATTCAAGGTACTACATTAATGCATTCAAAAAAGTTTTGGAATAGTTTTATTAGACTGATGCTGGGAATGGATAGGTAATTTTATGAGGAAAAGAGAGTCAGGCTAGACTTGTATCTGCTGGAGTTTAAAAGAGATAAAACTCGGTTGATCCTGAGGCCTATAAGGAGTGGATGTTTCCTCTTATAGTTGAATCTGATTAAAATCATAGGGTGAGATTCATCTATATCAAGATAGATGAGATGAAACCATTTCTCTCAGAGGGTTGTGAGTCTTTAGAACTCTTGCTCAAAGGACAGCAGTAGCAGAGACTTCAATGCTTTTAAGATCTTTGGGTGCTACGGTAGTGTAGTGGTTTATGCAACATTATTACAGCTTGGAGCGTTCCAGAGTTCGGAGTTCAATTCTCTTCTGCAAGGAGCCTCCGTATATCCTCTCTGTGCTGGAGCTTCATAGGTCAAGTGCTGGAAGGGACTACTCAATGCTGTAACACTAAATGGATAGATACATACATACAATTTATTCAATAAGCAAAAGCTTAATGGTTACCGCAGGTATATGGAAAAGTGCAGTTGAGATAATGATTAGATCAGCCATGATATTATTAAATGGCAGAGTAGGGTCAAGGGCCTTATTATGTTTGTATGAACTAGTAGTCAAGGGACCTTTGGAGAATAGTTGTCACAATGTGGTAGAATTTTATGCAAAACATAGTGGTTTGATTCAACCTAACCACAGAGTTTTAAATCTGAATAAGCAACTTAAAGAACAAAAGCTAATTGAGAAAATAGCCGGATTCCCTTTGTTTATTTGGGACACCATGCTGCTTAATTGGGACAGGGGACTGTTGCTGAACAGTTTTAAAATCAGCTTTAGTCGTGTGCACTTCTGTGGCCATTAGGCACTACATTGTGCTTTGAGCACAATTTTTAAATAGCGTCAGCTGTGTCAGAAAGCAGTGATTCCTGTCACTTATATTTGGTGAGAAATAAGCAGTAAAAGAGCTATTTTGCTCTATAGTTTAAAGCACTCAGGCTTGGAGATGCCTGAAACGGCTGGGAATGAATCTGAAACAATTTCAGTACATAAACAAATTAAGAACTATGAAGAAGTTGAAGATATCGATAATCACCTTGAATGTTCCAATGAAAATGAAGATTTGGAGGCTGGAATTGTTAATACAGCCAGCCTGTGGTGTAGAGGCAAAATAATCTGCAGATGCTGGGGTCAAAGCAACACTCACAACGCGCTGGAGGAACTCAGCAGGTCAGACAGCATCCGTGGAAACGATAAGTCGACGTTTCGGGCCAGAACCCTTCGTCAGGACTGAAGAGGGAGGGGGCAGAGGCCCTGTAAAGAAGGTGGGGGGAGGCATCTGCAGCGGACTTTGAGGTGGGTAATTCTGGGCTTGGATTCGGTCAGCTCCTTGAACGCTTCCCACCTGTGCTGGATTGCGCCTCGAGCTAGCAACTTGGCCTTGTGAAAAAAATTCGACAAAAGCTAAAGAAACGGTAAGGTTGTTGCCTGATGCGGCACAAGACGCGGAAAGGAGCAACAACAACAATCATCAATAGGATTGCATGAAGGCAAATAAGAGGAAATCTGCAGATTCTGTAAATCAAAGCAACACACACAAAATTCTGGAGGAAGTCAGCAGTCCAGGCAGCACCAATGGAAAAAAGTATAGTCAATGTTTCAGGCTAAGACCCTTTGATAGGACTGCAGAAAAGAAGCTGAGGAGTATATTTAAAAGGTGGGCCATGGAAGAAAGAAAAGGGGAAGGAGCTCCAGAGGGAGGCAAGGAGATAAGGTGACAGAGGGAAATGGGGATGGGGAATGGTGAGGGAGAGGGTTGTGGAGGCCGATACCAGAAGTCCAAGAAATCGATAATCATGCCATCAGGTTGGAGGCCTCCCAAAACGTAATACAAGATGTTGTTCCACCAACCTGAGTGTGGTATCATTGCAACAGTATAGGAAGCCATGGAGTGACAGATCAGAATGGGAATGGGAAGTGGACATGTTGAAATGAGAATGGGCAGTAGAAACATCTCGGAATGGTTCGTATTTTACCTGTGACTCTTCTGGGGTCATATACTGTGTCCGGTGCTCCTGGTGTGGCCTCCTGAATATCAGTGAGACCCAATGTAGATTGGGAGGCCGCTTCGCTGAGTACTTATGCTCCGTCTGCCAGAAGAAGTAGGATCTCCTCATTACCAGCCATTTTAATTCCACTTCTCATTCCCATTCTGATATGTCAATCCATGGCCTCCTCTACTGTCACAATGAGGCCACACTCAAATTGGAAGAACAACATTTTACGTTCCGTTTGGGTAGCTTCCAACTTGATGGCATGAACATCGATTTCTCAAACTTCCAGTAATGCTCCCCTTCACCTTTCCCCATCCCCTTTTCCCTTTCTCACCTTATCTCCTTGCCTGTCCATTGCCTCCCTCTAGTGCTCCATCCCCTTTTTCTTTCTTCAATGGCCTTCTGTCCTCCCCTATCAGACCCTCCCTTCTCCAGCCCTGTATCTCTTTCACCAATCAACTTCCCAGCTCTTTACTTCACCCCTCCCCCTCCTGGTTTCACCTATCACCTGGTGCTTCTCTCTCCCTTCCCCCCACCTTTTAAACCTACTCATCATTTTTTCTCCAGTCCTTGGTCCAAAATGTCAACTGTACTTTTTTTCATAGATGTCGCCTGGCCTGCTAAGTTCCTCCAGCATTTTGTGTGTGTTGCATTGTATGAAGGCAGTTCATTATCTGCACTCGGTGTCTGTGTTGATTTTGCTCATTTACAGTCAATCAAAAGAATGTGTACAGAGGATGAATTCCTCTGTCGATAACTATTAGGAACCAATTCATATTTTTATAGTACTGTGGAGAGATAGATACAGATTTTTATTGAACCCAAAGGAAATTACTGTGTCACAGTAGCAACACAAGTGCACAGATATACAAATATTAGAAGATAAGTAAGAAAGAATAAAAAATAAGTTACCTCAAACATCTAACAGGAGGGGGTAATCACTTCCCTGGCTATAGGTTGACTCATTATAGAGCCTAATAGCCGAGGGTAAGAATGACCTCATATAGAGCTGTTTGGAGCAGGGTGTTTACTAGGTGTATCAAAAAACAAACTTACAAAAATTTGCAAAAATAGCAATAAGAAACATTGCCCAGAATTGCCAGGATTTCCCATAGGTCCTTGGTCCTACCACAGCCTCCGGTGTGTCTAGTTTGATTCTTATAACAGAGCCAGCCCTTCTAATCAGTTTATTGAGCCTACTGGCATCATCCATGTTGATGCCATTGCCCCAGCAACCACCACATTGAAGACTGCACTGGCAACAACAGACTGGTAGAACGTGTGTAGGAGGCCTGCATACTGCAAAGGACCTCAGTCTCTTCAAGAAGTGGTATTGATAGTGTTCTAATTTGTTCTGTATTTTATTTAAATACATCATTTTTTACTCAGTTAAACGGCAGTTTGGCTATTTGGGACAGCCGCTTAATTGAGCCAAAATGTACTGGTCCCAATGTGTCCCAATTAAACGGAATCCACTATATTTCTGTGCTACACAGTGTTGGATACAAGGGTTATGATCACAGGAAAAAATGGCTGGAATTGTTTAGCACTTTGGTGCAAGGGTGTTTACTAGGTGCATCAAAAATAAAGCTTACAAAAAATTTGCAAAAATAGCAAAAAGAAAGCTGCCAATATTTACAGAAAGATATCTACCAGAAATCTCAACAATAGCTCCACACTATTTTGGCCCAGTGTGATCTCCTGGCAGCCCGGATCTCTCCCTCCTACTGAGAGCAATGAGCCCCATTTATTAGGCAGCAGGAAATACTCTCTTTATTTACTCATAAGGTTGACTTAAGACTACACATGAATCGGAATATGTTGCACCCATAATGTAGTTACAATCATACAGTATACTAACAACATATACCCATTTACACATCCATTTCTAAAGAAACGGAATATTCCAGCATGTATAATAGGAAAGGCACCATAAAGCCAACCCAAGCCTGTCAGCTCGGTTTAAGACCCATTATGAGACTGTACTGGGGAAGACATTTAAGTGCAGAGTGTCAAGGCAATGTTTACATGCATGTGTAAATGTACGTGTGTAAGGAATGTGTTACCGAGTGCTCTCCATCACATTCCAATTATTATTTAGTGACGTTACAGTGCTGTTTGCAGTCTTTTATTCAGTCAGCAATGAAATACGCATGAGCTGCTCTCACTAAATATAACTCGGCAACAAAATTAATCGCACAGGCGGATGTACCTGAAGTATCAACCTTGTCTCAAGTGGTAGCACTTTTTCCTCTGAGTCAAATAGTTTAGAATTTAAGGCCAAGTCCAGGTAATTCAGTTCCTAATTTAGGCAATTGATATAGAGCACAACATTCATTAATCCCAGTTGCATGCTTTGGCAACACAGCCCTATTCCTGTATCTATCCATTTTTTAAAAAAAAAGTTAATCCATTTGAATGTGCTTCCAACAAGTTTTCCAGATAGTGTTTTTAAGGTACTGAGAATTCTCTGATATAGCACCTGTCCTTTCGCCAATATGTTCTGCCACAGAAAGCTTTCTTTTCTAATTTCCTTTTATGAATAACTCTCATATCTCTGGACATCATTTTTCCCTTCAGGGAATGTAATCCTCATCACCTTCATATATCTTGTAGTACATTTCAGTAAATATCTTCTTGTACCTTCAAACAACTTGTGGTCCTTTCTAAAGTGTGCTGCTTAGAATTGAGCATGTGGTTGTTTATATTTATCTTGGATTATTAGTGTTTCAGTAATTGACCTCCACTAAATCTGCCACAGCGTGTAGAGATATAATAATTTGATTTCCAAACATACACTTTCTTCATAAACAGATTCTATCTTTGCCTTGATCTAACCACACAAATCACAATGAACAACGTTTGGCATATCTTTGCCCTTACTCTCTGGTTATTATTTATTCATTCCTCCAGATACAATCCATTTCAAGAAGACTGCTCAGCTAATTGGCGTAGCACAAGAGCAGGATGCAGGCCAAATCTGCACCAGGTACTGCAACACCAACAGCACCCTGCACCTGCTGAACAAGTCCTTTCCTTTAATCTAGGTGAAAGAACTGCTTCCATAATCTGTTTCTTCCCCTTGGCCATATTCTCCATCCACTTCTTCATGCAAATCCAGGCAATGGTTTGTGCTCTTGTTACTGAAATAGGCCTGCCGTAGTTATTTGACTCCTACTGATAGTATATGATAGGAAATGTGGGGTTGATATAATTTTATCGCAGTCGAGTGTGTATAAACCTTGTATGTTTGCTGATGACATTACCTACCTTTTATGAAGTATCTCTCCCCTTAATCCCACAATCCTGATTGAGAAGTTGCAGAACCTGGGTCCCTGTACCTCCCTCGACTTCCTAACCAGAAGGCCACAATATGTGCGGATTGGTGATAATACCCTCGCTGACGATCAACACTGGCGTACCTCAGAGGTGTGTGCTTAGCCCACTGCTCTACTCCCTATATACCCATGACTGTGTGGCTAGGCATAACTCAAATACCATCTATAAATTTGCTGACGATAGGACCATTGTTGGTAGAATCTCAGGTGGTGACGCAAGGGTGTACAGGAGAGAGATATGCCAATTAGTGGAGTAGTGCCACAGCAACAATCTGGCACTCAATGACAGTAAGACGAAGGAGCTGATTGTGGACTTCAGGAAGGGTAAGACGAAGGAACACATGCCAATCCTCAGAGGGATCAGAAGTGGAGAGAGTGAGCAATTTCAAATTCCTGGGTGTTAAAATCTCTGAGGATCTAACTTGGTCCCAACATATCGATGCAGTTATAAAGAAAGCAAGACAGCGGCTATACTTCATTAGGAGTTGGAATAGATTTGGTATGTCAACAAATACTCTCAAAAACTTCTATAGATGTACAGTGGAGAGCATTCTGACAGGCTGCATCACTGTCTGGTATGGTGGTGGGGGGGCGGGGGTGGTGGTGCTATTGCACAGGACCAAAAGAAGCTGCAGAGGGTTGTAAATTTAGTCAGCTCCATCTTGGGTAGTAGCCTACAAGGTACCCAGGACATCTTCAAGAAGCAGTGTCTCAGAAAGGCAGTGCCCATTATTAAGGACCTCCAGCACCCAGAACATGCCGTTTTCTCACTGTAACTATCAGGTAGGAGGTACAGAAGCCTGAAGGCACACACTTAGAGATTCAGGAATAGCTTCTTCCCCTCTGCCATCTGATTCCTAAGTAGACATTGAACCCTTGGACACCACCTCACTTTTTTTAAAATATAGGGTATTTCCATTTTTTTTGCACAATTTTTAATCTATTCAATATACGTATACTGTATAAAGTAAACTGAATAAGACTTATTTATTATTATTATTCTTTTTCTTCTATATTATGTATGGCATTGAACTGCTGCTGCTAAGTTAACAAATTTCACACCACATGCCAGTGGAATAAACCTGCTTCTGATTCTGATCTTTTGTTCTAGCCAGTGGTAGATAGAAGAACAGACATGTACGAAGATTATGTAAAGATGTGGAACCAACGGAATGGTTAAAGTGCAGAATTTCTCCAATTTCGACTGGGACTCCCTTAGTGCCAGAATCTTAAATGGGTTAGAATTTCTTAAGTGCATCAAGGAGGGCTTATGTAGAAACATAGAAAACCTACAGCACAATACTGGTCCTTCAGCCTACAATGCTGTGCCAAACATGTACTTATTTTAAAATTACCTAGGGTTACCCATAGCCCTCTATTTTTCTAAGCTCCGTGTACCTATCCAGGAGTCTATTAGAAGACCCTATCGTATCCGCTTCCACCACCGTCGTCAGCAGCCCATTCCACGCACTCACTACCCTCTGCGTAAAAAACTTGCCCCTGACATCTCCTTTGTACCTACTTCCAAGCACCTTAAAACTGTACCCTTTTGTGTTAGCCATTTCAGCCCTGGGAAAAGCCTCTAACTATCCACATGATCAATGTCTCTCATCATCTTATATACCTCTATCAGGTCACCTCTCATCCTCCGTCACTCCAAAGAGAAAAGGCCAAGTTCACTCAACCTATTCTCATAGACCATGCTCCCCAATCCAGGCAACATCCTTGTAAATCTCCTCTGCACCCTTTCTATAGTTTCCACATCCTTCCTGTATTGAGGTGACCAGAACTGAGTACAGTACTCCAAGTGAGGTCTGTCCAGGGTCCTATAGAGCTGTAACATTACCTCTTGGCTCTTAAACTCAATCCCATGGTTGATGAAGGCCAATGCACCATATGCCTTCTTAACCACACAGTCAACCTGCGCAACATCTTTGAGTGTCCTATGGACTCGGACCCCGAGATCCCTCTGATTCTCCATACTGCCAAGAGTCTTACCATTAATACTATATTCTGCCATCATATTTGACCTACCAAAATGAACCACCTCACACTTAAACAACAGGAATTCTGCAGATGCTGGAAATTCAAGCAACACACATCAAAGTTGCTGGTGAATGCAGCAGGCCAGGCAGCATCTCTAGGAAGAGGTACAGTCAACGTTTCAGGCCGAGACCCTGACGAAGGGTCTCAGCCTGAAACGTCGACTGTACCTCTTCCTAGAGATGCTGCCTGGCCTGCTGCGTTCACCAGCAACTTTGATGTGTTCACCTCACACTTATCTGGGTTGAACTCCATCTGCTACTTCTCAGTCCAGTTTTGCATCCTATCGATGTTCTGTTGTAACCTCTGACAGCCCTCCACATTATCCACATCACCCCCAACCTTTGTGTTATCAAAAAATTTACTAACCCATCCCTCCACTTCCTCATCCAGGTCATTTATAAAAATCAAGAGAAGAAGTCCCAGAACAAATCCCTGAGCCACACCACTGGTCACCTACCTCCATGCAGAATATAACCCATCTACAACCACTCTTTGCCTTCTGTGGGCAAGCTAATTCTGAATCCACAAAGCAAGGTCCCCTTGGATTGCATGGCTCCCTACTTTCTCAATAAGCCTTGTATGGGGTACCTTATCAAATGCCTTGCTGAAATCTTTATAAATTACATCTACGGCTCTATCTTCATCAATGTGTTTAGTCACATCCTCAAAAAGTTTGATTTGGCTCGTAAGGCATGACCTGCCTTTGACAAAGCCATGCTGACTATTCCTAATCATGTTATGCCTCTCTAAATGTTCATAAATCCTGCCTCTCAGGATTTTCTCCATCAACTTACCAACCACTGAAATAAGACTCACCGGTCTATAATTTCCTGGGCTATCTCTACTCCCTTTCCTGAATAAGGGAACAACATCTGCAACCTTCCAATCCTCCAGAACCTCTCCTGTCCCCATTGATGATGCAAAGATCATCGCCAGAGGCTCAGCAATCTCCTCCCTTGCCTCCCACAGTAGCCTCGGATATATCTTGTCCAATCCCAGTGACTTATCCAACTTGATGCTTTCCAAAAGCTCCAGCACATCCTTTTTCTTAATGTCTATATGCTCAAGCTTTTCAGTCCGCTGCATGTTATTCCCACAATCAACAAGGTTCTTTTCCATAGTGAATACTGAAGCAAAGTATTCATTAAGTACCTCCACTATCTCCTCTGCTTCCATACGTACTTTTCCACTGTCACACTTGATTGGTCCTATTCTCTCACGTCTTATCCTCTTGCTCTTCACATACTTGTAGAATGCCTTGGGGTTTCCTTAATCCTGCTCACCAGGGCCTTCTCATTCCCCCTTCTGGCTCTCCTAATTTCTTTCTTAAGCTCCTCCCACTAGCTTTATAATTTTCTAGATCTCTATCATTACCTAGTTTTTTGAACCTTTTGTAAGCGTTTCTCTTCTTCTTGACTAGATTTTCAACCGTCTTTGTACACCACAGTTACTGTACCCTGCCATCCTTTTTCTGTCTCATTGGAACATACCTATGCAGAATGTCACACAAATATCCCCTGAACATTTGCCACATTTCTGCCATACGTTTCCCTGAGAACATCTGTTCCCAATTTTTACTTCCAAGTTCCTACCTGATAGTTTCATATTTCCCCTTACTCCAATTAAACGCTTTTGTCTGTTCCTATCCTTCTCCAACGCTATGGTACAGGAAATAGAATTATAATCACTATCTCAAAAATGATCTCCCACTGAGAGCCCCAACACCTGACCAGGTTCATTTCCCAATACAAGATCAGGTACAGCCTTTCCTCTTGTAGGCTTATTTATATATTGTGTCACAAAACCTTCCTGAACACACCTAACAAACTCCACCCCATCTAACCCCCTTGCTCTAGGGAGATGCCAATCAATATTTGGGAAATTAAAACCTCCCACCAAGACAACACTGTAATTATTACAACTTTAGAGAATCTGTCTCCCTAGCTGCTCCTCTATGTCCCAGTTACTATTGGGAAGCCTATAAAAAAAACACCCAGTAGAGTTATTGACCCCTTCTTGTTCCTAACTTCCACCTACAGAGACTCAGTAGACAATCCCTCCATGACTTCCTCCTTTTCTGCAGCACAATATATTTCTTAACATAATATGTTTCTCAGCACAATATGTAGATAGTCCAGTTAAGGGGGGGCCACACTGGACCTTGTATTGGAAAATGAACTAGGCCAGGTGATCCACATTTCAGTGACCGAATGGTTTGGGGACAGTTTCAGGCTGTTATGGATAAGGATTACACTCGACCTTTGGGGATAGTGCTAAATTTGATTAGGTGGGAACTGAAGTGGATAGCTGGGAACAGTTATTATTGGGTAAGTTCCAATCTAACATACAAGAATTGTCTGAGGCCAACTGGTCCGAATTCCAGGCCAATAAGTTCCTGTGAAGAAGAAAGTTAAAGATGGCAAGGTCCAAGAATTTTTGATAATGAGAAATTTTGCAAATTTTGTCAAAATGGAAACATGAAAGGTGTAGGAAGCTGAAATTGGACACAGCCTGAGGAATATAAAGAAAGGAGGAATCAGGAGGGCTAAAAGGGGGTATGAAATAGACCATAAGACAAAGGAACAGATGTTGGCCATTCAGCCCATCGAGTCTGCTCCACCATTTTATCATCAGCTGATCCATTCTCCCATTTAGTCCCACTCCCCCACCTTCTCACCATAACCTTTGATGCCCTGGATACTCAGATACCTATCAATCTCTGCCTTAAGTACACTCAATGACTTGGCCTCCACTGCTGCCCATGGCAACAAATTCCATAGATTCACCACTCTCCTTGAAGAATAGGATCAAGGAAATTCCCAAGCTATTTAGGCACATATTAAAAACAAGAGGATAATTAGACAAATTAGACAGAGGGTAGGACCATTCAAGCACAAGGAAGACGTGAGCATTTGAGCATCCAAACCAAAAAATGAAGCATTCATTCACATTTTTGGCTTTATATCTATTTATCAGCCATCAGCCATATCCATGCCAATATCTTACTCAAAAAATTAACCATGCTAATATTGTTCAATAATTTCTTATGTGACCCTTATTGAAAGCTTTGTAAAGGTCCAGATACACCATGTCAACAAGTTTGTCTTTTATCTATTCCACTAGTTAACAACCTCAAAAGACTAACAGAATTGTCAAACATAAATTTCCCTTTCCATAAATCTATATGGCTTTGCCTAGTACATTTAATAGTGAATTCCAGTTAATTAGGAAGCATTGAGACCAATACATTTTAGCCCAATTAAGCGACTGCCCCAATTAGCTGAAGTTTCTTGGAAATTGTTGAGGAGATATAAAAAAAAAGACAAACTACCATATAATTGAGTAACAAATTATGTATTTAAATATTGAACAGATTAGAACATTACCAATGCTATTACAGTACTATAAAACTGTGTACATATATATACACACACAAACACATACATACATACACACACAGTGGCATGCAAAAGTTTGGGCACCCCTGGTCAAAATTTCTATTACTATTAATAGCTAAGCAAGTAAAAGATGAACTGATTTCCAAAAGGCATAAGGTTAAAGATGACACATTTATTTAATATTTTAAGCAAGAAAACATTTATTTCCATCTTTTACAGTTTCAAAATAACTTAAAAGGAAAAGGGCCCGAAGCAAAAGTTTGGGCACCTTGCATGGTCAGTACCTAGTAACACCCCCTTTGGCAAGTATCACAACTTGTAAATGCTTTTTGTAGCCAGCTAAGAGTCTTTCAATTCTTGTTTTGGGGGATTTTCGCCCATTCTTCCTTGCAAAAGGCTTCTAGATCTGTGAGATTTTTGGACCGTTTTGCATGCACTGCTCTTTTGAGGTCTATCCACAGATTCTCGATGATGTTTAGGTCAGGGGACTGTGAGGGCCATGGCAAAACCTTCAGCTTGTGCCTCTTGAGGTAGTCCATTGTGGAGTTTGCGGCCAAAAAGTTCTATTTTAACTTCATCAGTCCACAGGACTTGTTTCCAAAATGTATCAGGCTTGTTTAGATGTTCCTTTGAACCTTTTGAATATAACTTCTTTTAAAATATAATTTTTATTGAGTTTTCAAAAAGATTACATAGAAAGATAATATCTACCCTCCCCACTCCCCTTAACCCTACCCCCCCCCGATATATACCCCAGCTAAAAAAAAAAGAAAAAAAAGAAAAGAAAAGAAAAAGAAAGAAGAAGGAAGAACTGCCTGGATATTGGAAAGTTTCCACATGCTCCATGGGATCCAAAATAAATTTAGTATATTTATTTATTACTTTCCCCAAGGGACCAACATTTTTATCATCGGAGCAACTAAATCCTATCTTTTGTAAATATGGCGCCAAATATTCAAAAATGTATCATATTTATCTCTTAAATTATAAGTAATTTTTTCAAGTGGAATACAACTAGAAATTTCATGATTCCAACGATCCATACTTAAATACGAATCCGATTTTCAAGTAACTGCTATAGCCTTCTTGGCTACTGCCAATGCAAATTTTATAAATTCTTTCTGATATTTATTCAGTTTAAGTTTTGGTTTTATCCCTTCAATATCACCTAATAGAAATAATATAAGGTTATGTGGAAGTTGAGTTCCAGTAACTTGTTCCAATAAAACTCTTAAATTTATCCAAAAAGGTTGAATTTTGGAACAAGACCAAATAGAATGTAAGAAAGTACCAATTTCTTGATTACATCGAAAGCATTGATCAGATAAGTTTGAATTGAATCTATTTATTTTTTGCGGTGTAATATATAATTGGTGTAAAAAATTATATTGTACTAATCTAAGTCGTACGTTTATTGTATTTGTCATACTGTCAAGACACAGTCTTGACCAATTTGCTTCATCAATATTAATATTCAGATCTGTTTCCCATTTTTGTTTTGACTTGCGGATTCCTTGTTTAATTGTCTGTTTTTGAATCAAATTATACATAAAAAAAATAAATTTTTAAATTTTTCCTTTTTGAATTAAAATTTCAATTTCATTGGGTTTTGGCAAAAGCATTGTTTGACCCAGTTTGTCTTTTAAATAAGCTCTTAATTGAAGGTAACAAAAGAAAGTGTTATTTGATATTTTATATTTATTCATTAATTGTTCAAATGACATCAATATACCTCGTTCATAACAGTCTCCTATAGATCTAATCCCTTTTTGGTACCAATTATATAAAAGTTGATTATCCATTGTAAAAGGAATAAGTCTGTTTTGAATCAAAGGTCTCCTTGCTAATAAAGATTTCTTTATTTCATTATCAACGTTTATCTTATTCCACAGATCAATCAAATGTTTTAATATAGGAGATTCTTTCTTTTCCCGTATCCATTTAGATTCCCATTTATATATAAAATCTTCGGGTGTATTTTCTCCTATCTTATCTAATTCTATTTTAATCTATGCCGGTTTTTGTTCATCAAAGAAAGATGCAATAAATCTAAGTCGACTTGCTTTATAATAATTCTTAAAGTTTGGAAGTTGTAACCCTCCTAACTCAAATTTCCGTGTCAATTTTTCCAATGATATTCTTGACATCTTACCTTTCCAAAGAAATTTTCTCACACATTTATTTAACTCTTGAAAAAATTTCTGTGCCACTTGTATTGGTAATGTTTGAAACAAATACTGTAATCTAGGAAATATATTCATTTTTACAACATTGACTCTACCCACTAATGTTACTGGTAGTGTCATATATTTGTCAAGATCTTCTTGAATTTTTTTCAATAGTGGTAAATAATTAAATTTATATAAATTCTTTACATCATTATCAAGTCATACACCTAAATACTTTATACCATTTACTGGCCATCTAAATTCGGTCACTAATCGACATTGGCTATAATCTCCTTTAGTAAGAGGTAAAATTTCACTTCTATCCCAATTGATTTTATACTCTGATACTTTCCCATATTCATCCAATCTAGAAGATAATTTACGTAACGAATGCTGTGGATTTGTTAAATAAATCAAAACATCATCAGCAAATAGATTAATTTTATATTCCTCCTGATTAACTCTAAAACCCTTAATATCTGAATCAATTCTAACTAGTTCTGCTAATGGTTCTATCGCCAATACAAATAAAGCAGGTGATGATGGACAACCTTGTCTAGTTGACCTTTTTAACTGGAATGGTGTTGAAATTTGACTATTTGTCACTACTTTAGCATTAGGGTTAGTATTTAAAGTTTTAATCCAGTTTATAAAAGGTGTTCTTAACCCATATTTTTCTAATACTTTAAATAAAAAATCCCATTCCAATCTATCAAATGCTTTTTCTGCATCCAAGGCTACTACTATACTCATCTCCTCCCTTTTTTGTGCCAAATGAATTATACTGAGTAGCCGAGTTACATCATCTGCCAATTGTCTATTTTTAATAAATCCTGTTTGAGCCATATGTATTAATTTTGGTAAATATTTAGATAATCTATTCGATAAAATTTTTGCTATTATTTTATAATCCCTGTTCAACAAAGAAATAGGCCTATATGATGCTGGTTTTAAAGGATCTCTACCTTTTTTTGGCAATACTATTACAATCGCTGTTGAGAAAGATTCTAGGAGTTTAAGTGTTTTTTCCGCTTGACGTATTAACTCTGTAAAAGGAGGAGATAATAAATCTTTAAACTTTTTATAAAATTCATGTGGAGAACCATCCTCTCCTGGAAATTTATTACTTTGAAGTGATCCTAAAGCTTCTTCAACCTCTTTTAATGTAAAAGGCATATCTCATCCCTTCTTCCGAATTCAATTTTAGAAGAGTTACTTGTGATAAAAAACCTTTCTATCTCATTAACATCATTTTGTGATTCCGACTGATATAATTCAGAATAGAAACTTTTGAAGGTTTCATTAATTTCTAAAGGTTTATAAGTAATTTTATTTGCACTTGTTCTAATTGCATTTATCGTTTTGGAAGCCTGTTCTGTTTTCAACTGCCAGGCAAGAATTTTGAGTGCTCTCTCACCTAACTCATAATACCTTTGCTTAGTTCTCATGATTGCTTTTTCCATTCTGTATGCCTGAAGCGTATTATATTGTAATTTCTTATTGACAAGTTGTCTTCGTTTTTCTTCTGTCGTATGTTTTTGAGATTCTTTTTCTAATTTTGTAATTTCTTTTTCCAATTGATCTAGCTCTGCCATATATTCTTTCTTAATTTTAGACGTATAACTTATTATCTAACCCCTCAAATATGCTTTCATCGCATCCCATAGTATAAATTTATCATCCACTGAATGAGAGTTTGTATCCAAAAAAAAGATCTGTTTTTTCATTAAATCACAAAAATCTTGACGTTTTAATAATGTTGAATTAAATCTCCATCTATAAGTCACTTCTTCCTTATCAGTCATTATTATTGTCATTAATAAAGGAGAGTGATCTGACAATATTCTTGCTTTTTATTCCATATTTTTCACTCTGTGTTGAATATTGATTGATAATAGGAAAAATTCTATCCTTGAGTAAGTTTTGTGTCTATTAGAAAAGAACGAATAATCTCTTTCTTTGGGATTGATTCTTCTCCATATATCAATCAAATTTAAATCTTTCATCAATGATAAAGTTAGTATTACTACCTTCGATTTTGTAACAGCCTTAGTTGATCTATCTAAGACTGGGGCTAGGCAAAGATTAAAATCTCCTCCTATTAGTATTTTTTCATGTGCATCAGCCAAATTCAAAAAAGCTTCTTGTATAAATTTTGCATTATTTTCATTTGGTGCATAAATATTCATGAGAGTCCATAATTCGAAAAAAAGTTGACAGTGTATAATCACATATCTCCCCGCAGAATTATTACATTTTGTATTCTAATTGGTAACGTTTTATTGATCAAAATTGCTACTCCCCTCGCTTTTGAATTAAATGAAGCTGCAACCCAATCTCTCTTAAATTTCTGATGTTCTGTTTCTGTTAGATGCGTTTCCTGCAAGAAGGCTAAATCTACCTTCATTTTCTTAATATGTGTTAAGATTCTTTTTCTTTTCACCAGTCCATTAAGCCCATTAACATTAAAACTCAAAAAATTCAATAAATTAGTCATTATTCTTAACAAAGTTACTCCAATCTAAAACGTTACCTAACATCTTAACTCTCATAGTTCCTTGGGGAATCTCTTTAAACTTCACCATGTTGCTATGTGTTTCCCTCCCAATCATCCAGGCAAAGAAAGAAATAAAAGATAGATAAGATACAAAAAGAAAAACAACAAAATACCCCCCTACTAATGTTGTGAATGAAAAAAAAGCACAACACTACCCCCCTCCATTTTGCGGGTCGTGGCTATAGCCACACTTGCACACATGAATTCCGTAGCAATTGGTCAGTATTTCTTCCAGCTCCCCCGTAACAAAAAAATTGTACATATATAGAAAAAATAATGTCACTATTCCCAACTAATATTCTTCAAACTTTAACCTTTCTTCCCCTCTATCATATAATTAATAATATATTTATATATTTTTTCGTCTTTAAAAATCCACCAAGTCTATTCCTTGACAAAATCTTCATCTGTAATCCATCTCGCTCCCCTGGGTTTGTTCTTGTATCTTCAAAGAATCTCGCACAAACTCCTCGTCTTTCTGGTAGTCGTCAAAAAATCTTTATTCTCCGGCAGCCAAAAAAATCTTCAAGGTTGCAGGATAGCGTAGTATAAATTGATAACTGTGATCCCATAGAACCTTTTTCCACTGGATTAAATTTCTTCCTTCTCTTCAAAAGTTCATAACTTATGTCAGGGTAGAAAAAAACTTTGTTCCCTTCTATCATCAATGGCCCTTTTCTATTCTTGGCAGCTTGAGCAGCCGCCCACAGAATTCTTTCTTTGTCTTGAAATCTTAAACATTTTATTAAAATTGATCGTGGATATTGGTCATCTTGTGGTTTTGGTCTTAGAGCTCTATGTGCCCATTCAATTTCAATTGATCGGTCTTCCTCTTTCATTTGCAAAGTTTCCGGGATCCATCTTTGAAAAAATTCTATTGGATTGTCTCTCTCTATACCTTCTTTAAGACCAACAATCTTAATATTACTTCATCTACTAAAATTTTCCAGCACGTCCACTTTTTCCAACAGTTGATTTCTCTCCATTTTCCAGACAAGCATATCATTTTCTGTTTTTTCCACTCTGTCATTAATATGCTCCATTGTTCTTTCCAACTTTTGAAGTTTCTTATCCATTTTCTCCTGTCTTTTCATAGCTTTATCATAGCTCAGCTTCATGTTTCTAATCTCTATTTTTACTCCTTTTAATTCAGTCATTACTTGCAATAAAGCCTCTTTTAAGTTCTTCCTCCGCTTCTTCATCTGTGTTCTCTGCGGAATCTGATTCTGACTCACTTCCACTTTCGCTTGTAGTGGCCGTCGGTTCTTGTAGTTTAAGTTGTATCGATTTGCGCATGCGCAATTCCGGCATCTTCTTCCCAAGGACCGCTACCGCTGCTATTGCTCCCTGTTCTTCTATGCCAGAGATAAAACGTGTCTCCTCCGAAGGAGATCCAACCTGAGTCCCATCGCTGCAGTAGGCCTTTTTTTCATCCCGTCTCACGGCGACTTCACAACAGCAGACTTCTTCTGTTGCGATTTACGAGGCATATCGTAAAATAGTCTTGAGAAGTTTATAAGTAGTTTTCAGAAAGTATTTATTAACTTTGCTTTGTTTAAACGGTACTTTGCTGATTTTTTACGGGAGAGCTGGATTCATACGTCTCAATCCCACGTCATCACGTGACGTCCCCTCTGAATATAACTTTTTGGCTGCAATGAGCAAAGGTATGTTTGGAGAAAAAAGGTGCAGAATTTCATGAAAAGAACCCCTCTCCAAATGTTAAGCATGGGGGCTTGTGTTGCAGCCAGTGGCACGGGGAACAGTTACTGGTAGAGGGAAGAATGAATTCAATTAAATACCAGCAAATTCTGGAAGCAAATACCACACTGTCTGTAAAAGCGCCGAAGATGAAAAAGAGGATGGCTTCTACAACAGGATAATGATCTTAAACGCACCTCAAAATCCACAATGCACTACCTCAAGAGGCGCAAGCTGAAGGCTTTACCATGGCCCTCAGAGTGCCCTGACCTAAACATCATCGAGAATCTGTGGATAGACCTCAAAAGAGCCGTGCATGCAAGACAGCCCAAGAATCTCACAGAACTAGAAGCCTTTTGCAAGAAAGAATGGGCGAAAATCCCCCTAAACAAGAATTGAAAGACTCTTAGCTGGCTACAAAAAGCATTTACAACCTGTGATACTTGCCAAAGGGGGTGTTACTAAGTACTGACCATGCAAGGTGCCCAAACTTTTGCTTCGGGCCCTTTTCCTTTTTTTTTTGTTATTTTGAAACTGTAAAAGATGGAAATAAAAAAGTTTTCTTGCTTAAAATATTAAAGAAAGTGTCATCTTTAACTTTATGCCTTTTGGAAATCAGTTCATCTTCTACCCGCTTAGCTATTCACCGTAACAGAAATTTTGACCAGAGGTGCCCAAACTTTTGTATGCTACTGTGTGTGTCTGTGTGTGTGTGTGTGTGTGTGTGTGTGTGTGTGTGTGTGTGTGTGTATATATATATATATATATATATATACACACACATATACATACAAACACACACATAAATATTTACATAGACACACACAGAGATTTAGTTCATCTAATGCATAACATCAATGTTTTACATTAGAAAAAATATTACAATTATGTGGCATTTGAAAATCCTACAGTATATTTAAAATTGAAAAGGTCAGTATCAGTCAAACTCTGTCTGCTGATCTCAATGCCTGAAATGTGTATTTTTTTTGCATACATTTCCCTTGGTGAAGCTGGATCTGTTTCAATTTCTCAATGAATGCAGAGAACCTATCAAAATATGATCCAAGGAAAATTAAGTATGTTTATTCATCAGATTGTTTGTATGACCTCACTCTAACTTTTAAAACAAACCTAAATATTTAAATGTCAGGATTTTTTATATTATACACTCTAAACAATGTTCTTCCTTCAATATTTTTATACAAAAATAATGAACTTTATTCCTCCAAGTAAATTCCTAAGGTAGAACAAGTTTCTTTATCAATAATACGTTATTTATATCTTTGGAACAATCAACAAGCTGTTGGTCATTTTATTATGCAATCAGTCATTCAGATTTTTCAAACCTGCATGCTTAAGGACCAAGTTTAAGGCTTGTTTCAGCAAAAATTTATCCATATTATAGCTTAGATAGGTCCTTCAAGTTTTTAGGTACCAGATGGCAGGGTTGGTGTATTGAGGCAGTAGGTTTATTTTTACTGCAGTCTTGGCTATGCCAATTAAACCTTTTTTTGCACCATCACTGCCATTCTTACACCAGCATACCACTGCTGCTTTGCATTAAGAAACACGCCAAGACCATCTGCTTTAAAAAAAAATCCTAACTGATGTAGGCAATAAAATTGTTTTATTCTGCTTGAAGAGGTGAAAGTTACCAACTCAACTAATTAGCAGCAGCCAAGTAACAAACTACTATATTCATCTATCAGCATTACATGATATTAAATGTTTATCATCATTTGATACTGTTCTGTTCATTAATATTTTTTATTCAAATAGTAACTTTTTAATACTACAATTTTATTTGAAATTATAAAGCATTTTTTCTCTTTGCAATTAATAGTTGGGCATAAAAACTTCTCATCATCTAATTTTATTTTCATATATATCAATGCTCAGCATAACATTTCAGCAAGATTTGACAAATTCTCATGAATTTTTATGCTAGCTTAAATGATTCGAGATTTGTCAAGCTAAGGGAAAAGAATGCCGGGAACCAAATGAATGGCTCTGAAAGAAGCTTGTGTTGACTTGATGAACAGAAATTGCTTCTTTCTGACCCATAACAATTCGATGATATCATGTCATTTACCTGTGCACATGGCGATTAAAATAAAGGTCATTCCACTCTATCTGACTCAGAAATAAAATTGTGCATGTTAAAAACTGAACAAACATATTCCTCTGAAACTTGTCTACTTTGTTAGGTGATTACACATGCAAATTGCATGCTAGAAATTTCACGACATAATTTCAGGACTTTGCTGCATTTAGAAAGAAAATAACAAGAATCCGTATTTGAATATTCATTTGTTTATCGTGATACCCAAGGAGGCCAATCACAGGAGGAAGAAGAATCCCATCAATCTCATTTCCTATCTCCTTACTCCCTTGTTTCCTGCAGTGTATTCTATTTCACATGCCATGATAGGAATTTATCATAATAACTGATATCGGCTAAAACTTTCAGACCAATGTTAACAGCTTTCTTACAATTTTCACTGTTTTATTCACCTATTATGATGTCAATTATCCAAATATTAAAATGAACAAGCAATCTTCAAATTAAATTTATTTCACTTAAAATACATTAAAATGCTAATTATTTTAAAACATGAGTAAATAATTAATCTAACAAACATATTGAACACTATAATAAAGGCTGGCTGCCCCAAATAAAAGCCCTTTTGCTACTTCCTGGCTTCCACGATATAACGTGCAAGCCCAGTATACTGGAGCACACAGACATACGCTCTGCAGCTGGCTATAGTTCGCAGCTAAACTATCAGCACACTGTCAGTTCATCCCAAACTTTTATTCTTGAAATAGCAATTAAGCTGATCTTGAAAGTAGCCAAGTACACACTCTGTTTTTTCCTGTTGATTAATGCCAGTTTTCTGCTTTGTCCTTGATAGCTGAAGCCACGTTTGGAATGCAATCAAAACTAGGTGAATTCATCACCCACCGAGTCTCAAGGTACCTTTGTGCACATTGGCAGATATACATATACATCAAAAAATAATGTATAGGCTTTCATCCAAAACCATAAGCAGCTCACAGTTTAGAGCAGATACATATCCAACATATCACGTCAAGAAATTTATTACTACATAGATAATAAAATTCATTTAAAAATATTTCTGACATTATTGATAGTAATTTCAGAACTTGCATTTTCCCAAGATTAGAGAAAGGAAAATTGACAGGCAGGCAACATTATAGGTAGCTTCCAAGACACAGGGCTTCTTGAATGGTCCTACCAATAATACTCCAGACAACTGGTATAACTGTCTGTCACTGATTCTCAACAGTAATGTTGACTATAAAAGAGATCATTTACACAGATGTATTGTTTTGCTTTGCAAGGAGCTTGGTGAGCCTCCTCACATCATCTAAAAATATCACACTGGGAACTGTACTTCCTAATTTCATTTTTCCTGCAAGAAAATGCTAAATGAGTCGTAAGTTTATGAAATAGGGAAATATTTTTAAAGTCTCCTAATTAAAAATTATAGTTGGATGTCACGAAAATGAATTCAAATGGTACAGCAGTTTTCAAAAATGGATAAAAAGTATGATGAGCTCCCTTGCAGTGATTAATAACCATACAAATCAGAACATCAGAACACGAGTAGGCCATTCAGTCTGTCCATTACTTCAGTTAGGTCAGGTCTGTACTTTTCATATATGACTCACAATTTCACCCAAGTCAAAAGGTATTTGGCCCAGAGGGGGTCTGTGTCCTACTCTAGTAGAATTGACCATTAAAATTTTGTCAGAAGTGATGGAGGTGTTTATTTTTTCTGTTGGGATATCATGTTGAAGTGGGCACGTGGCCAAGTGGTTAAGGTATTGGACTAGCGACCTGAAGGTCGTGAGTTCGAGCCCCAGCCGAGGCAACGTGTTGCGTCCTTGAGCAAGGTACTTAATCACACATTGCTCTGCGACGACACTGGTGCCAAGCTGTATGGGTCCTAATGCCCTTCCCTTGGACAACATTGGTGTCGTGGAGAGGGGAGACTTGCAGCATGGGCAACTGCTGGTCTTCCATACAACCTTGCCCAGGCCTGTGCCCTGGAGAGTGAAGACTTTCCAAGCACAGATCCATGGTCTCGCAAGACTAACGGATGCCTTTATTATGTTGAACACCTACTGACTCATGGTTCCATGGCACAGTTTTTTGAAGAACTGTTAATGTTGCCTGGTGGTTCTTGCATTTTCCACATTAGAACAATGACTAAACTTCAGAAATACTTGACTGTGTTGTGCTTTAAGGTATCATAAAGTCAGAAAAGGCCGTACATTGCAATACAAAATAAAAAACTGCCACAAAAGATCTTATTTTGTAACATATGCCAGTGACATTAAAACTGACTGATTCTGAGAAAGGCTGGAGATCAATTCTTTTTCATACCTCCCTTAATCTCACTAAACAGAACAACATAACTGTGATTTTAATCAGTCTAGAAAAATAAACACCAGCCAATTTTGTCTTGGGATTTCAATAAGAAGTTTTGTTTTGTGGCAAAAGTTAAGTAGGTGCCTAATTTTCAATGGAAATGGCAATGTAAACAGCCTTCAAAAACAGTTTGGTTGCTTTCAGTGAAATCAAGAGCCATGCAAATACTTTGGAGAGCATAAAATTTTGAAAGTTAATTTGGAAATTTTCCAAGACTATTCCCCAGAAATATTCTGTTTTCTTAAAAAAAAACTAGACTGTTCAGACATTGACTTTAATGAGACCTACAAATTTGCAGTAGCACTGCAGTTAACGCAATATAAAAGCTTCAGAGTGATTAAGAACATGTGCTGCAAAATGCTGAACTAATCCATCTGTCAGTTACATGTATATCTAATGATTGTCTTGACATTTTAGACAATGTTGATTTCTGAGAAAAATATTCTTGCAGATTTCTACTTCCAAAAACATATAGCTCATTTTCTTTGGAGTTTCTGCAGAATCATTTCTATACAAGTTCATTTTGTGAATGGTGCTTAAAGTATGTCATTTCCAAATTATGCTTGGTATTAGAGTTTAACTGAAGTGTGAATACCACTAAGAAAAGAGAACATAATGCCATCGGCTGTTGTTTTCCTAAAATTATCATTTTGGGCAATGAAGTTATTCAGGAAAAAAAATAATACTGACACATTGGAAAGTGCATGTCATTGTTCTTCCCTCACCCCTGGAACGTCTGGACAGCAAAGATGCATACATCAGGATGCTCGATAATCGACTACTGCTCAGCATTCAAAACCATCATCCTCTCAAAACTAATCAATAAACTTCAAGATCTTGGCCTCAATACCTTCTTGTGTGACTGGATCCTCTATTTTCTTAGTTAGTCTCCCCAGTCAGTTCAGATTGGCAATATCTCCTCCACAATCACCATCAGCCCAGGTGCACCACAAGACTGTGTGTTAGCTCCCGGCTCTACTCGCCTTACACCGATGACTGTGTGGCTAAATGCAGCTCCAGTGCCATATTTAAGCTTGCTGACAACACCACCGTCTTAGGCCAAATCAAAGGTAGTGATGGATCTGGCTGAGTGATGTCACAACAACAACAACCTCTTACTCAATGTCAGCAAGACCAAGGAGCTGATTATTGACCTCAGGAGGAGGACACCAGAGGTTCATGAGCCAGCCCTCATTGGGAGATTGGAGAAGGAGAGGGCCAGCAACTCTAAATTCCTTGGGGTTATCATTTCAGAGGAGCTGTCCTGGGCCCAGCATACAAGGGCAATTATGAAGAAAGCACAGCAGTGCCTCTACTTCCTTAAGAGTTTACGAAGGTTCAGTATAACATTTAAAACTTTGACAAACTTCTATAGATGTGTAGTGGAGAGTTTTTGACTGGCTGCATCACAGCCTGGTATGGAAACACCAATGCCCTTGAGTGGAAAATCCAACAAAAAGTAATGGATGTGGCCCAGTTCAAAATGAGTACAGCCCTCCCCACCATTGAGCTCATCTATATGAAGAGTTGTTGCAGGAAAGCAGCATCCAACATCAGAGACCCCCACCACCTAGGTCATACTCTATTTTCGCTGCTGCCTTTGGGAAGGTAGCACAGGAGCTTCAGGACTCACACCACCAGGTTCAGGAACAGTTATTCACCCTCAACCATCAAGCTCTTGAACCAAAGGAGATAACTTCATTCAACTTCACTTGCCCCATCATTGAAATGTTCACACAACCTATGGACTCTTCTTGTGCTCTTGATATTTATTGCTTGTTTATTATTATGTATTTCTTTCTGTATTTGCACTGTTTGCTGTTTTTTGCATACTGGTTGAACACCCTAGTTGGTGAGGTCTTTCACTGATTCTATTATGGTTATTGTTCTATTGCTGACTTATTGAGTATGCCCGCAAGAAAATCTCAGGGTTGTATATGGTGACATACATGCACTTTGATAATAAATTTACTTTGAAGTTTAGCTAATGCAGCACTATACTATTTTGTACATTAGCATTAAAATATTACATCATTTAAAATGATCCAATACAATGGAAGGCTTTTTCCAAGAGATAATCATCTAGAAATAGTTGTTGACCATCTTAAGTGATCAATGTAGCTTTCATTTTTCACTGAAAGAAATACATTTCAATTCTAAATTGATAGATAGGTATGAAAGATTGACAGGTTCCTAGCTGAAAAACTTTTTATACAATATGCTTTTCCTACATGCTTTTACATCACCTCACAAACTTTTCTATCGAAAACAATATTATTTAAAATACATTATTTAATATTTTAAGTCCAATTATAATATGGACAAAATCTTTCTTGACCTAGGCTATAACCTTCCACAGGATTTCAATAACTGCACTGACCTTTGAAAGTAGCACAGCTCCCAATGCCCTGAATGGATAGCTGCCAGGGCCCTTTCTGAAGGTTCAAACAGATCATAGGCAGCAGAGCCCTCAGAAATACAGGCAATACAGAAGCAGAGCCATTGGTGTAATGCAGTTACAGTACCAGCCACCTGGATTCAATTCTGCAGCTGTCTATGAACAGTTTGTATATTCTCCCAAGCAAAGCGTGGGTTTCCTCTGGGTTCTCTGGTTTCCTGCCATATTCCAAAGATGTGGTTAATTGGTCACATGGATATAACAGAGTTAAAATTTTAGGTCCAGGGTCCCTTGTAAGACCATTGTGAAGAGTCTTAGACCTGAAACATCTACTCTGCTTCTCTTTCCCATGCTACCTTACCTGCTGAGTGTTATAGAAGTGTCTGCTTTTATCTCAAGATAAAACCAGTGGTCTATTTGACATTGTTTTTACTGCAGACTTCCAGCATCTGCAATTGTTTTCATTTTAATTTGCATAGGTCCTAAGGCTGTGTCTCCCACAGCATTAATAGTTTGATATGATTTTCTCTGGGTTTTTTTTCCGGTCGCTTTCTAAATGTTTCTAACCATTGATCTATGGTTGATAAAAATAATTAGGTCCAATAACAGATTAGGAATGAAGGAAAGATAAGTACAACAAATGAAGGGGGGAGGAGGGAAGCAAATTTGATGAATATGAGAAAATACTCAGTGGCAGGCATTTTTTTTTACAAAATTTGTTGCATTATAAAACTTTACCCTTTTTAAAATATGTTTTATATCTGAAAACATGAGGGTTTTATTACTAGGGGTTTACAGGAAACAGTTTGATCATACTCAGCCACTCTGGCAATTTATTCTCAACCTCATCTATTTCTTCAGGTCAACTCACCTGAAGTAAAGAAAATCTTAGCACCATGCAGATTCTCATTAAAAGCTACTTCTATATTCTCGCTGCTTTCCTTTGGAAATGAAGTAAAATTAATTGATTTGATTTCATCCTTATAAATATCTTAAAACATAACCATTATATTTCAATACATTATGATTTAAGATAGTTATGAATAAGAATATGTTTTACAACTCAATGTTTTTAACATAGTCATGAGTAAGGATAAAATCATATTTTGCAGGAAGGAAGTAGACTGGGGGAGGGCAAATTATGACAGGATAAGACAGAAGCTAAGGGGCACTGATTGGGAGCAGCTGCTGTGAGACAAAACCACATTTGACATGTGGAAGTTGTTTAAAGACCAACTGATCAGAGTTCAGGATCGGTAAGGAGTAAAGACAGGGATGGTAAAGTAAGGGAACTCTGGTTGACTGAAGAGATCTTAAATTTAGTCAGGAGGAAAAGGAAAGCATGTATGCGGTTTAGAAAGCTAAAATTAGACTGGGTCCTTGTGGAATATAAAGATAGTAGGAAAGCGCTCAAGCAGGTGAGTACAAAGACCAAAAGAGGCCATGAAATGTCCTTGGCAAGTAGGGTCAAGGAAAATGCCACGGCATTTTATAGTTACATTAAAAAAAGAGGATAACTAATGAGACTGAAGGTCCACTGAAGGATAAAGGAGTGGCTGAGGTACTAAATTAGTACTTTGTGTCAGTATTCACTGAAGAGAAGGATTTGGAGGATATTTGCAAGAAAGAGGTAGTGCTGTGCCCTTTTCCTCTTAGCCTGGGTGAGATTAGAACTAGAAGTCATAGGTTTAGGGTGAAAGGAAATATTTAAGAAGAATCTGGGGGAAAATTTCTGTACTCAGAGGATGATGCAAGTGTGGAATGAGCTGGCAGTGGAAGTAGTAGATACCGGTACAGTTGCAACATTCAAGAGAAGTTTGCATATGTACGTGGATAGAGGGGTTAGAAGGGATATGGTCCTGGTTCAGGTACATGGGATAAAGTAGGCAGAAGGACCTGCTTCTGAGCTATTCCACCCAATGAGGACTTGTCCACCTTAATGCCTTTCATAGAGTTATAGATGCCATATATCCCAGAATATTAGAAGAAGCAAGAGAGGAGATTTCAGAGTCTTTGACAAAGATCTTTATGTCCTCACTAGCAACAGTCGAGCTATCACAGGCCTGGAGAGTAGCAAATGCTGTGCCTTTGTTCAACAAAGGAAATACGGACCAGTGATTGTTAGGAAAGTTGTTGGAGGGATGTGATCTATGTGTATTTGGAAAGCCTTGTCATGCTTAGGGGACAGTCAGCAAGGCATTGTGCAGAGCAGTCATGCCTTACAAACCTGACTGAGTGGTTGGATGAGGTAACAAAGGACCTTGATGAGGACAAGGCAGGCTGTATGGCCTTTAGTAAGACTTGATGGGAGGTCAACTCAGAAGATAAAGATGCACGGGATCCAAAGTAGATTGAAAGTTTGGTTTCAGAACTACCTTGTCCATAGAAGAAGGAGAGTAGGTTATTCTGGCAGGAGACCCATGACCAGTATTGTGCCACAGAGATCCATGCTTTTGTTTGTGATATATATATATATATGTGTGTGTGTGTGTGTGTGTATATACATATATATATATATATATATATATATATATATATATACACACACACACACACACACACACACACATATATACACACACATACGTACACACACACACAAATACATATTATATATGTGTGTGTGTGTGTGTGTGTGTGTGTGTGTGTGTGTGTGTGTTTTTGTAGAGAGACAGAGAGAGAGATGGATGAAAATGGCGATGGACAGTTTAGCAGTTATGAAAATAACAACGAGATAGGTAAACTTCTGGACAATATATATTCTCAAAGAAGACAGAAGAATACAAATCAGTTACAGATATAAATAGAGAAGAAGCAGATGGCATTTAATCCGGAAAATGTAAGGTATTGCATTATGAGAGATCAAATGAAAGAAGAAAGTCTACAGTAAATGGTAGACTCTTTAATTGCATTGAGGAGGCGCAGAGGGATCTCTGGGTCCAGGTTTATAGCTCACTGAAAGTGACTATGCAAATGGATAAGGTGGTAAAGAAGGCATATGAGCAGATTGCTTTCAATAGTAGGTTTTTCAAGCATTAGAGAAAGGAAATCAAGTTGCAGCTTTATAAAACTTCAGTTAGACTGTACTTGGAGTACTGCGCACACAACAACAGGAATTCTGCAGATGCTGGAAATTACTGTGTATAGTTCAGGTCACCCCACTATTGAAAGGAGACTGTGGCGAGGGTACAGAAGAGGTTTACTAGGTTGCTGCCTGGATTAGAAGGTATGAGCTATAAGGAAAGGTCAGACAAACTTGGGTTGTTCTCTCTGGAGCACTGGAGGCTGAGGGGAGACCTGAACTGTACACAGTACTCCAAGTTCAGTCTAACTGAAGATACGGGTTAGATAGATAGGAGACAGTCAGGATAGAAATGTCATACACCAAAAGGACATGCTTTTAAAGTTGGAAGGGGGGTGGATTTTAAAAGTGACGTAAGGGGAATTTTTTTTTTAAATTGAGAGCGGAAGGAACCTGGAATAAGTTAGTAGGCGTCAAAGAGGAAAGGCAGTTTGGTGGTGTTTAAGGGACTTTTAGATATGCACTTGAATGTGAAGGGAATGGAGAGATATTAATGATACACAGGAGGAGGAAATTTAGTATAAAATGGCACTGAGATTGGCACAATGTTGAGGGCTGAAACAGCCTGTCCAGTGTTGTACTTTTTCTATGTTCTAAGTCACTGATACAGTCAGCAAGCTGAAAACACAATATCAGGTTCCAAGTGAATACTGACCACCAATTGACCTTAAATATTAAAAGTGGTTCTCTCTCCACTGCAACAACCTCGCACTCTACCTCAGCATGACCAAGGAACTGCCTGTGGACTTCAGGAAGGGGAAGTTGGGAGAGTGCATACCAGTCCTCATTGAGGGGTCAGTGGTAGAAAGTGTGAGGAATCAGGTTTAGTATCACTGGTAAATCTCATGAAATTTGTTGCTTTGTGGCAGCAGTACATTGCAATATATAATTTAAAAAAACCATAAATTACAATTGTATATTCACTTTTTGCACTACTTAAAAATATGTGATCAGAAGATCAAACAGTTTTTGTGAAAAGAGAAACAAAGTTATTATTTCAGATGTCTCAGAATGAGGCTTATTATCAGTTGTGAAATTTGTTGCTTTGCAGCTGCAGTACAGTGCAAGACATAAAATTGGTATAAGAATAAGAAGCTTTTATTGAAATGTTGAATATGCATCTTCAAGGTTCTGTACCACCTCTCTGATGGAAGTAAGATGGAATATGGCATGCCCTGGATGGTGAACGTCTTTAATAATGGCACCACCTCTTGAAGATTTCCTTCATGGTGGGGAGGGATGTGTCCATAATGGAACTGGCTGTGTCTACAGTCCTCTGGAGCCTCTTGCGATCCTAACGTTTGGGGCTCCATACCAGGCTGTGATGCAACCAGTCAGAATCCTCTCCACCATTTACTTGGTGACATAACTAATCTCTCCAAACACCTAATGAAGTAGAGTCACCGAGGTACTTTCTTTGTGATTGCATGAATGCAATGGTCCCAGGATAGATCCTCCAAGATGTTGTTACCCAGGAAATAACATCTCTTCAATGACAATCAATACTGGCACATTTCAAGGATACATGCTTGGCCCACTGCTCTACTTTCTCTAAACCCATGACTGTGTAGCCAGGCATAGCTCAAATGCCATCTATAAATTTGAAGGTGACACAACTGTTGCTGGCAGAACCTCAAATGGTGACGAGAAAGCATACAGGAATGAGACCGATCTGGTTGAATTGTGTCGCAACAAAAACCTTGCACTCAGTGTCAGTAAGACCAAGGAATTGATTGTGGACTTCAGGAAGGGGAAGTTGAGGGAACACACACCAGTCCTTATCAAGGGATCTGCAGTGAAAAGGGTGAGCAGTTTTAAGTTGCTGGCCCTCAGCATCTCTGAAGATCTATCCTGGGCCCAAAATATTGATGAAATTACAAAAAAGGCACTCTCATTAAGATTTTGAGGAAATCTGGTATGTCACCAAAGCTTATAGCAAATTTTTACAGATGTACCATAGAGAGCAAGTTGCATCACTGTCTGGTAATGGAGGGGTCACTGTAATGGATCAATAAAAATAGCAGAAGGTTGCAAACTCCAGGACATGCCTCTTCTCATCCAGGAGCAACTCCTTCTCCTCCGCCACGAGGTTTTTGAATGGACAATAAACAGGAGCAAGTCTTTCAGTCCCCCAGGCTGTATCACGAGTGATCTTCTAGCTCAGCATAATTTTCCTCCACCACTCCCCCACCCCGCCCCTGCATCCTTCAATTTCCAGAATGTCCAAAAATTACCCTCGTTTCCAGGACTGGTCCTAGTGTTTCAAGAATTAAAACCATTTCTCTCATACTAAGCATTAAAGCATGCATTCAGTTCCCTAATCATATTAACACTGCCAATTTCCATGTCGCTCAAAGAGTATCCAAAGATATCTTTCATAATTCTGCTTTTTAATTTGGACCCTAACAGTTCAAATCCTTTCAAGAGAAGCTATTTCCTCATTGACAACTACTACAACTAGATCTTTACCTTCCCTCACCTAGCTCCTCTGTGGCCCTGAAGAGATGTCTTTTATACCTGCACAGCCTTTGGGACTCATGGCTGTGGCTGCAGAAATAACTGCCCCTATAATCTATACATTTCTTCTTACTCTTTGAAGCATCGCATGCATTTTCTTATAATGTAGGATTTTCATGAGTATATTCAGATTCACTTATTTATCAATGTACATTGAAACATACAGTGAAATGCGTCATTTACATTAACTAAGAGAACCTAAAAGTGTGCGGGGGCAGCCTGCAAGTATCACCACATATTCCAGCACCAACACAGCATATCCACCATGTTGGAATTAAAATGTACAACATTAAAATGCTTCTCCATTGGTATGTAAAAATATTGACCTTGCATTTCAGTAGATTTACATTGTGTTGTTTGATTGTTTTTTTTTCCCATTGTTCTTCACTTATTCTTTCTCAAAATCTGTTTACAATTCCATTGACATTTATTCTAAAAAAAATACTGGACAATGAAACAACATGCACATAGAAAAGAAATAACAGATTACATTTGAAAATATGAAGTGGAATATCAATAAATATATTTTAATTGTCTGATGCCATTACATTATGTTGGAAAAGTGGAAGAAAATTCAGTGAAAACATGCTTGTTATGGTCCATGAGGAGCTTAAGGTCATCAGTGTTATGGTCTTACTCAAACATATCAGCTTGTCAAGGGGAACACAATTTCTTTCTTGAAGGGAGGGCTGGAAGGGAAGCTCAAGGCCTTCCAACATTAGACATTAATGAATAAATCAGAAAAATGACTATCTAGTCTTCAAAATGATAAGAGGAAATATTTTCAAGCTGGTTTTAGATAAAGATAGCACAGATAATTAAGTCTTCTTCAAATGAATACAGAATGGGCTTCATCAATAAGGGAGTAAAAATAGAAAACTGTCTCCTGAAAGACTTAGTTGTACCATTACAGAGTGGAATGGGAGTGGGCAGCGAGGCAGAAACTTGCTATACGTGAAAAGTTAACAGAAATCTTAGAATTTTTAAAAAATATAAACAATAATTCAATTGTTCTTTATTAAGTAAATCATGCGCCTACTGAAAATCAAGCATTTTATTTCAAATTAAACATAATTACTAAATGCAAGAAAACTCCAATTATATATTTGTAGTTAATTCACTACGAAGTTTTGCATTCATGTTAGGTTTCAAAGGTTGACTGAATGCAAACTGCAGTATTTGAAATATCATTTACCTCAGTGAACACATACAAAATGCATTTTTGTGGTTTAACTCTATTGCTTGAAGACAATAAACATGATTGACACGATTTGTTACAAAAAATGAAATGAAGCATTTTGAAAAATATGTGCTAAGTGAAAGAAGTACTTGAGAATGTAATTTCATTGTAAAAACACATGACAGTAAAAGCATCTTATAAAGCAGCTTCTTCAAAGGATGTAAGTTAGTTCTTATATACAATACTAGATTTAAAATAACGACATCGAATTAAATCTAAAACTTCTAGTCAATTGTCTTGACATATTATTTGTCAGGTATACTTTCAAAAACTGCCACATTATTCTGAAGAAACAATTAGAGAATATGATATTGTAGGATAATATATTTGAGAGAAATGTACATAATTCACAACCACTGACATTGAGTTGGGGTTTCACTTTAAGAGGCTGGTCTGACACGACGACGTTGTTACGTAAGGACTTCTAGCATGCTTTTGTGTTTAGATTTTAGAGTTCAATAAAATGAGTAAAGTATTTCATTCAACATAGAATGCCTCACTTTATTTTACTCGCAAATACCTACATTGGTGACCCAGATGCTCTAGGACAATTCCAGAATTATGGAACATGTCGACTAATGCAGTTGCTTTGAAACTGCCAGAGTTTTGGAAGCAAAATACTGTTGCTTGGTTTGCAAAATCCAGCCTTTTTGATGAGTTTATTTAGTCTTTTTGCATCACCAGCACCGATGCTGCTCCTCCAACATGAAGCCGCAAATTGGGAATTTCTTTCAAAATTACATATTACATAATAATTTACCAATATTCAATAATGTGCAGTCTGCACATTATTGAATCTTAGTAAATTATTATACAATTCTGCACTTTATTATTAGTTAAGTCTGCACACTGCTAAGTGTGTTTTTAAATGTTGCCTCTGTTATGAAAGAATTTTTCACTGGGGATCAATAAAGTACTTATTATTACTAGCTGAGGCCCAGTTCACTCTGTGCAAAATCTCCGCCGACAATACCAGATTCTACTAAGTAGTAGTGTCACCCAGAGTACCACAGCTGCGAAAGTTGTGAGTCCGCTTGGACACTCGCCTGAACATGATAAATACCAAACGCTGAAAATTCACCTTTTGCAGACTCTGAGCGTGCCAAACAGTTGTTTTCCTTACCCGTTCTCAGCGCTGCTAGGCCTTCAGAGCTAACAGACCACATGCTAACACTCCAGGGAAATCACCGTCCTTGTTTTATTTTTAAAGAACTCTTCATGCAACATATGCCTGATCAAGTTTGCATAGCCCTCCATAATACACCCGTGAAGTACTATAGGGAGCTTGCTAAATGGCTGATAGTCTACACTCAGCGAGGCAGCAATGCATTATTCCTCCTCCTCTCTCTACCTCAAAAAACCCAGTGAGCAAGGCCCTCAACATAAGGATGCCCACAGCTGCAAAAAGGACAACACTGTGCCTGTGTTTTTACCATGCGTGCTTTGGTACAAATGCTAGGAAGTGCCAACTGCTTTTACTCTGTCCCACACATCCAAGACTTTTTGGCACATTTAACTGGAAAATTAATTTTTTCCAAAAATCGATCTAGCTACCATCAGGTGCCTGTGTGCTCAGAGGACATTCCCAAAACAGCTGTGATAACCCCACTTGGCTTTTTTGAGTTTCTGAGCATGCCGTTACAACTGAAAAATGTAGCACAGACTTTCTAACAGCTGATGAACTGTATTAAAAGACTTAGATTTTCTTTTCGTTTACCTGGATGAGATGCTTGTTCAAAGTGCATCCAAACCTGAACATGTACCTCATTTCTGCACACTTTTTCACGCTTAAGCCAACATTGGTTAATTATTAACCCTGCTAAATGCCAGCTTGGGTTGTCAACCACTGACTTTCTTAGCCATGACATCTCTGCAGAAGGTACAAAACCCCTCCATCAAAAGTAGCTGCTACTACAGATTTACCTCTGCCCTGCACTACTAAAAAACTACAGGAGTTTTTTTTTAGGTAGGGTGAATTTCTATCACTGCTTCATTCCACGAGCTGTTGAACTTAGACTCCAACTGTATGGTATGCTTAAAGGCTGCTTGATCAGGTTATTTGATGATACTAAAAGAGCTCTTTCTGACGTGACCCTACTGGTGCACCTCTTCCTCAACGCACCCATAGCCATTACTACTGACCGCAGACTATGCTGTGGGTGTTGCAATTGGCTGACAATAAGTTCTAGAAAGCTGGGGTTTCTTTCCTGTGCAATGTCTCAACCAGTCACTCTCGCCCTATCATGTATGCAAACTGGAGACTGACTGTTTTTGACTTCATGTCAATGTGAACCTTGTTGGTTTTCTTCCCCCTCCCATGGCTTCATGCACCTTCGTACCATGGTGGACAATACCACCAGGTGGCCAGAGGCCATTGCTCTAGCATCATCGATGGCTACAGACATGGCTTGGGAGTTCATCAGCACCTGGGTTGCTTGGTTTGTCCTCCCATCTGATATTTCCTCTGACCATGGTCCCCAATTTATTTCAGACCTCTGGGCTGTGATGACTCAGAACCTCAGCGTTAGGCTACATCACATGATGGCGTATCACCCACCGTCCAATGGCTTATGGAAGCAGTTTTACCGTTCCCTAAAGGCTGCTCTGAGGATTTCCCCGACTAATGAGTGTTGGCATGATCATCTCCCGTGGATCCTGCTGGTGATCAGAAATGTTCCAAAAAGAGGACCTTTAGTCCTCTGCAGCTGAGTTGGTATACGGGCAGCTGTGATAAGTGCCAGGTGATTTCACTCCCAATGCTATGACCACCTGGTCGGCCTCTCAACACCGTTCCACCCTCCTTAATATATTCGATTCCTTTTCACCTGTTCCTACTCCCATCATGGCGCAGAGACTCTTGGGTTCTTTTTGACATACATTCTGCCTTGTTTGTTTTCATCTGCCATGACGCACACCAACATTGTAAGGCCCCTTACAATGGCCCGTTCTGTGTTTTGGAATGGGTAGAAAAGACTTGTAGATAAGAGTGGTAAATCTGAACGCATTTCAGTAGATTGCCTTAAACTGGCCCACCAAGATTTGGAGTATTCTGCTGCCATGCCCCTGGCATCACAACGTGACCATGAGCTTGTCAATGCACCTCTGGATGAGCCAGAGACATCTGTGGTTCCTCCACTTATGGAATATAGGACACAAGCCAGACGGCTCATCCAAGCTCCAGACAGGTTCATGATGCTGATTTTAGTGAATTCTGGTGGGTGGGGGTGGGGGGGTGGGGTCTATGTATGGTAGCGTAATTGGGAGAAATGCACAGAATTTACCACCGCCAACATTGAGTTGGGGTTTCACCTTAAGAGGCTGGTGTGATGTGATGACTTTGATACGCAAGGATTTTTAGCGGGCCTTTGTATTTAGGTTTTGGAGTTCAATAAAATGTGTTATGGGTTTCATTCAACAAAAAAAACCTCACTGTTTTCCTTGTGAAAACCTAAAATATTAGTAATTAGCAATCCCTAAATGTGGTTAAATACAATGAAATGTATACCTTTTTCTTGTTAGATGTTAGAGACAACTTAAGAAGTAGATGGTACAGGAAGAAACATACTTAGATTGACATGCGACAAGCAGTTCACCTCAGTATTTTATCAACGGCTGATCTGTAACTTCTTAAGTCTATTTACCTTTGGTCCTGTGGTCCACAACAGCCAAGCTGGCATATGTTGTGGAATTGACAGTACCATGGGAAGATGGTGTCGAAGAAGCTTATGAGGAGGGAAAACACCAAGTACTCTGAACTGGCAGAATGGCTGGAAGACCAAGATTTTCCCTGTAGAAGTGGGATGCAGGAGATTCGTTACTACATCTACGACCAGTCTATTGAAGAAGATGGGGGTGAGGGGTCACTCCTTCCAACAAGCAATCAAGCCCTTGTCAAATGCAGCAGAAGAAAGCAGCAATTGGATTTGGATTAAAATGAAAGACAACAACTGGGCTGCAAGATGAAGACAGGAGGGTATGGAACTGAGAGGGATGTATCTGAGATGCCAGGTAGCACCGTTGAGCCCTCTGAAGATGTTGTAGGCTTATCAACGAAATGTTAAGAAGGAGGGTGCCCACCTGATGACCGCGATGATATACCTACCCTCCCTCCTTGTCACCACTCCAAGCCCACTGCCAACATCAAGAGAGCCAACTTACCATAGGGTTAAGTCCTAGTAGCTCTACCGTTGTAAAAATAATGGATTCGGGTTAATTGGGCTATCAACTAACAGGGGCAGCCACTTATATTGGACAACTCAAAGAACCAAAGCTAACTGAGAAAATAGACAGGATTCCCTTCGCTTATTTGGGATACTATGCAGCTTAACTGGAACAGGACACTGTTGCTGAACAGTTTCTAACTACCGTCAGTGCTGTGGCTGTTAGACACTACACCATGCTTTGGGAGGATAGTTTTAAAAATAACATCAGTTGCGTGTGTTTGTGTTCAAAAAGCAATGATTTTTGTCACTGATAGTTGGTGAAAATAAGCCACAAGACAATTCAGAACTGTTCTGCTCACTGTGGTTTTAAGCATTTAGACTTGGAGATGCCAGGTACTGTACGGCTGGGAGTAAAAATGAAGCAATTTCACAACTTCAACGAGTTAGAAACTATGAAGAATTTCAAGGTATCAGAATCAAGTTTATTATCACCGGCATGTGACGTGAAATTTGTCAACTTAGCAGCAGCAGTTCAATGCAATACATAATCTAGCAGAGAGAGAAAAAAATAAATAAATAAAATAAAACATAATAAATAAGTAAACCAATTACATATTGAATAGATTATTAAAAAATGTGCAAAAACAGAAACACTGTACATTAAAAAAGTGAGGCAGTGTCCAAAGCTTCAAAGTCCATTCAGGAATCGGATGGCAGAGGGGAAGAAGCTGTTCCTTCAGGCTTCTGTGTCTCCTACCTGATGGTAACAGTGAGAAAAGGACATGCCCTGAGTGCTGGAGGTCTTTAATAATGGACGCTGCCTTTCTGAGACACCACTCCCTAAAGATGTCCTGGGTACTTTGTAGCTGACTAGATTTACAACCTTCTTTGCAGTAGCCCCTCCATACCAGACAGTGATGCAGCCCGTCAGAATGCTCTCCATGGTACAACTATAGAGGCTTTTGAGTGTATTTGTTGACGTGCCAAATCGCTTTAAACTCCTAAATAAAATATAGCCGGGGCTGTCTTGCCTTCTTTATGACTACATCAGTGTGTTGGGACCATGTTAGATCCTCAGAGATCTTGACACCCAGGAACTTGAAGCTGCTCACTCTCTCCACTTCTGACCCCTCTGAGGATTGGTACATGTTTCTTCGTCTTACCCTTCCTGAAGCCCACAATCAGCTCTTTCGTCTTACTGATGTTGAGTGCCAGGTTGTTGCTGCAGCACCATTCCACTAGCTAGCATATCTCACTCCTGTATGTTCTCTCGTCACCACCTGAGATTCTACCAACAATGGTTGTATCGTCAGCAAATTTGTAGATGGTATTTGAGCTATGCCTAGCCACACAGTCATGTGTATACAGACACTACAGCAGTGGGCTAAGCACACACCCTGAGGTGCACCAGTGGTGACAGTCAGTGAAGAGGATATGTTATCACCAATCCACACAGACTGTGGTCTTCCGGTTAGGAAGTCGAGGATCCAATTACAAATCCAATCAACAGTCATCTTGAATATTACAATGAAAATTAAGATTTGGAAGAGCAACCGTCAAAGCATTGTATGAAGGGAATCCATTATCTACACACAGTGTCTGCACCGATTTTGTTCATTTACAGTCAATCAAAAGAACATGGCAGCATAAACTGGATGAATTCCTCCGTCAATAACTATTAGGAACCATTTAACAGTTTTATAGTACTGTAGTGGCATTAATAGTGTACTAATTTGCTCCGCATTTTATTTAAATGCATAATTTGTAACTCAGTTAAATGGTAGTTTGTCTTTTGTTTTATACCTTTTGAACTACTTCCATGAAACTTTGGCTAATTGGGGCAGCCACCTAATTGGGCCACAATGTACTGGTCCTGATGCATCTCAATTAACTGGAGTACACTGCATTCAATTACTTTAACCACATTTTTTCAATGATATGAACAAAGAATAAAGAGTTGTATATTCACTATTCAAAATGAACAGTACAGTAAATTATGTAGACAAGAGCAGGAAATTACTAAAGAAAAAAGACATGCTAATTTGAGGCTAAAAACTTAGCAACTTGATTTCAATACAGTTAAGTTCACAGCATTCAAATTCTATTGTAGTACAAATTTTTTCTTAATGACATCGAGGGAAGGAAAGGGATTTTGCTCTCTAGATCCAAAAAGATTCACAAAAAATGTTGCGCAAAATTACCATTGTACTAGAAAGGGAGAAAGGAGTGTAGTGGTGAGGAAGTGAAGCTTCATAGAAATCAGATGTCAGTCTGGGGTACACCATTCCCTTTTGTCCAATGGACCTCAGTAAATATATATTTTGCTTTAGAAACCATATAAGTTTGCAGGTTATAACACAACAATCATAGGCATTGCTATATGTCCACCACAAGTTTGTCAACAACTGCATTCCTGATAGGTCTATGCTTATAAATTTCAGTCATAAAAGAGAGAGGCCATTGAACATAACTTACTGACTGGAATCAAATCCCAAGCCTGGAGGATAGTTTTTGGTCAGAGTCTTACTCAGGATATGTGTGAGATGTGGGAACATACTGACATTAGGGCCTAGAGATCAAGTTAGCAATGAAGGTAATGGGATGGAGAGGGGAGTAGGCTATTAAATCAGGGCTTGAGAATTCTGTATAATATCAGGCTAGGGGTCCAGGTGGTGGAAGAACGGAATAGAGAACTGGTCCTTTACTGAAGGTCTTGAGTGTGAAGATGTGTTACTAGGATTGAGAATCACAGCCTTGCAGATTAGTCTAATTTCATTGCAAACAATATTCAAAACATCATGGATGAATTACACTGATAATCTGTTAATTGATTTTACATATCATGTGGAAATAGCAAAAGGCAATCAATGCGAATAAGGAAGTTGATGACCCATAATTCAATCTTATTGCATTTATTTGCCTAAAGTTTATTTATAATTGTGTATATACTGAGATAAGCAGCAACATGTCATAAAGGATCAAGGCTAAAGTATTAATTTACATGAAATATATCAGATTTTAAAGAGTTAAATTACAAACACAAGTTCCATAATTAGGCTTGTTGAATGTTCAGAAAAAGATAATCAAACTAAATTGTTCAAAGTGATAAAATATTCAGTAGAGAAGATATTGTTATTGCTTCTGCCAAGGCATTCAGAACAAGAGGCAACAATATTAACTAGGTCTTCTAGATGTAAAATCATGAAACGTGGTTTCACTATGACTACAGTGAAAATCTGCAAAGGATCGTGGATGATGTCTCCACTAAATTGCCAAAACTGAAATTAATGACCTCATCCAATAAAACTATTCAAAGGAAATAGATCAATAATGTGTAATGGGAAAAAAAGTGAACTGGCTGGTGCAATGAATATATGTATGTTACCATATTTGCTACATGAGAACGACCTCTGTTCTGCCCCAGAGAACAAGTGACTCTTGTATAAGGAGAGACAGAACAACCAAAAGACCCAACTACTAACTACAGCCACCACTTATTCTCGGCCAAGCTACACTAACATATCTACATCTCAGATCGGCCTCTACAAACCCACCAACAGATAACCCTTAGAAGAACTTCATACTCAACTTGAATGATTGCATTAAATGGCAACTTTGCCCATGTCCTTTGTGTTCCTGTACATCCCAGCAAATTCCTGATAATAATAATATTCAAAGTTCAAAGTAAATTTATTATCAAAGCCTGTATACATTAACATATATTACCTTAAGATTAATTTTCTTGCAGGCATTTACAGGAAAAAGAAATAAAGAGCACAAAATAAAAAAATATATTTAAATACATAAGATAGCTTATATACCTAGATTGAATATATTTCAATAAAGTGACGTTAGGCACAAGAATGGCTGTACATAAGGTGATTTACAGGAAATGATAAAGTAGTGGTGTTGTGGGGTGTGATGGGGTGGGTTAGTGGGTGGAGGTGATGATCAGCCTTACTGCTTGGGGAAAGTCACTGTTTTTGAGTCTGGTGGTCATGTTGTGGATGATACGTAGCCTCCTCCCTGGTGGGAGTGGGACAGAAAGTCCATGAGCAGGGCAAGTGAATCCTTCTTGATGTCCCTGATGGCGGGTAGGCAGGTGCCAGTGATCCATTGGGCAGATTTGGCAACCTGTTGTAGAATCTTCCTGTTTGCTGCAGTGCAGTTTCCGTACCGTGCAGTAATGCAGTATGATAGGATACTCTCTGCTGTGCATCTGCAGAATGACATGAATATAGATGTGCATAGTTCAGCTCTCTTCAGCCTCCTGAGAAACTAGAGGTGCTGGAGAGCTTTCTTGATTGTGCAGGATGTGTTTTGGGACAATAAAAGGTTATGCAAGATGTCCACACCCAGAAGTTTGAAACTGCTTGCTGTTTCCACTGCTGTGCCACCAATGTAAAGAGGGATGTGAGTGGTGTGAGTGGTGGGATTGCCGGGGGGGGGGGGGGTCGATGTGCCTTATGCATTTTGTTCATTTTTTGTGTGGGGAGGTGGGATTTGGGAGTTAATGACTATGCTCCCTTTCCTTTCTTTCTTGATTTCATGGCTACCCGGAGAATTGAAGAATTTCAGAGTTGTATACTTTGTTAATAAATGAACCTTTGAACTTAAGCAGGTCAACACTGGCACACTTCAAAAAGTATAGCAACCCTTTCACACAATACATATATTTTATAACTATTAAGAATAATAGTTTCATATTAGAATTTGAAAGTCTGTAATGGTCATGATACTGGGACAAAATTTGAATTTAGTTTGTTGAATATAATTAGCACTCTAAACATCAAACATATTTTCACTGTCTGGTATATCAATTCCATTTGAAATTTTTGGACTTAGATATTAGGAGTTAATACTCTAATAACAACATTCTGGAAAAATAATAAAATGTTGTTTTAGGTTCGATATCCAAATTGAGATTCTGAATAAATGCAGAGATTTTTCATTATGAAGTTTAGTGCAGCACAATTTGCTACACAAATGCACAATCTTATAAAATGTGTTCCTCAACCTATCAAATATAACAGCATACAATGAAATCACCAATTTAAAACACTTACTGTCATAGTAAATTAGTAACAAGTTAGTGGTTACAAGAGAAATGCCAAGATTCGAAGTGTATTTATTATCAACAAATGTATAAGTTATACAACCTTGAGATTTGTTTGCTTAACAGGCAGTCTCAAAAGCAAAGAACCTGAAAGAACACAATTAAAAAAAATATAAGACCAGCCCCCAGTGCCCACAGAGAAAGGGAAAAAAAACAAATCATGCAAACAGAAGCAAGCAACAACAACAACAACAGTATTCCAAACCAAATCGAGTCATTAGATCCAAATCCCAAGAGCAGCTTGGAGTAGGCTCATGGCTTCGGTATTCAGTTCATAGTGTTAGTGGGGCAAGTCGCCACAAAGCTCACGGACACAAAGCACACAGCTGGGGGCAGCCTCATGGCCTTAGCATCATGGAGAGAGGAGCTCCTAGACCAGGGGTAGGCAACGTTAAGCACAAGATTTTCTAGCATGCGTTATTCATTAATTTGAGGCCAAACATAACTAGATGTATTTAAATAGATAATTCCCATTCAGGTTTTTTATGGCATTTATCTGGCCCATCGTCCGCTCATTAATACGCAATCCGGCCCACAGAGGCAAAAAGGTTGCCAACCCCTGCCCTAGACGATCTGGTGTGGCATTTAAATTGTGCGAACTTCACACCAGGAACTGGGTCCCACCACAGTAAATCACTCCAGGCCTAGATTTTGTTGCCGGAGAAGCCGTTGTCAACCTCTACAAATTAGCTTGGCACTAGAGTGATCCAACCTCACCTGACTCTCAACATCCTGCCTTTCCAGTCTATCTGGGCTGGCGTTTGGATTTGGTCATTTACCAAATATATTATTTCACTTCCATAAAGTCAATTAAATAAATCTAATAAGGTTCAATTTATGGTTCTTGGATAAACCATGGAATAGATGTTTTATAGATGACAATAATATCTAATAAATCCTCTATGTATTTAATGTCTTCCTTCTAATTTAATTACTAATTTACAGTATTTACAAATAATATGATGAAAGATGGTATGAAAATCAGATGTAATTTCATTTGCTTCATCAAATCTGAAGCAATGTAATTTACTAGTAGACAATGACATTACTTTTCTACAATACATTTCAAAAGGCTAATTGCCAAAAAGACTGTTCAAACTTGTAGAGCAAAATTATGAAAGCATGCTAAATGTCAGCAAAGATTTCCAGTAGCATTTCTTTAAAAAAACATTTCCACACTGCCACTTATAGAATTCTGCTTTTATCAAAGTTTCACCAAAGCATAAAAAAGTCATTGCATGATTCCAGTGAAAAGCCAAAACATTAGAAATTAAGTAGCAGGATGAAAATCGTTGGGATCCATTTTTGTGGATCGTTTTCTGCATACCTTTTCTGGGCAGACAAAGCACAAGTGAGGGTGGTAGAATGCAGAAATGATTGAGTAACCAGTTTGATGCACTAGCCAGTTGTGACAAAATTGATTTAATTTGGAGCTTAAGAGAACAAGTGTTTCATGGGGTTTTGAACTATTTCAAGCCCCAGATAAGCTTGTGGGGAAATGTTCACAAAAATAAATATATTTTAAGTTTTGTTATTCCTCATCTGAGGAGGAGAAAAAGTTCCAGAGTATTTGAAGATATCAATGGACAGATTTCAAACACAAATGGAGCTAAGGGATATCAATCCACAAGAGTGGGAGATAATGCATCTGGAGAGGCAAACAAGGCAAGTAAATATTCCATAAATGGTAGGATATAAAAAAAATGGAGAGAAACAGAGGGACTGGAATGCATCCCCACAAATTCCTGAAGATAACAGGAAAAGTAGATTATGTGGCTAGGAAGAAAGAGAATATCTTCCTTTATTAGTAAAAAGGACAGAATACGAGAGCAGAGAAGTCATGCTATAATTATGTGTTCACTGCACTAGAGCAAGGATGTGATTGCACAGCAAGCATCCAAGAATGATGTTTGGGCTGGAAAATTATAGTTAAGAAGAAAGACAGTCAAGGTATTTTTAAAAATTATTTAAAACAGAGACTGAGGGAAGATTTAACTAATATATATAAAGTAGTCTCAGTAGATTAAAAAGGACAGACTTATTTCCCTTGGCTGAGTAGTTAAAGAGCACAGACATAGATTTAAAATAATTTGTCGAAGCATTGGAAGGGAGGGGAAAACGACTTTTTGCACCTGAAGGGTTCAGTGATTTAAAATTCCATGCCCAAATGGCTAGTAGAGGTAGAAACCCTTATTTGTATTTAAGATGTTCTTGGGTGAATATTTTTTTAAAAACCGTAACATGCAAAATTATAAAGTGCTGAAAGATGATTGAGTTGTCTTAGAGTTTTTCCTCTAAAACCAGCACTGGCTCAATGAATCGCCTTTTGTGTTATATATATTTTGCATGATTTTGTGAACAGAAATATTACTTTGCATTCACCTCATGGGTACTCAGTTTCATTCTGACACAACCATCAAATATTTCACTTTTAACATCCTTTACGTGTACTGAGGTACAGTGAAACACTTGTCTTACATACCATGCATACAGATCAATTCATTACAACATTGCATTATGTAGTACAAGGTAAAACAGTAACAGAATGCAGAGTAAAGTGTTACAGTTACAGAGAAGGTGCAGACAGCCAATAAGGTGCAAGATCATAATGAGGTAGACTGTGAGATCAAGAGACCATCTTATGGTGCTAAGGAACCATTCAATACTCTTATAACAGTGGGATGAAAGCCTGGTGATACATGTTTTCAGGCTTTTGTACCATCTGCTCCATAAGAAGAGGGGTGAAGAGAGAATGTTTAGGGTGGGGTGGGATCTTTGATTATGTTGGCTGTCTTACTGAGGCAGCGAGAAGTGTAGACAAAGTCCGTGAAGGGAAGACGATTTTCATGATGTGCTGAACTGTGTCCACAGCTCTCTGCAGTTTCTTGTGGTCATAGGCACAACAGTTGCCCTACCAAGCTGTGGTGGCCGGCTCGTGGCACAGTGGCATCAGCGCCAGAGTTCAGAGGGAAGGCTCCCGAGTTCGAATCCAAGTTGGGCCAACCCCCGAGCACGCTTTCCATTTGTGCCGGGTTCAGTGTTGAGCTAGCCACTCGGCCTTGTAAAAAAAAACACAAGGGTCAAGTCAGGAACGTTCATTTCGTGAGCCGGTTAATCCGAAAGGAGACCAATCCTGACACTACGCGCCAGACAAGAATGGCTGACTGTCTGGTGCGACACGCTAGGAAGGACTAAGCTGTGGTACCTCCAGACTGGATATTTCTATGGTGCACTGATAAAAATAGGAAAGGGTCAAAGGGGACTTGCCAAATTTCTTTCACCTCCTGAGGCAGCAAAGGCACTGGTGAGCTTTCTTGGCTGCAGCGGCAATGTGGTTAGACATGCTATCATTGACAGGAACTCAAAACTCACAGCCTCAGCATCATTGATGCAAACAGTGCACCAAACTCACCTTCCTGAAGTCAATGAGCAGCTCTTTTGCTTTGCTGACATTGAAGGAAAGATTGTTGTCATGACACTGTGTCACTGGACTCTATCTCCTTCTGGTACTCTGACTCACTGTAATTTGAGATGTGGCCCACTATGATAAACTTGTAGATGGAGTTAGAGCAAAATCTGGCCACTTCGTCATTGAGTGTATAGGGAGTGGAGTAGGGGGATGAAAATGCAACCTTGGGGGGGTCACCAGTGCTGAGAATAATTATGGTGGAGGTGTTGCTGCCTATCCGTCATCATTGTGGTCTGTTGGTCCAAAAGTCAACAATCCAGTTGCAAAGGGAGGTATTGAGTCCCAAGTTTAGGAGGTGGCAATAAGATTGCTTGGAATTATAGTATTACGGCAGAGCTATAGTTAATAAACAATAGACTAGGCACAGGTAACACACATAAAAGTTGCTGGTGAACGCAGCAGGCCAGGCAGCATCTCTAGGAAGAGGTGCAGTCGATGTTTCAGGCCGAGACCCTTGGTCAGGACTAACTCAAGGAAGAGTGAGTAAGGGATTTGAAAGTTGGAGGGGGAGGGGGAGATCCAAAATGATAGGAGAAGACAGGAGGGGAAGGGATGGAGCCAAGAGCTGGACAGGCGATAGGCAAAAGGGATACGAGAGGATCATGGGACAGGAGGTCCGGGAAGAAAGACAAGGAGGTGGGGGGGGGGACCCAGAGGATGGGCAAGGGGTATATGGACACCCCGCTCTGGATCTCTTTATCACTAATTGCCGACGGGACATCAACCGTCTCGACTTCACTGCACCTTGTCCCCATTCCAACCTCACTCCTTCGGAACGCTCTGCTCTCCACTCCCTCCGCACTAATCCTAACCTTATTATTAAACCCGCCAATAAGGGGGGTGCTGTTGTAGTCTGGCGTACTGTCCTCTACCTTGCCGAGGCACAGCGACAACTCGTGGATACCTCCTCTTATTTACCCCTCGATCGTGACCCCACTAAGGAGCACCAGGCCATTGTCTCCCACACCATCACCGACTTTATCCGCTCAGGGGATCTCCCATCCACTGCTACCAACCTTATAGTTCCCACACCTCGCACTTCCTGTTTCTACCTCCTACCCAAGATCCACAAACCTGCCTGTCCTGGCTGACCTATTGTCTCAGCTTGCTTCTGCCCCACTGAACTCGTTTCTGCATACCTCGACACGGTTTTATCCCCCCTTGTTCAATCCCTTCCGACCTATGTTCGTGACACTTCTCACGCTCTTACACTTTTCGATGATTTTAAGTTCCCTGGCCCCCACCGCTTTATTTTCACCATGGATGTCCAGTCCCTATATACTTCCATCCCCCATCAGGAAGGTCTCAAAGCTCTATGCTTCTTTTTGGATTCCAGACCTAATCAGTTCCCCTCTACCACCACTCTGCTCCGTCTAGCGGAATTAGTCCTTACTCTTAATAATTTCTCCTTTGGCTCCTCCCACTTCCTCCAAACTAAAGGTGTAGCTATGGGCACCCGTATGGGTCCTAGCTATGCCTGCCTTTTTGTTGGGTTTGTGGAACAATCTATGTTCCGTGCCTATTCTGGTATCTGTCCCCCACTTTTCCTTCGCTACATCGACGACTGTATTGGCGCTGCTTCCTGCACACATGCAGAGCTCGTTGACTTTATTAACTTTGCCTCCAACTTTCACCCTGCCCTCAAGTTTACCTGGTCCATTTCTGACACCTCCCTCCCCTTTCTAGATCTTTCTGTCTCTGTCTCTGGAGACAGCTTATCCACTGATGTCTACTATAAGCCTACTGACTCTCACAGCTATCTGGACTATTCCTCTTCTCACCCTGTCTCTTGCAAAAACGCCATCCCCTTCTCGCAATTCCTTCGTCTCCGCTGCATCTGCTCTCAGGATGAGGCTTTTCATTCCAAGACGAGGGAGATGTCTTCATTTTTTAAAGAAGGGGGCTTCCCTTCCTCCACTATCAACACTGCTCCTAAACGCATCTCCCCCATTTCACGTACATCTGCTCTCACTCCATCCTCCCGCCACCTCACTAGGAATAGGGTTCCCCTGGTCCTCACCTACCACCCCACCAGCCTCCGGGTCCAACATATTATTCTCCGTAACTTCCGCCACCTCCAACAGGATCCCACCACTAAGCACATCTTTCCCTCCCCTCCCCCTCTGCATTCCGCAGGGATCGCTCCCTACGCAACTCCCTTGTCCATTCGTCCCCCCCATCCCTCCCCACTGATCTCCCTCCTGTCACTTATCCGTGTAAGCGGAACAAGTGCTACACATGCCCTTACACTTCCTCCCTTACCACCATTCAGGGCCCCAAACAGTCCTTCCAGGTGAGGCAACACTTCACCTGTGAGTCGGCTGGGGTGATATACTGCGTCCGGTGCTCCCGATGTGGCCTTTTATATATTGGCGAGACCCGACGCAGACTGGGAGACCGCTTTGCTGAACATCTACGCTCTGTCCGCCAGAGAAAGCAGGATCTCCCAGTGGCCACACATTTTAATTCCACATCCCATTCCCGTTCTGACATGTCTATCCACGGCCTCCTCCACTGTAAAGATGAAGGTTGGAGGAATAACACCTCATATTCCGTCTGGGTAGCCTCCAACCTGATGGCATGAACATCGACTTCTCTAACTTCCGCTAATGCCCCACCTCCCCCTCGTACCCCATCCGTTATTTATTTTTATACACACATTCTTTCTCTCACTCTCCTTTTTCTCCCTCTGTCCCTCTGACTATACCCCTTGCCCATCCTCTGGGTCCCCCCCCCCACCTCCTTGTCTTTCTTCCTGGACCTCCTGTCCTATGATCCTCTCGTATCCCCTTTTGCCTATCACCTGTCCAGCTCTTGGCTCCATCCCTCCCCCTGCTGTCTTCTCCTATCATTTTGGATCTCCCCCTCCCCCTCCAACTTTCAAATTCCTTACTCACTCTTCCTTCAGTTAGTCCTGACGAAGGGTCTCGGCCTGAAACGTCGACTGTACCTCTTCCTAGAGATGCTGCCTGGCCTGCTGCGTTCACCAGCAACTCTTATGTGTGTTGCTTGAATTTCCAGCATCTGCAGAATTCCTGTTGTTTGACTAGGCACAGGTATCTTTACTGTCTGGATGAGCGTAGAGCCAGGGACATGATATCAGCTGTGAAGGTAGGTAAGCTGCAGTAGATAGAGGTTGTCTGGCAGGCTGAAGTTAATGAGTGCAGTGACCAGCATCTGAAACCACTTTCAGATTGTGGACATATGAACTACTGAGCAGTAGTAATTAAGACACGTTACTTGTTTTTCTTAGGTGATCAGTCTTCTTGAAGCAGGTGGAAACCTTGGACTGAAGCAGGGAGTGTTTGAAAATGTCTGCAAATACCCCTCACAAACAAGAGAAAATCTGCAGATGCTGGAAATACAAGCAACACACACAAAATGCTGGAGGAACTCAGCAGGCCAAGCAGCATCTATGGAAAAGAGTACAGTGACATTTCGGGTCTAGAACCTTCAGCAGGACAGTCCGAAACATCGTCCGTGCACTTTTGCAATGCTGACTGGCCTGCTGAGTTCCTCCAGCATTTTGTGTATGTTGCTTGCAAATACCCCTGCCAGTTCATCTGGATAGGATCTAAGGACATGGCCAGGGACACCATCCGGACCAAATGGTCTCCATGGGTTCAACCTCTGGAAGGCTGTTCTAACGTCCACAAGGCTATCTGTAGCTTCAGCTGTATTGGAGGCTGTCAGGGTGGGTGGTGATTTTCCGATCTTGATTTCTTGTACAGATCAGGGCACCTGATTTGAATTTCACTGTTCTAGACTTCAGTAGGAAGTGAATCTCCTGGTTCATTCATGGCTTCTAGTTTAGGAACATTCAGTCTGTGTTCTTTGCTACACAAGTCCTTAACACACCTACTGATAATGTCCTCATCTAGATAGAATGCTGAGTCTTTGAACATGGACCAATCTACTGATTTATAACAGTTATGTATAAGCTCATCTGTTTCCTCGGCCCAGCACAGTAAGACTTTCTGTACTGGATTCTCTTTGAAATGTTCATTGGTTGGTACTCCTGAGGTACAAATATACAAATTGCCATTTTCTAGCCCCAGTACAAAATGATGCTCATGGTATGATTTTATGTTAAGTAAAACAGCACTGCCACTAGCCACACAAGTGGTTATGCAAAAGCAAATTACTGGAGATATTTGAAATCTGAAATTGAAGTGAAAACTGCTCCAAATATTTAACAGGACTAACAGTATTTATGAAAAAAATTAATGTGTCAGGTTAACAATCTTCATCAGAATCAGCTCTATTAAAAAAAACCTGATATAAAAAAAACCTTTTCTCTCAACATGGTGCTTTACCTGCTGAGTACTGTTTTTATACATTCAGCAATGCTCAGGGGCTGAGTTAACTGGTTTCCAAGAACTACATCCACCTTTCTTTGTACCAGCCAGTGAAAAGCTTTCCCCAATTTCCAGTGTCTTTGATTTTAATTAGTTTTTTTATGCCATCTAAATAAAGTACTGCCTTGATGCCAAGCATAGTCCGGAGTCAGCTCCTGTCTATGGTTGGAGTAAAGCTGCAATTAGATCAGGAGATGGTTGTTTTTATGGGGCTCAAAATAAGCAGCAGTGGGCCAGTAGTTGGTGAGTGAAAACTTCTGATAACATCATTGATAATTTTATGTATTACTTTACAGATGCCTAGCAGTAAGGTTAAGGGAACAGCAATTGTGTCTTGGATTTGTCTTGCTTTTCTTAAAAAATAAATCCTTGTCAATTTTCTATTTTTGGGTAAATTCCAAAATTGAAATTGTACTAAAATAGCTTAACTAGAAGTTCTCAGAATTATGTCTACAGCACTAAAGAAGGAATTTTGTCACAGCCTGGAACCTTCAGTATGACTTGTGTGTTTGTGTGTTCAGCAGAGAAAACTGACTTCTGAGGCCAGCTACTTGAGAAGGAAAGCAAGATGGATCATCTACTTTGCCCTTCCATATGAAGATGGTCACAAATGTTTTAGCCTTGCCTTTCACACTATGTGATTATATCCTCATGATCATTAAGAATGGGGTTTTACATAGAATCTCCTCCTCGTCCTTCCTTCCTAATTATTTGTTTAAAGTGACCACCACATAAGCCCATGGGAGATTGATTAAATGTTCAATTTCACAAAACAGAACTAGAATACCCACCAGTATAAGCAAACATTGATATTACTCACCAAATAACTTGATCATAAAAACCTTGTTTATTTCAACTTAGTCCCAAGAAATCACTGCATTTTTCAAATGAACACTGTGTATATGACGTACTCCAATAGCCACTTTATACTTCTAGGTGCACACAAATCCACAGCAGACCACCCATTAAAGGCCACACAGAAGTAAACAACCTGTCAACAGGGTCCCACTCATAGAATTAATATCGCGAAGCTTCAGCTTCAGTTAGAAGAAAACATCTTTGGTAAAAGTGCTGTCTTACCCTCAAAAATGATCCAATGATAAAAAAGTTTAAAAAGTAGTGTTTAGGATCTTTGGTGCGTTGGCAGAGATGCAGGGGTTGCAAATGCTAAATATACAGTACTGTAGCAGCTATGTACACACTACTTCAGAAATTTCATTTCATTAAACTTAACATACAGAACGTTTAAAGGACAAAGGATGATTCTGCCCAGAGTTTCAAAAGCTGAAACGCAAAACCTTTAAAAATCAATGGTCAGACTTCACTGCGTCAAATTCTGGCCATTAGACTTGAGGAAGGATCTCAAGGTTTATATACTACGATTGTGCAAGGGATGAGGCACATGTTGCTTAGTGGGAAGGTTTATGACATATGGTTGGTGCTCCTTGAAATAGAGAAGATTATGAAGAGATGCAACAAAGGTGCTCAGTTATGAGAAGTTACAACAGAACTGATGGGGAAACAGCTTACATTTACAATGATTACTAACCACAAGACAAAAATTTGGAGCTGCTACAAAATGTTCTTGGAAAAATAGAGATAAAATAAAAGTTTTGTGGATTCAATTCATTAATCCAATTTTGTCAGGACATATCAAAATTTTGAACCATCAAAGATAAAACAGATTGCTTCTTAGAATTACTCAAATAGAGCCACACAAAGACATGGTAGCTTGTAGCCTAATTATGTAAGGGCATATGGGAAATCTTCTTGCATTGACTCCATGAATGCATAAAAAGATTGTTTTATTTTTAAGTACTAAATATATTGTTGTATCTTGAAAACATTAGTCAACAAAGATCTCGTGATCTTTAAAGCTTTGATTTCAAATGCTTATAGGCAGGAATTCAAAGTAACAATGTTTTTTTCCCCCAAGATGGTCGAGTTTGTACTGAACTCATACTGAACAAAAGGTAAAATGATATATTTTTTTAACGTTTACAAAAATAAAATAGTAATTAGAACCTACATACAAAATTAGGGTAGCTTGAAATATTAATGTAACAAAACTTAATTCACATACATAAAATATTAAGATCAAAGAATTAGCCAAATAGTAATTATAGTTTGGCACACAACTAAGAATTTAGTTACAGCTCATGGAAAAGGAACACATAAGATATTTTACACTACGAATACAGGTGTCCCCCGCTTTTCGAACGTTTGCTTTACAAAACCTCACTGTTACGAAAGACCTACATTAGTACCCTGTTTTTGCTTTCAGAAGGTGTTTTCACTGTTATGAAAAAAAAGCAGCGCGCGATAAAAGGCAGCACACGCCACAAGCAGCCGTTCTCCTCTGGATTCGGAATGGCCTTGCTTTAACCCGTGTCTGTGAGCAGCCGTTTGCAAGATGAGTTCTACGGTGTCGGAAAAGCCTAAAAGAGTTTGTAAGGGTGTTACACTTAGCGTAAAACTAGACATAATTAAGCATTTCGATCGTGGTGAACGAAGTAAGGACAAAGTGAGTTTGGCTTGTGGAAGCTGACGAAGATGATGTTGAAGAGGTTTTGGCATCCCATGACCAAGAACTGATAGAAGAAGAGCTGATGCAATTGGAAGATAAAGGATAACAATCAAAACCAAATGCAGTAGCGAAAGTGAAGCAACTACGTGAGATTTTCGCTGCAATGATAAAGTACGACTTTAATTTTGAAAGGGTACGTAGGTTTAGGGGATATTTGCAAGATGGTTTGAGTCCTTACAAAGAACTGTATGATAGAAAAATGCACGAGGCTCAGCAGTCAAGCAAGCCTTCCACATCAGCCACAGCAGACAACGAACCTCGACCTTTGACATTGAGGAGCGCAGTCATAGCAGAAGATGAGCTGCCTGCTCTAATGGAAACAGACGACGAGATGACACCCCAGTGTCCCACCACCCCAACACCCAGGCCGCGGACATACTGTATCGATTCGTGGAAAATGCAGCGGTAGCCGGGAGGCACATAGCACATTTTTAAGAAAAAAGCCGAAATAAACATGCTAATTAATTAGGTGCTGCCCGACATGTTAATGTCGGCCCAGATCAAAGGCGATGCAATCGGCAATTGGCATTGATCTGTGCCAACAATTACGTGCCGGGCAGCACCTAATTAATTAGCATGTTTATTTCGGCTTTTTTCTTAAAGATGTGCTGTGTGCCTCCCGGCTACTGCTGGACCCCTGCATGCTTCGCAGCAATGTATCACTTGGCGGCCTGCAGGGTGGGACCACCGCACCACCCCAGCCTGCGGCGACTCAACTAACACACCATCATCAGTGTGCTCTGCGCTGTCTTCCCGATTCCCGTAAGTGATACTACACTGTACATACATTATTTCTACTTTATATAGGCTGTGTATTTTTACGTGTTATTTGGTATGATTTGGCAGCTTGATAGCTTAAAGGTTACTGGAGAGCACTTGTGCCGTGTTTTTGCCAACAGCGCTTGCATGAGATTTTCTGCCGACCGCGCTTGCATGAGATTTTTGCGACAGAGAGCAGTGCAGTAATGATAATGTATTTATCATATCATTCCTGCTTTTACTATGTGTTACTGTTATTTTAGGTTTTGTGTGTTATTTGGCATGATTTGGTAGGTTATTTCTGGGTCTGCGAACGCTCACAAAATTTTCCCATATAAATAAATGGTAATTGCTTCTTCGCTTTACGACATTTCGGCTTACGAACCGTTTCATAGGAACGCTCTACCTTCAGATGGCAGGGGAAACCTGTACTCTAAGTACTTGATACTTTTGCCAATTCAGTATGGTGAAGGACATTAATATCACAGACACCAACACTAGGATTTCCCATGTTAAACTATACATATGCAAGAACCTCAACTTATTAGTTTCAAACTTGTAAAGCCAGCAAACACACAATTTTGCTGACTTTTTATCTGAAAAATCTGGGCAAGTGATTGAGATTTTTGCATATTTTCAAGAAAGAATAAGGAAATTTTCCTTTCCCAATCAAATTTTGAGAACATCTTGGTTTGTTATGTTCCATTTCGGAAGTACATCTCATGCCGTCAGTGAAATACAAGAGAGGAAGGAGGGAAGGGATCTGTTTAAAATCAAGGACAAATTTGGTTGCAGGTATGTTCAGAACATTGGCTAACATGAAACAGTTAGCTAACATGAACAAGTGGGAATTTTTATGCTTGGCAAGATGAAATGGGTGCTGTATCACATTGATTGGTGCTGAATCAAGCATGCCACAAATCATCTCAAAATTGGCCTAGTGAATATGCTGTTCCCAAGTGAACCATGTTATGATAATAGTTATCAATTTATCAGTGCTTACATTTTCATTGGGGTAATAGTGGCTTTAGAAAATAAAGTAGATGGAAGTGCACAGAATTTGACCATATTTTTTTTCTTTAAGAAGTGCATGTCTTCCAACTTTACATGGAAACACTATTGTATATAAAATATTACATAATGAATCCACGGGATAAACCTACCACAAATACCAAAATAGATTAATAGAAGGGAATGAAATGCACTTAATTTTATGCAGGAGCTGTGTGACGTGGATGTTCACTCTCCATACGCTGTTCGAATCTGTTATGTCTGATTGAAATGCAATTTAAAACTAATGCAAAACAATTAAATGTTACGAGTGTTTGTAATGAAATTATATTTCTGGATTGTATGCAATAAGAGTTTTTCACTGTATCTAGCTACATTAGGCATTGGCAAATTGGTTTATCACTGTCACATGAGAAAAGCTTCAGCCACACAGCCCAAGACTTTGGAAGGGACAATGCCAAATCTCCCATATCCAAGGCTCTGTTATTTAGAAGTTTCACTGGATTTGGCTCACTTTCATCAGCTGAAAGGACATCAACCCAAAATCCCAACTGTCTCCCTCTCCACAGATGCTGCTGGATGTAAATATTACCAGTAGCTTCTGTTTTTACTTCAGGGTTATATTATCCACAGTATCCTGTATTTGTTCTATAGCAACTGCATTCACAGCAAGACATTTTTGGCAAACCAGTATTTATGAAAGGCACTATACAATTCCAAGCTTTTGTCTTCCCTTGTTCTGAATATAAACCTTGTAGTTAACACAGCTTGCAGGCATTCCCTCGGTAGCAAATGAGTCTGCTTTTACAAAAGTAGATTCTGTCTACAAGTTGAGAAGTACACAAAGTTCACTCTATATGGTAACCAACCTCAAGAGTAATGTTATGAATGGTATCAAAAGCACATAAGATAATAAAGAACAATTACTAAAAGTGGAAAGAGGGAGGAAACTAGGTCTGTCATTTGTAGAATGTATACAGTGGCATGCAAGAGTTTGGGCACCCCGGTCAAAATTTCTGTTACTGTGAATAAGCGAGTAAAAGATGAACTGATTTCCAAAAGGCATAAAGTTAAAGATGACACATTTATTTAGTATTTTAAGCAAGAAAACTTTATTTCCATCTTTTACAGTTTCAAAATAACAAAAAAGGAAAACGGCCCGAAGCAAAAGTCTGGGCACCCTGCATGGCAGTACTTAGTTACACCCCCAATGCTTTTTATAGCCAGCTAAGAGTCTTTCAATTGTTGTTTGGGGGAATTTTACCCATTCTTCCTTGCAAAAGGCTTCTAGTTCTCTGAGATTCTTGGGCTGTCTTGCATGCACTGCTCTTTTGAGGTCTATCCACAGATTCTCGATGACGTTTAGGTCAGGGGACTATGAGGGCCATGGCAAAACCTTCAGCTTGCGCCTCTTGAGGTAGTCCATTGTGGATTTTGAGGTGTGTTTAGGTTGATTATCCTGTTGTAGAAGCTATCCTGTTTTCATCTTCGGCTTTTTTCTTTTTAGAGACGGTGTGATGTTTGCTTCCAGAATTTGCTGGTATTTAATTGAATTCATTCTTCCCTCTACCAGTGAATGTTCCTTGTGCCACTGGCTGCAACACAAGCCCAAAGCATGATCGATCCACCCCCGTGCTTAACAGTTGGAGAGGGGTTCTTTTCATGAAATTCTGCACCCTTTTTTCTCCAAACATACCTTTGCTCATTGCAGCCAAAAAGTTATATTCAAAAGGTTCAAAGGAACATCTAAACAAGCCTGATGCATTTTGGAAGCAAGTCCTGTGGACTGATGAGGTTAAAATAGAACTTCATATGTAGGTTGGATTTTCCATTAAATATTGCTATGGGATCTTTGTATATGCCCATGGCTGCCCATGTCAGGGGTTTGGAACTCAAATACGCCTACAGCCTTCATCACGGGCTTACCATTGAACTCTGCATTAGCTCTACCATCAGCAACTGCTCAAAACAATCCAACTCACCACCCTCCAGGAGAAAGGAGTTTGTCTCAACTCTGAACCTGCAACTGAACTGGTGTCTGGTTCAATTACTAGCGACACTTTTGGCGGTTTTAACATTTTCTACAGGATACGTTGTACCAGTTTTTATTTACTTTGACAAAGCTTCATTGTTTATTTTCCTCCCACAAAGAGCAAAAATGACAACATTCATTCCCCTCCAAAATCATGCTGCTTTGAACTTATTTTGTTATTTCTACAGCTCTTAGGTTAAAGCTGATTCTTCCTACACGGTATTTTGTAAGGAATGCAGCAGGTCAAGTGATCAAAAGAAGAGAGTTCGATTTATCTTTTCAGAAGAATTAGAAATGGATAATAAGTGCAGCTTTACAACTGTTGTGTTGCAAGAAAAGATGTAAAATAATCACACTTATTTCCTATTTTGTACATGTTTAATAATGGTCTAAAAATTAGAATTACTATTTGGTAAATAATAATAACAACAACTTTACATAGCACCTTTCATAATTAAGAAGCAGACTCAGAGTACTTTACGTAGATTGTAAAAATAAATCAATATAGTACGAGACAAAATAAAAAATCATAAGACAAAAGTCTTTAAACTCAAAAATTCAAATATTTACAAAAAATCATAAATTAGCACCTGGCAAATAGGTTGATGGATATTAGTGGATGAATGTGCTACTAAAAGTGAAAAGATAAAAAGGAGTTTGATATTCATGTCAAAGGCTCTTGAGTACCTTATTTACAGTCAAAATCAATTTTTTAAAATTTCTAAGGTGGTTTCAAACCCATGCAACACATACTTTTAAAATGTAAACTGATAACAGAATAACTAGCTACCAACCTTATAGTTCCCACACCCCGCACTTCCCGTTTCTACCTCCTACCCAAGATCCACAAACCTGCCTGTCCTGGCCGACCTATTGTCTCAGCTTGCTCCTGCCCCACCGAACTCGTTTCTGCATACCTCGACACTGTTTTATCACCCCTTGTTCAATCCCTTCCGACCTATGTTCGTGACACTTCTCACGCTCTTAAACTTTTCGATGATTTTAAGTTCCCTGGCCCCCACCGCTTTATTTTCACCTTGGATGTCCAGTCCCTATATACTTCCATCCCCCATCAGGAAGGTCTCAAAGCTCTACGCTTCTTTTTGGATTCCAGACCTAATCAGTTCCCCTCTACCACCACTCTGCTCCGTCTAGCAGAATTAGTCCTTACTCTTAATAATTTCTCCTTTTGCTCCTCCCATTTCCTCCAAACTAAAGGTGTAGCTATGGGCACCCGTATGGGTCCTAGCTATGCCTGCCTTTTTGTTGGGTTTGTGGAACAATCTATGTTCCGTGCCTATTCTGGTATCTGTCCCCCACTTTTCCTTCGCTACATCGACGACTGCATTGGCGCTGCTTCCTGCACGCATGCAGAACTCGTTGACTTTATTAACTTTGCCTCCAACTTTCACCCTGCCCTCAAGTTTACCTGGTCCATTTCTGACACCTCCCTCCCCTTTCTAGATCTCTCTGTCTCTGTCTCTGGAGACAGCTTATCCACTGATGTCTACTATAAGCCTACTGACTCTCACAACTATCTGGACTATTCCTCTTCTCACCCTGTCTCTTGCAAAAACGCCATCCCCTTCTCGCAATTCCTCCGTCTCCGCCGCATCTGCTCTCAGGATGAGGCTTTTCATTCTAGGACGAGGGAGATGTCTTCATTTTTTAAAGAAAGGGGCTTCCCTTCCTCCACTATCAACTCTGCTCTTAAACGCATCTCCCCCATTTCACGTACATCTGCTCTCACTCCATCCTCCCACCACCCCACTAGGAATAGGGTTCCCCTGGTCCTCACCTACCACCCCACCAGCCTCCGGGTCCAACATATTATTCTCCGTAACTTCCGCCACCTCCAACGGGATCCCACCACTAAGCATATCTTTCCCTCCCCCCCTCTCTGCATTCCGCAGGGATCGCTCCCTACACAACTCCCTTGTCCATTCGTCCCCCCCATCCCTCCCCACTGATCTCCCTCCTGGCACTTATCCGTGTAAGCGGAACAAGTGCTACACATGCCCTTACACTTCCTCCCTTACCACCATTCAGGGCCCCAAACAGTCCTTCCAGGTGAGGCATCACTTCACCTGTGAGTCGACTGGGGTGATATACTGCGTCCGGTGCTCCCGATGTGGCCTTTTATATATTGGTGAGACCCGACGCAGACTGGGAGACCGCTTTGCTGAACATCTACGCTCTGTCCGCCAGAGAAAGCAGGATCTCCCAGTGGCCACACATTTTAATTCCACATCCCATTCCCATTCTGACATGTCTATCCACGGCCTCCTCTACTGTAAAGATGAAGCCACACTCAGGTTGGAGGAACAACACCTTATATTCCGTATGGGTAGCCTCCAACCTGATGGCATGAACATTGACTTCTCTAACTTCCGCTAGGCCCCCCCTCCCCCTCGTACCCCATCTGTTACTCTTTTTAATGCACACAGTCTGTCTCTCACTCTCCTTTTTCTCCCTCTGTCCCTCTGAATATACCTCTTGCCCATCCTCTGGGTCACCCCCCCCCCCGTCTTTCTTCCCGGACCTCCTGTCCCATGATCCTCTCGTACCCCCTTCTGCCTATCACCTGTCCAGCTCTTGGCTCCATCCCTCCCCCTCCTGTCTTCTCCTATCATTTTGCATCTCCCCCTCCCCCTCCAGCTTTCAAATCCCTTACTCACTCTTCCTTCAGTTAGTCCTGACGAAGGGTCTCGGCCTGAAACGTCGACTGCGCTTCTTCCTATAGATGCTGCCTGGCCTGCTGCGTTCACCAGCAACTTTGATGTATGTTGCTTGAATTTCCAGCATCTGCAGAATTCCTGTTGTTTACAGAATAACTAAATTTTGAGTAACAAAAAAACTGAATCTATAACTGTGGGAGAAGATGAACAATGAAGCTATCCAATTTCATGCTGTTTCCATTAATGTTTATTTCTATACAGAACCTCTCAGGTCCATTAGACATTTAGCGTGCTCTTATGGAAGCTTAAAAAAAAATTGGAAAACTCACACGTAAATAAAATCTCAGTATATGCTACCAATTTATTTGACCATACAGGATTTGTAAGCAATTGTTTAGGTAACAATTCTCGTAATTAAACACCTGCAGTCTGAGCTATGGAACAATTTTTAACATGCACTAATCTGAACAAATTGGACATTTGTCATGCTAATGTAATTTTGATTTTATTTCAAAATTATATTATAGTCCTCAGAAATCTTCGCACCTGCTTAGACAGGAGATATCATACTCAGCATAACTGTCTCATCAGTCCCCTTGGAATATTTCAATGATCTATGTCTTTTATTACAACTGTGTATTGCTTGTTAGATTTAAGTATGTTGTTAAATGTTAATCTGGTGTTGGTAATTTATGCTATGATGCATTTTGTAATTTCAGGGCACTATGGGAATGTCTTGCAATGTAAGGCTGTGCCAACTTGAAAGGTTGATGATGCATTTCTCAATACTGATATTTATGCAGGATATATGTGTACAAATTTACAAGTGCAGAAGTCAGAGTAAACAATTGGGAAAGTAGTATTGGCAGGAATACGAATTTTAAGCATCCTGAATGTGTATGTGATGCTATAGGATATAGGAACCATCTAGTACCATCAGTAAACAAAAGGCAATCAAAACTAATAATTTTCAATCAACACAATCTATGACCTTGTATAGTGAGGATGACTAAAGAGAAATGCTATAGGACTCCAAGTTCTATTTCTCCACTTCAAGAACAGGGAATTCTGAGACATCAAGCAAGTAACCTGCTTACTCCTCACAACTGCTGCTGTGCTGATGGGTTGAAGCAGAACACCAACTAGTTATGCAAGATCAAAATAAAGCACTGAGTTAATATCTTATCAGTTAATGAAAAACAGATATCTGAAGACATTTGACATAGTACAATCAAAAAGAGAGGAAAATAACAGAACTCAAATTGCAGGAATTGTCATGTCCCTTTCCTACTGTGTGCTTATTGTCTTTATTGACAATTAACTTTATTTATTGATGTAACAATAATATTGATGTCAGCAGGCCAGGCAGCATCTATGGAAAGAACATAGTCGACATTTCGGGCTGAGACCCTTCAGAAGGACTGGAGAAAAAAAAAGATGAGGAGTTGGAGTTAAAAGGTGGGGGGAGGGGAGGGGGAACCACAAAGTGATAGGTGAAACCGAGAGGGGAAGGGATGGAGTAAAGTGCTACGAAGTTGATTGGTGAAAGAGATACAGGGCTGGAGAAGGGGGAAGCAAATAGGAGAGGACAAATGACCATGGAAGAAAGAAAAGGGGGAGGAGCACCAGAGGGAGACCATGGATAGGCAAGGAGATAAGGTGAGAGAGGGAAAAGAGGATAGGGAAGGGTGGAGGGTGGAGAGGGGAGCTATTACCAGAAGTTTGAGAGATCGATGTTCATGCCATCAGGTTAGTAGCTACCCAGACGGAATACAAGGTGATGTTCCTCCAGTCTGAGTGTGGCCTCGTTGCAACAGTAGAGGAGGCCATAGATTGACAATGTTGGAATGGGAATAGGAAGTGGAATTAAAATGGGTGGCCACTGGAAGATTCCACTTTTTCTGGCGGACGGAGCATAGGTGCTCAGCGGAGCAGTCTCCCAATCTATGTCGGGTCTCACCAGTATACAGGAGGCCATACTGGGAGCACCAAACACAGTAAACGACCCCAACAGACTCACAGATGAAGTTCTGCCTCACCTGAAAGGACTGTTTGGGGCCCTGACTGGTAGTGAGGGAGGAGCTGTAGGGGCACCTACACCTTGTTCTGCACTTGTTCTGACTAGATCTGCTGTCCATGTGGTTTCAGAATCTATATTTCCCAGGTTAAGAAATATATACAAGTAGGCAGTTCAGATCATCAAGCTTGTTTTGCCAATGTACTAGATTAAGGATGCTTTAACTCTATTTACCTGCATTTTATCCATAGTCCTGATAACCTTGACCAATTAAAATGAAAGCCATCTCTGACTTTAAAATTTTAATTGACCCAGCTTTAATCATTGCAGAATTATGGGAAGAAAGACCCAGAGTTCCATTAAGCCAAGACTCAATTCACTCCAATGGAAAGAATATCCCCTCTACTCTCTTCTCCAAATCACAGAAGATTTAAAAAAAAGCTTGAAAGCACATACCACCAGGCTCAAAGACAGCTTCTATTCTGTTGTTATAAGGCTCTTGAACGAATCTCTTGTACAATAAAGATGAACTCTTGATCTCTCCATCTACCTCATCACGGTGCTTGCAGCTTAATTGTCTACCTGCACTGAACTTTCTCAGTAACTATAATACTATATCTGCATACTATATTGCTTTTCCATGCTTTACCTCAGTGTACTTAAGTTTGGAATGAATTGTCTGGATGGTGTGCAAAGCAAACTTTTCACAGTATGTCAATACATATGATAATAATAAAACAATTACCAATTATAGCAATACCAGACTAGGCAAAATTCAATTTTACTAAATCCCCTTCTTCTCCTATAAAGGAAACCAGTTTCTGCGTATTTATCCCACACATCCCAATGTCGTTTTAGGCACTTCTTGGTTTGCAGCCCAAGTTTTAAAGACAAACAAAAACAACCCAATTTAATTCAACTATTCAACTAATTTTTTAAACCTCAGAATCTCTCTGGAAAAACTAAGCTGTTCCTCTTTTCAGGAAAATTTACCTTTTTTGAAGCCTGATACCCAAAGCCGAATACAGCAGATCAAATCGAAACTGACCACAGCTCTGTACAACTTAAGCATTTGCATTTATTTGTGCATTCCAATCCCATTGCAATAAAAGACAATATGCTACTTATATAGAAGTTTGGTTATTATGGATATGCACTGCATGTTGTGGGAAAAAAAAGGGAGACAGGCTTATCTCACATTATTATCTCTTAACTTTTATTGCTCAGGACAGAAATCTGAAAAAGCAGCACTCCAGAAATGTTGCATAGAACTTGAACTGATTTTTCAATGCAATTATGGAGTAATGGAAGTGATGTGATTTGTAATTAGAGTAACAGAAAAGACTGGAAATGAGCAGCAGGTGAAACAGCATGTGCAGACGTAAAAAACAGAAATTTTCAGATTTACCCTTTTATCAAACCTGGAAAAGTGAAAAAAAATGTTCTTTAAGTTGCAAAGAGGTAGAAGAAGTGGTGGAGAGAACAAATGATTTTGGTACCATCTAACACACTATTGTGAATATTTCCAAGTTCAAAAATGAAATAATAACAAATAAATAAGTAAATATAAAATACTAAGAACGCAAGTTGTAGAGTCCTTGAAAGTGACTCCACTGGTTGAGTCAATGATCAGTTTAGTGTTGTGATGAGTGAAGTTATTCACACTGGTTCAGAAGCTTGATGGTTGAAGGATAATAACTGTTCCTGAACCTGGTGGTATCAGTCCCAAGGCTCCTGTTCCTCCTTCCCAATGGTGGCAGTGAGAAGAGTGTATGGCCTGGATGATAGGGTTCTTTGACGACGGATGCTGCTTTCCTGTGGCAGTGCTCTTTATATATGTGTTCAATGAAGGTGAAGACTTTTTCAATGAAAAACTGGGGTGTATCCACAACTTCTTGTAGACTTTCTGTTCTTGGACACTGGTGCTTCCATACCAGGCAGTAATGCAACCAGTCAGGATACTCTCCACCGTGCATCCATAGAAGCTTGTCTAAGCTTGAGATAACATGCCAAATTTGCGCAAACTTTGAGAAAAGTAGAGGCACTATCATGCCTTCTTTGAAATGGTACTTATCCAAGAAAGGATGTGCTGACATTGGAGAGGAGGTTCACGAAAATGATTCCGGGATTGAATGACTCATCACACGAGGAGCCTCTGATGACTGGGCCTGTGCTCACGAGAATTCAGAGGAATGGGGGGAGGGGGATCTCATTGAAACCTATCAAATTTTGAAAGGCCTTAATAGAGTAGAAATGGAGAGGAAATGGTGGTTGATATCTAAAGACCACAGGACACAGCCTCAGAATACAGGTACGTCCATTTAGGACGGAGATGAAAAGAAATTTCTTTAGCTAGAGAATGGCAAATCTGTGGAATTTGTTGCCACAGGTGGCTGTGGAAGTCACGTCATTGGGTATATGTAAGGAAGAGATTGGTAACTTCTTGATTAGCCTGGGCATGAATGGACGGAGGGAGAAGGCAGGAGATTGGAGCTGAGAGGGAAATTGATCAGCCAAGATGAAATGTCAGAGCAGACTCAATGGGCCAAATGGCCTAATTCTACTCCTGTATCTTATGGTCTTTTAATTTCTGACTTTGGCTAAGGTCTTAACAACATGTCTCCACACCACTCCACTATCTGTTCTGGCACTTTGGTTACCATTTCCCCTGCAACTCTACAATAACCACCCCCCCCCACCCCATGCAGCACTAGCAAACTTTCCCACTAGGATATTAGTTCCCCTCCAGTTTAGGTACAAGCCATCTCTTCTGTCTAGGCCCCACCTTCCCTGGAAGAGAACCCAATGATCCAAAAATATGAAGCCCTCCCTCCTACACCAACTCTTTATCCTGTTAAATATGTTAAACTGTGTGATCTCCCTATTTCTCACCTCAGTAGCACATGGCACAGGTGGCTATCCTGAGATCACAACCCTGGAGGTCCAATTCTTTAACTTAGCATCTCACTCTGAGTTCACTTTGCAGAACCTCATCTCTCTTCCTACCTTTGTCATTGATGCCTACATGGACCACGACCTCTGGCTGCTCACCCTCCCACTTTAAAATGCTGAGAACTCAATCTGAGATGTCCCGGACCCTGGCACCCAGGAGGCAACAAACCACCTGGGAATCTTGTTCTCATTCACAGACCTCCTTTCTGGTCCCCTAACTAATGAATCCCCTGTCAGCATAGTTCTCCCCTCTTCCCTTCTGAGCCACAGAGTCAGACTCAGACTCAGTACCAGAGACTTGGCCACTCTGACTTTCCTCTACTAGGTCATTCCCTGCCACACCCCACTCCAACAGTATCCAAAGTGGTATACCTGTTGTTGAGGGGGATGGACACAGGGGAACTCTGCACTGGCTGTTTAACCTCTTTCTCCTTCCAGAATGTCACAGTTTCCTGTGTCCTGCACCTTGGGCGTAACTACCTCTCTGTATGGTCTGTCTTATCACGCCCTCAGCGTCCTGAAGGAGTTCATCCAGCTCCAGCTCCAACTCCTTAAAGCAGTGTGTTAGAGGTGCATCCAGCTGCAGCTTCTTGCAGATGAAGTCGTCAGGGGCATAGGAAGTCTCCCTCTGCCTTCCCACATCCTGCGAGAGGAGAATTCAACTATCCTGTCTGCATCTCTACTCCTCCAACTGTGCAATTATAAAAAGGAAGCAATAAATAAACAAAAAAATTCTTACTGCAGTTTTTCACCTTCTCTTACTCAAGCTTCCCTTCGCTAAAGCCTCAAATCCCCGCTGTAACACTATCCACTCCAACAAAGGCCACTAGCTTACCCCAGCCTTACTTTTATTTGTCCTTGCTAATGAATCCCATTCTCTGATTGGCCACTTTTCAAATGCCAAAACTTCCACGAAGCACTGCTTTTTAGTGCACACTCACCTCTTCCCTCGCTCCCAATCTCTGACTGGCTATTGTCCCTTCAGATTATTTGAGACTTTGTTGTAGCGGTGTATGACGTTAAAGAAAGAACTGCCAAAGAGCGAGTGGGACCCCCTGACCTCACTCCATCTCAGTCTAACCCTGTCGTCTCTTTACTTGGCATCCTATGCTATCCCAACAAAACAGCACCTCATTTTTCATCAAAGCACAGTCAAGCCTTCAGATGTCAACACAGAATTCAACAATTCCAGATAACCAGCCTTACCTGTTTCAGAAAAGACTATTAATGATGTAAAATAGACCTGAAACATTAACTGTTTCTCTCCACAAAATGCTGCCTTATCTGCTGAATATCTAGTGTTCTCTATTTTTATTGCAAATTTTCAGATCAACTGTTATATGATTTTCGATTATGACTGTCTCAAGTGGTTGTAGAAGTTTCCACAGCATTACTCAAATGTCCTGCAGCATTATTTCTTATATAAACAACAAAAAAGGATCAAACAATTATCTTGCTGTGGTTCCTTGCCATACACAAACCAACTTTGTTTCCTATAATATGCATTCCAAGTCTAAACATACTTCATCTGCTGAGAGGTGGTTTGGGGCACATTGAAGGCATTTAGAACATAACAAAAGTGTAAACATTGTCTTCCTTTTATTTGGAATGTACATCGTTCCAAATTGCTAACAAGGATTAAAGTACAATTATGAGGAAATTTTAACTCTGCTTTTAGAATCTTAACCAACATCTTTAGAAGATGTCAGTGCTGGTAACTAATTATTTGAGTAATATAAGTTGGGATGAATATGTCACATTCACTGATAATGTCTGTATTATATTGGAATCATTGGCAAAAGATTAGGTTTACCTATCAACAAATCCAAAGTGAATGGGGCAATATAAACTAACACTTGGCAGCAAAGTTTTGTATCAGTTTTTGGAGGATACGCTATGCTAAATTAGTCAGAATTGTGATAGTTAGGTCTAGAAGAAACAAGTACTTTTAAAAAAAGGATCTAGTGTTTTCCCCGTTTATATAATGAATAAACTCCTTTCGGGCTTCCAGCCGGGCACAGACATTGATTTTAACCGGTGTCTCAATGATAAACTCTGCCATCTTCATCAGGGATGTCATTGGGACGTTATTTATCAGCAAAATGTCAGTTAAAATTGATACCTGTACAGGCTGGAAGCCCAAGAAGAGTTTATTTGTCAAATACTGTTCAGTTTACAAACCATTAAAACAGTGCAACATTCCCAGTAAGATCACCTCAAACAACATTTATGCAAAAACCAAACTTTCCTTTTGAAGTTTAGCAGAAAATATCTCAGGTCTTGATTACATAGCTGTATTAAGAATATTGGATAACAGAGTAAATATGAAGACAAATACACTGGAATTTGGTTCTTGGCACAGTTAGTATAGTTGAAGCCAGCCCCACAGCTCCAGCAACTTGTACAGGTGTCCCCTGCTTTTCGAACGTTCGCTTTATGAAACCTCACTGTTACGAAAGACCTACATTAGTTACCTGTTTTCACTAACAGAAGGTGTTTTCACTGTTACGAAGGAAGGCAGCACGCGGAAAAGGCAGCGCGCGCCCAAAGCAGCCGCTCTCCCCTGGGATTCGGAACGGCATTCTAGCCGGCATTACTTAAACACTTGCCTGTGAGCAGCCGTTTGCAAGATGAGTTCTAAGATATTGGAAAAGCCTAAAAGAGCTCGTAAGGGTGTTACACTTAGTGTAAAACTAGACATAATTAAGCGTTTCGATCGTGGTGAACGAAGTAAGGACAAAGTGAGTCTGGCTTGTGGAAGTTGACGAAGATGATGTTGAAGAGGTTTTGGCATCCCATGACCAAGAACTGATAGATGAAAAGCTGATGCAATTGGAAGAGGAACAATCGAAACCCAATGCAGTAGCGAACGGACCAAAAGTGAAGTTATCCAGGAACTGAACGTGAAGCAACTGCGTGAGATTTTCGCTGCAATGATAAAGTACAACTTTAATTTTGAAAGGGTACGTAGGTTTAGGGGATATTTGCAGGATGGTTTGAGTGCTTACAAAGAACTGTATGATAGAAAAATGCGTGAGGCTCAGCAGTCCAGCAAGCCTTCCACATCAGCCACAGCAGACGACGAACCTCGACCTTCAACATCGAGGGAGGCAGTCATAGGAGAAGATGAGCTGCCTGCCCCAATGGAAACAGATGACGATGAGATGACACCTCATTGTCCCACCACCCCAACCCCCAGGCCACGGACAGATACCGATTCGCGGAGAATGCAGCGGTAGCCGGGAGGCACACAGCACATCTTTAAGAAAAAAGCCAAAATATACATGCTAATTAATTAGGTGCCGCCCGGCACGTAATTGTCGGCCCAGATCAGAGGCGATTGTGCTGTGTGCCTCCCGGCTATCGCTGAATGCTTCGGGGATCGGTATCGGTCGGCGGCTGAGAGGGTGAGGGCCACTGCACCACCCAAACTCCAACAACTCAGTCTCACACACCATCATCAGTGCGCTCGGCACTGTCCCAATTCCGGTAAGTGATACTACACTGTACATACATTATTTCTACTTTATATAGGCTGTGTATTTTTACGTGTAATTTGGTATGATTTGGCAGCTTCATAGCTTAAAGGTTACTGGAGAGCGTTTTTGCCAACAGCCCTTGAGTGAGATTTTCTGCCGAGAGCGCTTGCGTGAGATTTTCGCTACGGAGAACAGTGCCGGCAATGATTCTGGAAAAGTATTTCTACTTTATATAGGCTGTGTATTTATCATATCATTCCTGCTTTTACTATATGTTATTGTTATTTTAGGTTTTATGTGTTATTTGGCATGATTTAGTAGGTTATTTTCGGGTCGCGAACCCTCACAAAATTTTCCCATATAAATAAATGGTAGTTGCTTCTTTGCTTTACGACATTCCGGCTTACGAACCATTTCATAGGAATGCTCTACCTTCGGATGGCGGGGGAAACCTGTACTTAATCTTGACCTCCTATAGTGTTTGTACTTTGTCCCCAATTATGTGTCGGGTTTTCTCCTATATCCTAAAGAGGCGAGGGTTACGAGGTTATTTTGCCACTATAAATTGCCCTCGTTTGTGTAGATGAGTGATAGAATCAGAAGGGATTTGAAGAAAATGTGGGGAGAATTAAATGGGATTAGCGTAAATTTATTATAAATGGGAGTGTGATGGTCAATGTGGACAGTAGACCTGAAGAGCCTTGATGTGTGACTATGACTTCTATAATACCATGATTCATCACTGCAGCATAATAAGCCAATTCCTATTATTTGTGTAATACACACTACAGAACCGATGAAGGGTCTCGGCCTGAAATGTCGACTGTTTACTCTTTTCCACTGATGTTGCCTGGCCTGCTGAGTTCCAGGATCTGCGGACTTTCTCTTGTTTGGGTTTCCTATTATTTATGTTGTGTTACTCAAATGTACAGTAGCTTAAACACAATCAAATGAGTGGGAAAGTAACTAACTGGAATACCATGCAATTCTTATTAATGGTCCAGCCTGATGATATCTTTAGTTGTACCTTCAATCCTTTGCTCAAACCACCTCCAGTCTGAGAAGAACATCACAGCTTTCCTGCATTTGCGCTACAAATGCCAATCACTACAATATTCTGTTACTGAATTTGTTGGTGTGTGCCTCATTTAAGGAATAATTTAAATCTGCAGGTATCAACTATTTCCTGCTATAAAGCAATGCATCTTTACTCCTTCCCAGAAGCAATCATCTGTAGATACACAGCCTACCCAGCCGCTATTAGAATGACATAATCAGTTACTCTTCCGATAGAGCAATTTATTAAAACAAACACTATTATTCTACTGTCTCTAAAATCTCTCAAGAGCCAATTTATTTTTCAATGCACTTGACTCTTCTTTCAAACTTGATCCACTGCTTCTTTGGAAACCTCTGTTCCAGATTTCACTGATTTACTGATTTCATAGATTTCACTGTTGATTTTCTTTCATTCAAGGGAAGCTTAATAAATGCAAAGGATTTTTTCTTCTGGTAGCCTAATTTTCTTGGGTATTGAAGGCACTGATGTGCCTGGAAATACATCTTCAATTACAGAATTTATATCAGTCTTTCCACAATGGAGAAAATTACAGGGAAAAGAAATCTAAAATTCATCCTATTTATTTATAGATGCAGCGTGAAATGGGCCCTTTGAGGCACATTGACTCACCAATTTAACCCTAGCCTAATCACAGGACAATTTACAGTGACCAATTAACCTACTAACCAGTACAATATGTCTTTGTACTGTGGGAGGAAGCCCACACATTTCACGCCAAGGACGTACAGGGTACGCTGGGATTGAACTCCCAAAGCCCTGAGCTGTAACAGCGTTTTCACGTAATATTCACACACGCACATTTTATCTGGTAGCATTAGTGATAACTAACAAAGGCTCATCTTCATTATTACCACCAAGTATCGTGATTTAAACAAAACATTAACAGATTATTTTTCATGGAAAATAAAGCAGCAAATCAAATGTTCTAGTTAATTACAACAGCTAATAAAGATGTAAAATACCAGATGATCTTAGAAATTCATCAGAAACCATAATAAACTATGTTACTTGAAACTCATTCAATCTTAAGCCGACTCCCAAGTTAATAAAAAGTCTTCAGCATGAAATTACGTCCGGATGTGATACAGTACACAGAAAAAGACTTCAAGAATTGATTAACAGTGATTTATTCTGTATTGTGTAGATTTACAGGTTCTAACTGACCCTGAATTATATGATCAAACTTCTCACATGGAAAAAGGCCACTGAACCAATCAGGGCTATGGTAGTTTATGATAAAGCAATCGGCCAATCCCAATGCCTTACTCTTTCTCAAGTGCTCATCCAAGCTTTAGGTTCAACCAAAACAAAGGCATAATGTTCCAGTTTATAATTATTCTCTATATAAAGTTTTTTTCCCCTCAGTAACATCCCTCGTGCTTCTTATGGCTAAAGTTTTAAATCTGTGGCTCCTATCCTTGAACCATGTTAATGGAAATAGAATCCCATATAAAGCTATATACCTAGCTTTATCAAATCTCTTTGGAGAGTAACCCTGATTTCTAATCTTGTAGCTGAAATCATTCATCCCTAAAACCATTATAGAAAATCTTTTCCATTGTCTTTCAGGAAACTTCAGATCCTTCCTAAAGGAAGGTGACAACAACTGGATGCAATATTCTTCCTATAGTATAACCAGAATTTTCAACAGGCTCAACATAATATCTCAATTGTTGTATTCAATGTCTCTGTTTATGAAGTCCTGATCCTCTGGGTCCATTTTATCACACTGCATCCTTTCTACCACTTATTCTGCAGAAAACCATCTTCCAACATGAAATCCTGGAAAAAATAATATTAATCCCATAGGTCTGCTGCAGTGGGTTTCTTCCCAAGTATAATTTGGAACAAATATTGACTACAAACTTTGAAACAGCTTGAATGTCTACTTGAACAGCTTTAACCAAGAATAGTTCTGCACATTTCACGTGTTGCATAGTGTGCTTAAGTTTATAAATAGAAAGGAACTCAAAATGTATACTTTACATCAGGAAAGATACTAATTAATTATATATTTGCATTATTCAGTTAGTGAACTTTGGCAGCAAATCAGCCAATTCAATATGCAAACAATAGTTACTTTGGCATAATAATGATGTGCAGTGGTAGAAATTTGTTCACTGCCCATTTCACTCAGCAACATTCCTTTGCCTTATTCTTAAAGGATAACCACTACAAAGACCATGTTATATGGGCTGATTCAGAAGGAAAATTCTTATTCACAGAAGTGCTCACACATCTACTAATCAGCTCAAGGCCATTCGTAAAAACAAAGAGGCAGGCTACCTACATCAAGACAAACCCAAGTCATGTTCTACTACTCATATGCAGCTTTAACCTGTTTTGCAAAACAGATAACAGCAATGGTAAAATTCACAGGCTTTGAGCAATTTATGAGACAAATAAATTATATATGTTTTGAGCATATTTTAGTTTGTAAAAAGGACTCAGCTTAATAGTCTCCCGAGGATGCATACCATTCATAGTTTTGCTTCAGATGATATAAAGCAGTGCATATAAGGCAGAAAAATACACAAGAGGTCATTACAGGGGGCATTTAAAAATCTGTAACATAATTTACTGCTAAAGTAAACCTTAACTTGTTGAAATTCTCTGCTTTACATCTACTGTACAGAGTGCGGTGCCTTCTTCACATTGCTCCTCAATAGACTTCAGACATATTTGATCTCATTCAATAATCTCCCCAAGAAACTTAAATAGTAATGGCACATACAGCACATTACATTACACTAACACAGATGCACATTATAGGCTTTGAACTATGAAAGTCGTTTGAAAAACAAATTGATAGGGGCTCCAATGCAGTACTTCTAAGACTGCAGTAATATTCTGCGACCACAAGGTGTCAGGAGATCAGTATACTATTGTCCTTCACTTCCAATGATGACCTCTTAGCCACAAGCTATTTAAAAATGTGAGCAATTATCCAGAATATATAAGAACATACAATTTGACCTATTCAGCAAAAGTAATTGCATTATATTTTGTTTTAATACACCTTTTGTTAATTAAATATGCACTATGACAAGATCAGTACATTCATGAGGAAAAAAAGGTTAGAGGGACACCAAATCCTTTAAGACTTCAGCCAGAATAAAATAATTACCTCTTTTACATGAGTTATATATAGCTTGTCATGTGTTCTTTTGCAGTTCTTTTGACAATGAAACCAGAAAGGATACACAGACCACTAATAAATGCAATCAGTTTCTGCTAAAAATTAGTTCAATATTGAACACTGATAACCAATAATTTATATATAGAAAATATTCAGAGTAATATTGAAACCATATGCATATATACTTCATATCAAAAGTATACTAAGCTGTGGATAATGAATTCAGCATTCTGCTTGATACACCCAGGAAGCAGATCAAAATTATTTCTACAGACACCATCTTAAGCAAGAATTAGAGGCCAACAAAATATTATTATGAAGAAAGACAAGTCTGACCGGTAACAATAACTTACCCTTGAAATTATGTTGTTCATCCCAGTGCAATGTTACATCATTTGTACTGGCAAGTTCCAAATCAATACTGTACGCAATAACGAAATCTGATTATCATTAGAGATTTTCAGTCATTACGGTTAATTTATGAATTAAGTCATCAAGAATCACTCCCTTAAGAGCACCATGAAATGAATTACAAACTTTACATTGCTTCTTCATATACCTTTTAGAAAAATAAACTCAAATGTAAAATTCATTTACACTGAAACTGTATCATTGAAGATATTTATACTTATTGATATAACATTTTAACCTTAATTGAAAGTTAAGGAGGTAAAATATCCCAAAGAGATATAGAACTAAGAGCTGTAGGATTTCATCCACAATTTAACCTCGGCACTGCATAGATTTAAGAAGTGCTGATGCAGACTTTCCCGTAAGTTTAAAATAAATTAAAGTAGTAAAGTTGTTATGTTTTTAAAAAACTACAAGCTCCAAATATTAAAAAAATTACCAACCAGATGATAGAATATACTTTTGCCACACTGAATGTGATTTACAGCTGAAAATAAAACACGGTAGGATACAGGTTTGGTCTGGTTGGATCACCGGAACCAGAGCAGACGTGATCTGGATCTTGTTGTCCACGTTCAACAATGAAATGGGTTGCAATTGCTGATGTCCTCCCTTTCCCCTTCTGCTCATTGCTGTGGGTAGTAATGCCCTTCCTCTTGGAGTATGGCATACAGAAGCACAGCGTTACACACTTGCAGCAGGTCCAGGCCCATCTAGTCCAACAGAGCAGAATAAAACTCTGCTGCCAAGCTGTCACTTCCAGAAGTTTTATCTGTGCCAGTCAGCTCCCTGAGGGTCAGCGGCTGATTCAGATTCACCTGGTTGCTATCATCTAACAGCTCCATGATAAAGGACAGGAAATTCTAGGAGGCTGTGCTGTTTGTAAGCCTTTTTGTTATCCAGGCCTACATAGAGGGATCTGCAGTTCCTTCATATATCTGTGTGAGAGAATGCTACTGAGCCATCCTCATCCTTAAGGCAGTGGATCTGAGCTGCCCCAATGAAACTTCTGGAAGAAGAGATGTGAGCACATCTCATCCTGCTTCACAGAAGACGATCCTGGAACAGAAGACAATCTTGAATGATTCAGAGGTAAAGAGCATAGCTTGTCGGGTAGTCTCCTCATATTCACCTGTCAGCTGCAGAGGAGAAGTTGCTGCATGTCTGTCTGGAGTTGACACAATTTCCTCTGACTCTGCCATGCTTTCTGAACACTTTTGCAGATGAGGAACCTTTTAATGTTCTCTTTGGTTGTTTGCCACCCATGAGTCAGAGAGTCAAAGAGGACCTTTAAAGTTCTCCAACTTGTGTAATCTTTATTAGTTCGTAAATATCCTCTGAGGTCCACAGCTTGACATTCAACTTTCACATCCTCCTGTATGCCTTCTGGTGTTCCTGTGACAGGAGGCAGTGGACAGAGAACACTGGTGTGACATCAATGGATCTGATTGTAGCTGCCAACAATAAGAGCAGGAAATCTATCATGAACCATAATGGCTGCCTGTTCACGTCAGAGTAGTTTGAAGCTGTGCTTCACCTCAGCGGTACTAAAGACGTCACACAACTTTGCATCTTTAACTGTTTCCATTAGGAGTCCAAAGCTGCATCCCATTCCCTGTTGGCACTGCTGGATTGTCCATCTGTATCAACATACAGTTGAAGCTGCTGGCCAGAATGATTGGTAGGGACTTTGACAGCAAAGGTGGAGCAACTGGAGGACAGCCAGCCAGCCATTCGCTCACCACGGGCACGGTGTGCACATTGATTAGCCAGAGCAAAGTATTACAGTACTTTATATCTGGCACAAGGAGCTGCCTAGCCACCATCCCTTCAGTGATTAAGAAGTTGCCTCCCCATGGCAGAATACCCAGGCCAGATGCACAGCTATTCATTTCTCAGTCACCACAACCTATCATGTGGACAATTCCTGAGACTACCATTGCCACTACCTCCTATAGTGACAGCCCATGCTCCTATTGAAAGTCATATTTGCTTTGAACTTAAGATAAGTGGTGTGAGTGTCTTATTGAATATCATCCAGTAGTACTCACAGCTACAGTGATGAAATGCTTTGAAAGGTTGGTCATGGCTAGAATCAACTCCTGCCTCAGCAAGAACCTGCACCCACTGCAAATTGCCGATTGCTGTTATAGGTTTATGGCAGACGCAATCTCAATAGCTCTTCACATAACCTTAGATCACCTGAATGATACAAACACCTATATCAAGATGCTGTTCATAGACTATAACTCAGCATTTAACACCATTATTCCCACAGTCCTGATTGATAAGCTATAGAACCTGGGGCTCTGTACCTCCCTCTGCAATTGGATCCTCAGCTTCCTACCGGAAGACCACAAACTGAGCGGATTGGTAATAATAGCTCCTCCTCGCTGACGATCAACACTGGCGCACCTCAGGGGTGTGTACTTAGCCCACTGCTCTACTCCCTCTATACCCATGACTGTGTGGCTAGGAATACCTTAAGTACCATCTATAAATTTGCTGATGACACAACTATAGTTGGTAGAATCTCAAATGGACATGAGAGGGCGTACAGGAGCAAGATATTACTAGTTGAGTGGTGTTGCATCAACAACCTTACAGTCAATGTCATTAAGATGAAGGAGCCGATTGTGGACTTCAAGAAGGGTAAGACAAGGGAATATGAACTAATCCCTAGAGGGATCAGAAGTGAAGAGAGTGAGCAATTTCAAATTCCTGGGTGTCAAGATCTCTGAGGATCTAGCCTGGTCCCAACATATCGATGCAGATATAGAGAAGGCAAGACAACAGCTACATTTCATTAGGAGTTAGAAGAGATTTATTTTGTCACCTAAAACACTCACACTTCTATAGGATGTAGGATGGAGAGCATTCTAACAGGTTGCATCACTGTCTGGTATAGGGGTTTTACTGCACAGGACCAAAAAAAGTTACAGAAAGTTGTAAAATTAGTCAGCTCCATCTTGGGTACTAGCCTCTGGAGTATCCAAGACATCTTCAAGGAACTGGGCCCCAGAAAGACAGTGTCTATTATTAAGGTCCCCAATCACACAGGACATTACCTCTTCTCATTGTTACCATCATGAAGGAGGTACAGAAGCTTGAAGACACACACTCAGTGATCCGGGAACAGTTTCTTCCCCTCTGCCATCTGATTCCTAAATGGACATTGAACCCATGAACACTACCTTACTTTTTAAAAAATATATTATTTCTGTTGTACACTATTTTTAATCTATCTACTTAACATACATATATATACTTGCTGTAATTTACTTTCTTATTGATTTTGTTTCTCCTATATCATGTATAGCGTTGAACTGCTGTTGCTAAGTTAACAAATTTCATGACATATGCCTGTGATAATAAACCTGATTCTGATTCTGACCTTGGCAAGAGTATTGCAAAGAGTCAAAATTTCACATGGTTCTATTAACAATGCGCAGATTTAGCAATGCCTATTTTATCTCCATTGTTACTGGAATTCCAGATTCTCAAATGCAGTCCAGTATCAACTAGCCTGAGCCCTCATACCCACAGCTTGACTGTTTTTTGGGCACAGGTACCAGATATGGCCTTCTTGAGAGTGTGACTGTGCTGATGGTGTCACTTCAAGGAGGTTAGTGTGTTCCTGTTTTGAACTCTGCCTCTGAATATTCTGCATCTTCCATCACTCAGAGTTGGGGTGTGTTGGACACATTGCTGTTCCTAACGGCTTCTATATTGGTCCTGGTCTCCCAGAGTTGGGATGCATTGTATGCTGTGCTATTCTTAACCTCCCAGAGCTGGGGGCCAATGACCTCCGTACTGCTCCTGACCTCATAGAACTTGGGAGGCAGGGGAGTGACAGGCTGAATTTTCTCCTTGCCTATTGGCACACCTCCTCTTTGTTCCCTCTAGAAAGATGCTTCCTCTCCCAACATTGTCAAGTTTTCATGTTTCCTCCATCCTCCAATGAGGAAAGGCGCTAGTGCCTGTTGCATTTCCCTTCCAATTACTTGCACTCTCATAAATTAGTTGCCTTTTTCACAGTGTCTTCTGAGAATTCAGAATTAGGTTTAATATCATGGGCATATGTTGTGAATTTTTTTTGCAATAGCAGTACATTATAATACATCATTATTAAAACTATAAATTACAATAAATTATAATAACACACAAACAATTGTACTTTCCATATCTTCATTGAACACATTGTTTAATCATTCAAAATCCAGGCTGGAAAAAGAGAACCCTTGTATTTAGTAACTGGTAAAACTTCCTTAAGCAGCAATAACCTCTACCAAACATTTCTTGTAGCTGCTGATCAGACTTGCACAATGGCAAGGAGGAATTTTAGACCATCACTCTACACAAAACTGTTTTGGTTCATCAATATTTCTAGGATATCTTGTAATGAACTGTGCTCTTCAGGTCATGCCATAGCATCTCAAATGGGTTAAGGTCTGGACTCTGACTTGGCCATTCCAAAACACAATTTTTTTTCTTTCTAAACCGTTCTGTTGTTGATTTACTCTTGTGTTTTGGATCATTGTCTTGTTGCATCATTCAACTTCTATTAAGTTTTAGGTATGGACTGCTACCCAGATATTCTGTAAGATGCCTTGATACAGTTTTGAATTCATTGCTCCTCAACGATGACAAGCTGTCCAGGCCCTGAGGTAGCAAAGCAGCCCAAACCATGAAGCTCCTTCCACCATTCTTCACAGAAGGATGATGTGTTAGTGTTTTTTCCTCCAAACATAGCAATGTGCAATTCTGTCACAAAGCTCAACTTTTGTCACATTGTGGAACATCCAGGTGGTCTTTTGCAAACTTGACACCTGCAGCAGATTTTTTTGGGGAGAGCAGTGGTGTCCTTCCATGAACACCATTCTTCTTCAGTGCTGTTCTGATAGTGGACACATGAACAGAGCCGAGCAAGATCTACAGATTCCTGCAGGTCTTTTGCCGTTACCCTTGGGTTCTTTTTCAGCTTCTTCAGCATTGCACATTGTGCTCTTGATGTGATCTTTGCAGGAAGCCCACTCCTAGGGACAATAGCAACAATATTGCTCCATTTATAGACAATTTCCCTTACTGTGGACTGATGAATACTCAGGTCTTTAGAAATGCTTTTGTAGCCTTTTACAGCTTCATGCATCTCTACAATTCTTCTAAGGTCCCCTGAAAATTGTTTTGATCAAGGAATGGTGCCCATAAGCAAATCTTTCTTGAGAAGAGCAAGCTGTGTCAGAAACCTGAATTTGTGTGTCTTTTTTTAAAAAAAATAGGACAGGGTACCTCGACAACCCACATCTCTAAACTCATTGATTAGAACAGCTGACTCCAAATAGCTTTTGTAGAAAGCATTACCCCAGAGGTTCACATACTTTTTGAACCTAGACTGTGATTGTTTAAATGGTGTACTCAGTATTGACCAGAAGTATAATTGTTTGTGTGTTATTAGTTTAGGCAGAATGTGTTTGTCTATTATTTTGACTTCGATGAAGACCAGACCACATTTTATGAATAATTAATGTAGATATCCAGGCAACTGAAAAGGGTTCACAAACATTTTCTTGCAAATGTATGTTTTTCCTTCCCACCCCCCCCCCCACCTCCATGGGTTGTGTGTGTATATGTGTATTTTTCCCCTCAATCCCAGGTCCTCTACCTGAGGCCTCAGAGCCTGAGGGTTCGGTGTAGTATCCTTTCTGTTCCTAGTAGTGCACTCTTCTGAACTGAGATCTCAGATGTTGTTCTTGGGATTTGTTGGAGCCACTCTCCCAGTCCAGGTGTCACAGGGCTTTAACCTTCCACATCCTTTCTATCTGCTCTTTCAAGCCCTGGTATTTCTCCAACTTTTCATATTTGTTCTTCCTGATGTTACTGTCATTCAGGATAGCCACATCTATTACTATTGCTTTCTTCTGTTCCTTGCTTAATATTACTATGTCTGGTTAGTTTGCCAATAACTGCTTAACAGTTGGTATCTGGAGGTCCCACAGGATCTTAGCTCTGTCATTCTCCACTACCTTCCCAGGCTTTTCCCATTTGGACTTGGGAGTGTCCAATCCATACTCAGCGCAGATGTTCCTGTGCACGTTTCCTGCAACCTGGTTGTGCCGTTCAATGTATGCCGTCCCTTCCTACATCTTGCTACTATGTGCTGGATGACTTCAGTGAATTCCTATGTAAAAATTAAATAAGTCATGCAAAAGGAGGGAAAAATACTGAGGTAGTGTTCATGGGTTTGTTGTCCATTCAGAAATCTGATGCAGAGGGGATGAAGCTATTCCTGAGACTTCTTCCATCACGCCATTCCCCTTATCCTTCTGCCATCCTCTCCTCCACTGCCTCTTCCTTTTAGGAAGGTCATAGAGGCTGGCTTCTGGGGTTTGAGAGCTCTTCATTCCTGGTCTGAGTCTCTGCTAGACCTTTTGCAATAGTAGGTGTGCCAGCATTCTTCTGGGAGTTATTGGTGTCAGCTTCCCTTTTACTGCCTGAGGATACCCCTTGCCCATCCTCTGGGTTTTCCCTCCCCTCCCCCTTTCTTTCTCCCTGGGCCTCCTGTCCCATGATCCTCTCATATCCCTTTTGCCAATCACCTGTCCAGCTCTTGGCTCCATCCCTCCCCCTCCTGTCTTCTTCTATCATTTTGGATCTCCCCCTCCCACTTTCAAATCTCTTACTAGCTCTTCCTTCAGTTAGTCCTGACGAAGGGTCTTGGCCCGAAACGTCGACTGTACCTCTTCCTAGAGATGCTGCCTGGCCTGCTGTGTTCACCAGCAACTTTGAAATCTGCAGATGCTGGAAATCCAAAGCAACACGGACAAAATGCTGGAGGAACTCAGCAGGTCAGGCAGAGTAAACAGTTGACGATTCGGGCAGAGACCCTTCATCAGGACTGGAAGGAAACATGAGAAATCAAATGGGGGGGGGAGGGGAGGAAGTAGTATAAGGTGGCAGGTGATAGGTGAAACCGGGGGCGGGGGGGGGGGAGTAAAGTAAGAGTTGGGTAGTTGATTAGTGAAAGAGATAAAGAGAAAGAGATAAAGTAGGTGATTCAATACAATTTCAATAATTACAATAACATCAGTTACTTGAATATTTTGAGTCCAACAACGCTTCCAATAAGTTACTGTACATATCTAAAATGGGAGAAGCCTGAATGTTCAAACACATTTACTGGGATAAAGTAATTCACAAGGATGGTCTAAAGGCTTCTGCATAGAGATTCTAGACAACCGAAAATTATGTTGTGTACCTGACTCACTGAAGTATAGAAATATCCCAATTATTGATAAAGCAAATATGTCTGTGATCATGTTTGTAAGTAACAATGTCAGTATAGTCTGCAAGCTTCCTTGAGCTCAATCACAATAGTGTAAAGTAACTTTACGCAGAACACATTAATTTGATATGGAATAATTAGAGAACACAAAGTATGAAATTTAAATATTTTATTGCTGAATATAAAATTGAAGCTTGAAAATAATTTATGATGAATGCTTATGCATTTTTGAATGAAATAGTGTATATGCATTATTTGCATTTTATAATCATGATCTGTAACACAGACAGTGAATGAACACCTGTACAGCACCACCATGGGAGCATTCTTACCTCCAAGTCAGAAAGTAATAGCTCAACTCCCACTTCAAAGATTTGAGCATGCTATTAGTCTGTCATATGCTAAAATGTTCAGAGGTTGTGCAAAAAGATTCCACCTTTCTGACAAGGTTCTTCCTTTTCAGGGAAAAATGAAGGATTTCTCATGGGAATTCTAATGTTGTGATCAAATAACAATGCCAAGAAGATTGTCTGCTCAATTATTTCCCTTTTGGTTATACAATCTGATACAAAATGCCTGTCCTGCAGTTCTTTCTTGGCCTGAATATCCATCAGTAATGAAAACAGTTAAATACAAGTTCTGTCATTCATAATGTGTCAAATCATATTCACATACATATGCAAAACAGGAGTTCAATGTAATCATACCCTCCGTTCTAAGCTCCAAAACCTGGGCCTTTGTACCTCCCTCTGCAACTGGATCCTTGATTTCCTCAGCAGGAGACCACAGTCTATGAGAATTGATAATATCTGCTACTAGCTGACAATCAACACTGGCACATCTGTAGGATGCAAGCTTAGCCCACTGCTCTACTCTCTCTACACCTATTTGTGTGGCTAAGCACAGCTCAAGCGCCATCTATAAATTTGTTGGTGACACAACTATTGTTGCAGAATTTCAGATGGTGATGCGGTGGTGTACAGGAGTGACATAGATCACCTGCTTCAGTGGTAGTGCAGCATTCAGTGTCAGAAAGACCAGGAATTGATTGTGGACTTCAGGAAGGGGACGTCAAGGGAACACACACCAATCTTCATCAAGGGATCAGTAATGGAAAGAGTCTGTAGTTTCAAATTCTTAGGTGTCAACATCTCTGAAAATCTATCCTGGGCCCAACATATTGATACAATTACAAAGAAAACACGACAGCAGCTATGCTTCCTTAGTTTGATGTGACTTGGTATGTCACCAACAACACTTGCAAATTTCTACAGATGTGCTATGGAGAGCATTCTACCTGGTTGCATTACTATCTGGTACAGAGGGCCATTACATAGGATCGGAAAAGGCTGCAGGAAGTTGTAACCTCAGCCAGCTTCATTGTGGCCACCAGCCTCCTCAGCATCGAGGACATCTTCAACAGGCAATGCCTCAAAAAGGTGGCATCCATCATTAAGGACCCCCATCACCCAGGACATGACCTCTTCATATTGCTACCACCAAGGAGTTGATACAGGAGGGTGAAGACACACAAAGTTTCAGGAACAGCTTCTTCCCCTCCATCAGATTTCTGAATGGACAATGAACTTATAAACACTACCTCACTATTTTAGCACATATACACACATGTTCACATACATATACGTAAGATTCTGAAGTTTTATCCCTGTGTCACAAAGGTAATATTGGTGGACCTTCAAAAAAAATTATTTCTTCCTCACAATCCAAAGAAGTCTTTCACAGATGGGTATCTAGACTGTATCCCAATAAGGTTTGTATCTAAACCAAGTAATTTATCCTTTAAAGACAATTAATATTTTATATATTAAGCCTTATTTATTCTTGACAGATCTGATATGACTACAGTTTATATTCACTATAAACATGCAGATATGTAAGAAGCAAGCTTGCCTGTTTAATACAAGAGCAAGCTTTAACTGTTGACTGTGCAAAGAGATCCTTTGTCTAAAGATTTTGTACTTGTATGAAAGTAAATGGTTGAGCAGCAGCATTATTTGGCAGGGACAGCTTCACATCGACTTTACCAGCAATCCTGGTGATGGGGAGGGAGGCAACAAGAGGTGGAGTTGAGATCAGGGAGTGGGATAGGTGGCACAAAGTAATCAGTTCTTAAAAAAGTCATCTTACATTTAATTTACACTTTGGTTCACAAAACCATGTTGCAGAAAATGCAACTCATTTAAACTCATTTATGTAGAAGCTTGAGAAAATAAATGTTTATGTTGAACGATTGCTATCTGAATTCAACATTAATATATTTTATCAATTTAAGTCCTATGGTCAGTGTAGCTGACAAAGACTCTATATTTAAGTATTTAATGTAAACAAATAAATGCACTTTACTTTCCAGCTCAACCTGGAGAAAATTTTCTAACAGAAAGGCCAAATTAATACCCTTTCTTTAAAGCATTAATTTATACTTAAAATAGATATCACATTTTTGCAAAAGGCCACAATAGATTCCAGGCACTTTTCATGAGAACACTACTGCAAGCAATTTACAGTTCATAATGATTGCTTTGACAACTAAAATAACCTCAAAATTTTTCCACCTAAGATCATTCATATACAGTTTAAGTCTTCTTGATTAATATCAAGCTCATTTGCTTCTGATTTGGGGAGGGACTGTTGTGGATGTTACAGGCAAGAGAATTAATTGAATCGTAGGATGCTACAGCATAGAATTAGGCCTCACCAACATCTTATACAATTTTACTATAACATCCCAACTCTTGAACTTCCAAGGAATTATGGACCTGTATTCTAGGATCTTTCTGCTCTACCACACTCCTCAGTGCCCTAGAACAGAGTGCAATATCTCACTGCATTAAATTTCATTTGCCATTTTCAGTCCATCTTTCCAGCTGGTCCAGATCCTGCTGCAAACTTTGATCGTTTCCCCTCTTTCCACTACACCCCCGATCTTGGTGTTATCAGTAAATTTGCTGATCCAATTTGCCACATTACCATCAAGATCGATGATATAGATGACAAACAACAACAGTACTAGCACCGAGACCTGCGGCATACCACTAGTCAGAGATTTCTGTCAGAGAGGCAACCATCTACTACCACTCTCTGGCTTCTTCTGCAAAGTCAATGTCTCATCCAATTTACTACCTCATCTTGAATGCCAAGCAACAGCGGGGCGGCACAGCAGCAGTGGCCTTTCGGATCTGGTGTTTCTTTAATTTAATTTTTTAATTTAATTTTAAGGCACAATTTTTTGTTAGGGCACATGGATAACAGAGCGACTATCTACCATCGCCAGATACTGCTACCATACAGAGAACGCCCAAAAACAAACCTGCATGAAGATCTGCTGGTTAAATTACGCGACCTTGGCTTGCTGAGGGGATCAGACTACAGTCCTTGGAGTCGCCTTATGCTGGTGGCCAGAGGTGGGGACGTCGTAAGCAGT